>NC_067452.1:10760682-11077682 GCF_025434085.1 Hippocampus zosterae | reverse complement strand
CTGGCAAAAAAAATAAATAATTTGAAACACATTGAAAACACATTTGATCTAAAGAAAAAAGAGCAAGCATAAAATGTATAGAAAATACTGTTCATATAGTAGTTCTGGTCTGCATGGATGTGCCTTTAAGAGGCGGAGCCTGGAGGGGTACATGTGACGTCGGCAAGTCCTTTCATTTCGTATTACACGAACGCAGCATTAATCAGAGTACTGTAATTTGGCTCGTGCTGGCACATACAATGTTTTCATAATTGAAACATTTTAATTCCCCTTTATGGCTATATTTAAGAAGTCGAATAAGAAGTTGAATCATGCTTCATAAGGGAGTCAGCTTGTAGGCATGGATATTTTTGCCGAAATATTGCTTGTCGGCTTGTCATGTGCAAATATGAGAACATGGCTGATCGTAAGACAACATGAATAAAGCCTTATAAAAAACATTCTAATGCCGTCACATTTTAAAAATATATATATACTGTATCTATTTATAAATAGATGAGAGAGCCCTTGACAGCGGGTGCAGGGACGAAGCGAGCTGAGAGAACGGCTCGCTGAAAAGGAACACTGGCACTGATCGGCAGAGATGTGACAAGGGCAGGCCGGCCAGAAGATGAAAGGATGGGCAGTCTGAGACAGTCATGTCAAGCAAGATGAAGTGTACAATGGAATGCAGGCCAGGGTCACAACAAAGCTGTGCGAGGTTTACATGTTCCAACACATGTTCCTCCAAACACATTAAGAGATGCTAAAAGTGTCACCCGAGGCGCTGAACAACACAGCCCTGTTCTATTTGTGACCCGTTCTGATGATTTTTTTTCCTTTTACTTGCAAGCAGAGACTTGAGATACTAGCACTGTATGGCAGCAGTGAATTCAATTTGACTCAGTTCTGACACGATCCGAAAATGAACCACATAGTAAATGGATCCCACAAACATAGTCTCTGACAAATGACAGTACAAAAAATATTCATTTACAGAAAAATGAAGGACCGACAAAGTAGAAACACAAAGCGCTGTCAACAGAAAACCAGGATAAGCCACTATAACAAAATACGCTTGTAAACGGTCGGACGGTAATTTTGATATCCGAAAGTAGACAGCACAACATGGCCAAAATTCAATTACGTGAAACTAATAATTACAAGAAATCTAAAAACACTGACCGCAATTTCCGGACTATAAGGTGCTACTTTTGTCAAGGGCTTTCAACTCTGCGGCTAATTGAATGATACAGTCTGTTTAAAGATTTTTCCAAAGGCCGTCAGGGAGCGCACGAACAGAAAAGGTAACAAACAGTGAGACGCTATCATGTGGTTCAGTGAAAACAACCGGCGATGGAACGGCGCACTTCACCTGTGATTTGAGTTGGACTGCAATCCGAAAGCTGTGTGGCCAGGTCTATGACAGATTTGACCAAACAAAGTAATTTTGATGAAGGCTTTATTCAAGACTGAACATGTACCGTACAGTTTTCATAAAATAAACAACTGACATATGTCAAATGGGGCTAAGAGGAAAGTATACACAAATAGACAACAGTAGTGCCTTGTGTTGTATGTGCTCGAAACACGCAGAAAACAATCAATCTCCCCTGCTTCACCGCTATTCACACGACCCATGATGCAACGTTGTTCAAACTCCCAAATGACAAAATTTTATTCTTAATATTAGCCGGGTTACAAAACCGATTGCAGATCCATCAGGTCTGAATAAGCACAGCTCAGCTTTCATCTCACTTCACAATAGGGGTGTTCACACGGCACATATTTGCATCGGTGCTGGACCGACGTATTTTGTTGTGATATATCTTACATCGGTGTGAATTTTGTGGAGCGTTCACACATAAAAAGCTGCTTACTAAAGAGAAGCGTGTCAGCCCCCGGGGCAGTCCCACTTGCGTTCACACGGCAGTTTCTGCGGCCATGCAGTAATAGTACGGAAATAAAACATACACATGTGTAACGTGTACTTCTTTTTCAGAGCCTTGTTTGTGACAGATCAAAAACCCATGGTTTATACTTCTCCAGACGAATCAACGCCGTGGTCTATCAGACACTGTAAAAGGATGAGAGAGAGTAAGCAAAGATGATGGAAGTACAACAGAGTACGAAAGCATTCAATGCCCGTATGTAATGAACTCTTCTCATGCGTAGCGAGTCTACCCCTGTAGCGTTCACACGTCCCATTTCATATCGGTGCTGCCTCGCAAACTAGCATTTACTCCGGAGTAAATTTTGAAACCACCCCCTGAGCAGGGTTAAATTTGCTCTGGTTTAAGCTGTTTTCAGGGGCTACACCCGTATAACTTTGTACGTGTGAACGCTCAACGGGGGGCTCCCGAAAGACATTGCCATGAAAGTTGACACGAACGGTGGATGGTAGGAAGCCTAGTGAGGAATGGTGCTACGGCAAGCGAGGATTTTTTCATTTTAAAACAAAGCATTACTCGACAGGGAATGGTGGCTTTTTTTTTTAAACCAGCCGTGTGAATGCCGCGTTCAGGCATTATTTGTAAAGAAAAGTTAAGTTGCGTAATTAAATGTTGAAACCTTTTTTTGTGTAGCATCTTTCTTTGCAAATATCTCATGTTACAATATGGGCACCTACGTCTTATAGACAGATGTGGTTTGTACAAAATGTTTTTTGCTTTAAAAATGTAGTGGGTGTGGCTTATAATCAGGTGCACGCTATAGTCTGGAAATTATGGTATTAAACAAGAAAACTATCCAAACGAGCAACTATAACTGAACAAGGCATCTAGAAAATTTCTCTTGAGCAAACAGCAAGCAAGGTCAATCACACGACAGTAACTAGGCAGCTTCCTTAAATCCATGGCAAGGATTTAAGGAACAATGAGCAGCAGTTTGTCAAATAATCGACAATTCTTTAAAAAAAGAGGCTTCAAGTTGTTCCTTGCCACTCCGAGTTGTCAAACTAATCAAAAAGCAAAAAGAATTAGACGGTGTGTATTTGAAACAACAAAAGACTGGAGCTGTGGATGAAGAGAGTCCATTGTTTTGTATTTGGCTTAATGCTAACATACAGTCCAACCTAAACTGGCATTTACATGTTAACAGTTAGCAACGATAGTGGCCGTTTTGGATTCCGTTAAGCAACAGGTATTAGTACACAAATGGTGGAGAAATGCATAAAGACATATCATTTAACAACAGACACAGGCATACTGTATATCATGAATGAAAAATGACTAATATGGCAAAATTTTGCCGAGTCAATCACATAAGTAGCAGTAGTGGTAGTAGTACTAGTAGTAGTAGTAGTAGATTCTACTTTATTTATGTCTACATGACGGTCTCATGGTGGTCAAGGTGGATATTGCACATTGAATTGGATTACAGAACAGCATTAAGTTATGATGCACAAACGATTGAATTCTTCACAATTGATTTAATTTTGTTATTACTGTTTTTATGAATTATAATATGATAGATTGCTATTTCTACTAAACAAGTTTTCCCCTTTTTTGGAGGTGGAACAGATTAATGGCATTACCACATATTTCAAAAAAGAAAAAAACAGGTTTAGTTCCCCTTTAAAAAAAACATGCCTTTTTTCGGGGGTCATTGTTGTATTGTTAAAATAGTGTTTCTTAACCTGGGTTCGATCGAACCCCAGGGGTTCGGTGAATCTGTCTCACGGGTTCGACGGAGCCTCTGCCATGGAGGTTAAGACACACCCGACTCAAGATGTCAATTAGTTATGACACGCCCGCTTGGCCATCATTGGCTGCAGATGATCACATTCCATTGCTTGTCCAATCAGTGTACCGGTAGTTGGAAATTTAGTTCGCTCGGTCATCAACGTGTGACTGTCCTGATGTGTGTCTTACAATTTACAAAAAAAAGAAAAAAAAGTATACTTATCGCTGGAAATTGTATCTACTTTTTCTGATTGTAATAAATGTGTTTTTTTTACATCTTGAATTTGTAAAAAAATATACACATGTATTTTTCATTACCTCTAAGAAGGTGAAGAACCACTGTGCTAAAACATTAAATCGAAAGGTGGTCAATGACTTTTGCACAGTACCAGTATGCATTGTTTTGTTATTCCTGTGGCATGTACACATGGGGGCGGCCCGGTAGTCCAGTGGTTAGCACGTCGGCTTCACAGTGCAGAGGTACCGGGTTCGATTCCAGCTCCGGCCTGTGTGGAGTTTGCATGTTCTCCCCGGGCCTGCGTGGGTTTTCTCCGGGTGCTCCGGTTTCCTCCCACATTCCAAAAACATGCGTGGCAGGCGTGGACACTCTAAATTGTCCAAAGGTGTGAGTGCGAGTGCGAATGGTTGTTCGTTTCTGTGTGCCCTGCGATTGGCTGGCAACCGTTTCAGAGTATCCCCTGCCTACTGCCCGAAGACAGCTGGGATAGGCTCCAGCACCCCCCGCGACCCTAGTGAGGATCAAGCGGCTCGGAAAATGAATGAATGAATGAATGAATGAATGAATGAATGAATGAATGAATGAGCATTTCAGTCCAAAGTGCTCACACACTTTTACAATTTTCTGTCTTTTTGACTCATTTTTTTCAGGTGAATATGAAAATGCAACATAAGTACAGCTCAGGTTCGACATCTTTTTTTTTGATGCGCTGTGTACATTTGTTATGCGAACACGACACCAATATTTTTTGTCTCCCAGCTGAGTGGGGGCTTGACCAATATGTGGGGTGGCTGAGGAAAAAAAAAGTATTTTCCATGACTTGAAAAAAGTATAGTGCACACTAGTGGTGTGCGGTATTGACGTGTATTCAATATAAGGCAGTGGTCCCCAACCCCCGGGCCGCGGACCGGTACTGGTCTGTGGGTCATTAGGTACCGGTCCACACAGAACGAATAAATAACTTACATTACTTCCGTTTTATTTATTTTGGAATCTGAAATTTTTTATTTTGTAAAATTACCGGATTCTCTGTTATCGCCGTCTACACTACAGTATGTCACTCTTGACGCAGGTTAAGGCGAGCTTCTCGGTCGCCTGATAGGTTACGCAAAAATGAAAACCGGGAGATAGCAAAATGACTAAAAAAAACCCAAACGTCTTTGGAAAGTTTCTTTGGGAGGGAGAAAAGGCCTAGCCAGGAAACAGAAGAGGAGCCCACGACTTCCAAGAAAAAGAAGGCTACATTTAAACGACAGTATCAGGAGTCCTACTTAAAATATGGCTTTATCTCAACAGGAAATTCCCACGCACCAAGCCCAGTCTGCATAATATGCTGCGGTGGTGAGTCCTATTTTTCATGCATTTAGTATTTGTGTTGTATCTTATTTTGAAGGTACGTTTAAACATTACCATAGCGACCATAGAGTTTTGTGGCTAGATAGGACGTTCCTCATGCAATGATTCGTGTTTATTATTGTTTAGAAAATACCACACTTTTCATGCAGGTCATATTATTTTGTTGTATTTATCCGTCACACCTTAAAGGCCGTTCCTTGAAAATATTGCCTGACGCTAAACCGGTACGGGTCAAAAAAGGTTGGGGACCGCTGATATAAGGTAATAATAATAATAATAATAATACATTTTATTTATAAGCGCCTTTCAAGACACCCAAGGACACTTTACAATAACAAAAAACACAAAACAACACGGGTTGAGTGGCAGCAGCCAAAACGCGCCAGCGTTCACTCAACCCGAAGGTCAGAAAGAAACCACAAGGGAGGGAGAGAGGGAGAAAAACCCCACACTAGAACTACCCTCATTTTGAGGATAATTTGAGTGAGGCAAAAAAACTCCAGCATAAGCATATGACAGTTACGACAGGTCACAAGACATAAACAATGAAGACGGTGAATCAAGGGAATGTACGAGGGAGGGGGTAATGGTGGGAGACTAGCTTCTGTGCATATTTTCATCAGGGGAAGGTCGAGATAGCAGATGTTTTGGTAGCAGGCTGCCCAAGAATTTAAGACAGCCCTGAGTCCGTGGCTTATGTCTCTTTAGTGGCGTCGATCAGCCGAATCCATGATTTCAGTCAGTTATTGAACACGTATTCCAGTTTTCTCCAAGTTGTTGACCATCCTGCTGTGAAACCAGCAACAGTTTGTGGTTGAGCACAGTCTGAGTCTGAGTGTTGGACATCCGCGTTATGCCATCCTTAGACCGGCAGCCTCGTCCAATAGAGCCGCTCCCGTCGGTTGAATTTTCGATAGATCAGGAAACTGCTCACACCAAACAGCAGCATACCTGTTATCGGAAGGCCGAAAATGTAGATGTCGTCCAAATCCTCAACGGACAGTGTTGACAGCCATTCTCCGCTTCCTCCAAGGATCTAGGGTGTACCCAGCAGCAAAAGTCCCCAAGGGGCAAGTAGGCTCCCCACTGCCTGCTCTTCTCATCGAGAAAATGTTGTCGATGGCATCGAGAGACCAGCCAACCAATTCAATGTTTGTTTTTAGGATGTAAATACGACAGGAGGCTAGGAAAAGTCAGACATAAGACAGCACAAGGACTGTCTGTAAACCGCGGTGCCCGGAATATTCTATTATTAAAAGCTTCAAAGAAATTGTTCATTGACTCGAGCCTGCATTTGGATAACCAACATCCTCCTCATCCGAAATTCAACCAACACACGGTCTGAGACTGTCTGTGTCATATATTATGTGTTGTTGTATCCATCCATCCATTTTCCGAACCGCTTGATCCTCACGTGGGTCGCTGTGGGTGCAGGAGCCTGTCCCAGCCGTCTTTGGGCAGTAGGCGGGGGACACACCCTGAACCGGTTGCCAGCCAATCGCAGGGCACACAGAGACGAACAACCATCCACGTCCACACTAACACGTAGGGACAATTTAGAGCAGTGGTCCTCAACTAGAAATGCTGTCGGTCCACTTTTTTTTTTTTTAATAAGACCAAGGTCCGGTCCCATGCACGGCGGTCATGGGGAGCAGGGCTATATGCCCATTTAGTATGGTCAAGCCAAGCTTATACAAATCAACACTCCTCACAACCAACCAATAATGGGGTGCATGAAAATAACCATTATTCACTTTGCCAGTACACAGCAAATAATGAGAGGTACAGTGCACTCCGCTTAATAGAACACCGGTTAATAGAGTAATCCGCTTAATAGAGCAAAAGGCTCTGGAACGGATTTGCCTAATGCAATTTCCTATAAAGATACTCCGCTTAGTAGAACAGATCTCCGCTTAATAGAACAGGCCGTAAGCAATGAACATTGTAAACTAGTGGTTTTCAAAGTGTAGCTATCGCGATACTGTACCACTATCGCGAGAAAACGCGGTAGTTCTAGCCGTATACAGTAACAGGTAGCACGCGTCACTCCACACATAGACACACGCACGTCACAATGGCTTCAACTTCATTCAAGAGACGAGGGCTATCACCTGCGGATAAGAAGGACATACTCAGACGATACGATGCATTGCCGGATTCTCAGAAGGTACGCCCGCGGTTTCCAGGACTTCCCTCTTATCCAGCGCATTGAGAGGGAAGTCAACCGCAAAATTACGGACTCCTGTTTCCAGACAAAAGTAACGAAATTTTTCTCGTGATTTGAGATGTTTGACTGAAGTTGATTAAAGTTGTTGTTTTGTTGTTTGATTAAAGATATGGACGTCCACAGTCGAAATATCTCTTCTAACTCGTCAGCAGGGGTTTTTCTGCGTGCATAACTTGGTCGTCGACGTGTCTGAAGGTGTACCTAATAAAGTGTCTCCGGTTAATAGAAACTCCGCTTAGTAGAACAGAAGCGCTTCGGCCCAATGGTGTTCTATTAAGCGGAGTGCACTGTATTGTGTTGAGGCAGAGGAACTCTTTTATTTTGTTAAGTTGTGCCTGCTTAATAATAGAAATAGCCCTTTTAGGGAAATAAGACATTTTTTACTTTAAATTTGTTAAACAGTAGTTGTCTTTTTTCCATTAATTTAACAAAAGCAAATCAAAATACTCATTTTACCAAAATAAATACTAAAAATGAAAACAAAAATATTATTTCATTTGTACAATTCCCCTTTTCACATCCACTCTGAAATCATTGAAAAATATATCAGAAGAGGAGTTAAGAACCATTTTAAATACTGACACAAGGTAGCACAGGAATGTACAGTGCTGTTGTTCCACTAAAGGTGAATGCAATGTCTGAGGCATGCAAATATTATTTGAGGACGCCATTGGGATGTTCATTTAACATGTTGCGGTGTTCTGCTGTTAAACAGCTGCAAAGATCCCCGGGTAGACGGGAGCAAAACTGCACACAATCGAAACGTCCCGCGATTTGTCTTGTCTAATTAGGGCCGTTCACACGGCACACATTTGCTCCGGCGCTGCATCGATATATTTTGTTGCGATACATTTTGCACCGCAGCAAATTGTGTGGAGCGTTCACACGTACAAAGCCGCTGAGCGGCGCAGCCCTGACACAGTGTCGGGGATGCCCCTCTTGCGTTCACACGGCAGTTTCTGCAGCGGAGCAAAATGACAGAAAACAAACGAGCTGTCGTGTTGGTTCTTTTTAAAACGTACTGTATATACACAACTCAAGCGACTACTGGACCGGCACGTCCTTCTCCTTCTCGGTTTCCGCGCCTTCTGCTTGAGAGTGACCGCCCAAGAAAACGTAAATGAACGATGACTTCAATGACACTAATGCGCCAAACAGAAAATCAAGAGGGGGGTTGTGAACAAACAACAAAGGAACAAACAACTCCGAGACAGTCCAGTCTCCTACAAAAGGAAAGATGTTACTAGCCAAGTCTTGTGTCGTTATGAATCAACACATTACGGAAGTCCGACAGAGCACGAAAGCAACGCATTCTCGCCATACGTACTCTTCACAAGCATTTGCTCTGGAGCAAATTTAACCCAGATCCCTATTAAAGTCTGTGTGTGGCTCTCCTGTGCTGAAGCTGTGAGCACACTGTGGCGTCGCGCATGCGTCTGTTTCCTGACACAATCATCCATTTTGAATGCGTGACGCTGATGTATGGGCACACCTTAAGTTCAGAGGAGCCAATCAGCGCATCGTTATCGCCGACATGCCCCCGTCTCCAGTTCGTCAAACATTGTACACACACACACACAGAGTCGCGCTGCTGCGTCCTCTGCAATACATCTGTTTGTGCACGCAAATAATACAACGGATAATTTTAACAAGCGATCGCGGTACTGCGCCGATTATAGTCCAAAAATAGAAAATGTATAACGTAAAAATCGCTTTATAATTTATTATTTTATACAATTTGCCGAGGGTCCGGACAGAGGTGGTCGGCGGTCCGGACAGAGGAGGTCGGCGGTCCGGTCGTGGATCGCGGTCCGCCAGTTGAGGAAGAGGGATTTAGAGCTTCCAATCAGCCTGCCATGCATGTTTTTGGAATGTGGGAGGAAACCAGAGCACCCGGAGAAAACCCACGCAGGCCCTGGGAGAACATGCAAACTCCACACAGGGAGGGCCGGAGCTGGAATCAAACCCGGTACCTCTGCACTGTGAAGCCAGCGTGCTAACCACTGGACTACCGGGGCCGCCCTTGTGTTGTTATATTATTTTGTTATTTAATGTTAACTGTTCTGTAATGTGATTTGCTACTACTGTAGCTGGTGTGAAAGCACTATATAAATAAAGATGTAGCATAAATGTCTGGATAATTAAATGGTGGCACATGCTCAGCTTTCTCGCTTGTTATGTCTCTGGCTTTTACTTTGAAATGTAATCAAAATATTATTTGGAATATTTAAAAATGCAACCACCAACTACATCGGGGTGGCTCAGCGATTGTCAGTAAATGACGAGCGGTTCAAAACAAAAACACAGTCAGAGCCACTGTATCATTATACTTTTTTTATTGGTGTACTTTGACAATAACAATGATGGTATAAAAGAAAATTCCCATCATACAAATTTCAATAATCAAAAGATAAGTTTGCCAATACACAAACAGATCCACGTAAGGCTGACATCAAGTTTTGACAAGTGGCTTAGAGGGTTTCAAATTCAAGAATGCCATGTCAATAATTCAATCAGGAATAATATAGTGGAGTCTGTTCCTTGACTTTATTGGTTCAAATCCATAGAAAATAACTTGGGAGATTTTGGAGGAGATTGCGTCGCTGGTTTGGGTGCCAGTATTTTTGTTGCAGTTAAAGCACATGGTGTTTTTGGCCTTATAGTGTAGCCCACTCATCAACACCCCAGCTGCTGTCACCCTTGGAGATGTCGTGAGCGGAAAAAAAAATACAAAGGCAGGTGCCCACTTCTGCCATGACACGTCCAGTAAATAGCAGCATCTTAGGTGGGTTGGGCCACTTGAATGCAGAACACATCCACAAAAGTGAGAGGAATCAAAATTTGGGGAAGCGAGGAGATTGGATTTTTTTTATTGAAAAAGAATGCTGTGCTGGGAAGCAGTGATGTAAAAACATGGATGTCATTGCGATGTAAGCTTCATTTAAATGGCACCCGCACCAGCCAAACCCACTCAAAATCCTTGTTCTTTATGCTACCATCATAATTTAAGACCTTATAGATTTTCTAAAACACTACACACAACAATATTTACAATGATCTATAACTTGATATGCACTTATTGAAATTTACATATTTTTGCTTGTAAAAAAAAAATGGAAATAAACATTTTGAGTGGAAAACGCTGCAATAAATTAAGAAGCTTTTAAGGCTGCCAGTTTTGTCAGATGCCCAAGTATGGTTCCTTCATTTAAACCAGCATAAAATGGATCAGCAACCAGATCTCCGTCTTTGTCGGGACCGAGACCATTTACAGTATGTGTGTGTACATACATATGTGTGTATATACATATACATATACATATATATACACACACACACACACTTATATACATACACATACACACACACACACGTATGTATGTATGTATGACTGGCCAGCATGCTCCTATCGCCAACTGAAAACAAAGACTGTAAACCAGTCAGTCTAAACATTTTTAATTGATCAGTAGTTGAATGAAGCTGCTTGTTCTACATTATTGAAGACAAAGCCCAAGACTGACTATACACGATTCATTAGGTCTCTTCATGTAGCAAGCACCCTTCATGTCAAATGCTTTTGTGAATGCTCCTAACCTAAACCATTTGGTGTCTTCTATATGTCCATTGAGCTTTTAACTTAATGCAACAATGAACTAAATCATATACAGTGTTTCATGTAAGTGTCAAGAAAAGAAAGAACCCGCTGAGTTGTTCACTATCAGGCTCCTCTAAATCATTATCAGTGCAGGAAAAGAAAACTACAAAACCTCAACTCTAGAAGGAGTGCAGTTCCACCTCTGGAGGGTTTCGCCATTTCACTCAAACACGCATGGAGAAGCTTTAATCCTTCACACAAATACTGTGACTATTCACGACTGCCACTGGGCACCTCATTAGCGTTTCGTTAGAGCTAAATACGCGCTTAGACACCAAACCAACAATCTGCTGATTGTGAAAAATTTACCATGTCCAAGAACAAGCAAGTACATTGGAGCCTCTGTTTTTATATAGCCTAGTTTTCTCTGAAATGTTTTTGGGGAGTATTTTTTTTTCTATGCCTGTTGATAATATTCAACAAATTGTGTACGAAAGGTTCGCGTATTCCACAATGCAAGCTTTAATAAACATATCAGAGCAATAAACCTCCAGTCTGCTGTCCGGCATTCAGGCAACCTCTATGTAACGTATCCTCTTAAAGTCACACATTCAAAATAAAAGCACACTGTATAATAACAGTATCACCACATTTTCTCAGGCCACATTGAGGGCATATTTAGCAGTTGTGCTTGAAAATCAAACACACAATAGATTGAATGCGACTGCCAAAAGGCCAAATAAAGCGTGGTTAAGCTTCTTGGCATGCTTGAATTTTGAAGGCTTGATTTTTGACAGATGTTACGCCGATGTTACCCCAACTTGTCCAAGTGAAGCCGAGCAGACCGGGAGGCTTGTTATAGCCTTGAGTTGTTCATAGAAGCTTGCTTACATTGTAAAATGCGCCTTGCCGTCAGCTAAACCTTTTTACACAATACAACAAAAAGAGAAACACGGCAAAATTCAAAAAAGAAAACCCCTCCCAACTGTAGGCGCCATAAACAGTACTGAATAAAAATGTTCATTTATCCCCTTCAATAGTCATTTATATTTATTATTTCACATTGTGTGTGTAAATGACTAAAATAAATCTCTATTGAATGTATTTTTTGTTAATATTTTGGAAGTCTGGAACAGATTACATTGGAATTGCTATTTCCTACGAGAAATACTGCTTTGGATGTCCTATGAGTTAGTTTTAGTCAGACTCTCTGGAATGATTTCATGAAAACCCAGGCTCCACTGAACTGCCAAATTAACCCCCCAGGCCCCTCCTCATTTGTAGATTAGGTTTGATTTGTAGATGTACAACAAGAGGTATTAGTTAACAGGAATGACGAGAATGTTGGTACTGGCACATGTCCTTCGAATTGTTCCAAAAAAGAGCAATGGAGACTTTTGAGAAGAGAGCTCCCAAGCAGGCCAACACCATCATCACTCCATTTCAAAGGAGATGCTCACTGAACGAATTGGAAAGCTCACAATTAATTGGTTTTCTTGCTCTTCCTGCGGTCGTCACACAAAATGGCGTCCTCAGAGCAGTTGAACACACACCGTCCTAAACGGGTCCCGGTTTATTTCATCAGACCTCAAGTCTGCGTGAAATAAAGCTGCTCCCAGGCATAAACACAGGATCCGAACCTCACAACCTCCACACAAATACACATGACTACGAGATTTAGTGCGCCTAACACAGCTTGTCATACATCACGTCATTATCAGCACATCAACTGTCAAATGATAAAAAACAAAAACAATTAAAGAAAATAATCCATAAGCGATCAAATAAATAAAAAGAGGTCCAGCCTCAATGTGGGAACAAAAGTAATTCGCCCCCCCCAAAAAATAAAATGTATACAAGGCAATATGAGTGAAATGGAGTCGCTTTGTGACGAGAGGACAGCCAGTGAGAGCATGTCTGAATTTGCATTCTTTGTTTTTCTTTTCTTATTTTTTAAATTTCATTGACCCATATATTTACGTTGAACTGGTCAATTTAGCATACACTTAAATGAAAGAAGGGCAATTATTTGACCGCCCTGTACTAGCAGAACGTTGGCTGATGTCCGTGCGCGAAGTTCGACTCGCTCGCGACTCGACAAAACAAGCTGACAGGGTTGGAAATGGACGAGATAGAAGCTGATGCCTTAAATATTCAGATCTGAAAGAAAGACGTATTTAATTTTAAAATAATATTACTGAAGGCGGGCATCGATACAATGCTAAAGAGGTTTACAGTGGGTGGGGGCACGATGCAACCTGACGAATCGATCAAAAAAACTCCTGTAAACACTATCTGGACAGTGACAGCAATCAAGTATCTCTACCTCCAGTTAGCTCATGTGAAAACTGAGGTGATCTCACACACACACACGCACACACACACACGCACACACACACACACACACGCACACACACACACGCACACACACACACGCACGCACACAAAATTGGGTCTGTGATTATGCAAGGCAAACAAAGTGGGGTCTGAAGTCAATCCTGTCACTCTCACTCTGGTGACACGACAATTTGATCAATTGTCCATGTGCATCGGCTCTCCTTCGCTAACATACTCTCGGACAAGAATGCAGAGGTTCTGAGAAGACGTCGTTCTTCATGTGTTGACTTGCGCCGAACACAAGCTTTGCATACACAGTCTGTCTCTGTAGTCCAATGCGAGTGTATGCTAGCACCTGCGCTATTGCATCGGTATGGTGAGGCAGTCGGTTCGAAATTCATCTCTGTGATATTACGGCTTATTGCTAACAGGACGAGAAAACGCTCTCCCACCCACAGCCACTCGCTGGCAGCCATGTACACCGAAAGCAACAACGCAAACACAAATATCACAGTCTTCAAATGGTATGTTCACAGGGTAAAATATAATTGTAGGAAATTAGCAAGGTATTTATAAACTCTAAATTTAGCGTCAATTATCTCACATGTAGATGATTGAACACTCTTCATAGTTCTTTTCATTTGTAGATTTTGGCATACGTTTTGCAGAACCAGCTGCAAGCTCCCACGCAGTAAAATGTGTGTGTTTGTGTGTGTGCGCATGCAAATATTTTCACACGACTACTGCATTCATGTAAGAAGTGCAAAAGCAAAATAAGAGACCACATCACCACTTTTTAAGTCAAACCGCTACGCACGTGCAAGAGTGGCAAGTGTGTCTCACGGCCTATTTTGTAGAACTAATTTAAACTGAAGTGCAGTGATGAGTTAATCGCAGACTCAATGAAGGAAATTAATGACTCGATGGGTGTTGAAGGCCAAAATGGTGCAAAAGGCATGTGGACTGTGGACACTGAAGACTAGATAATCCCAGATGAGTGAAGTGGTGGACTGTGGCACAAAAAAGTGCAGCATTTTTCCAGATTTTCTTGTATGATTTAGCCAGCACGCCTATTTCGAGTCTTCTTTTTTTTTTCTTTTTTGAATACCCACAAAAGGAAGAAAGCACGAACAAACTAAAAAGCTTTTTCAGCAGTGCCGCAACTGGTGAGATATGGCTGATGTCCCAGAGGACTTTTGATTCCCAGGTGGTTTCTCAGTCCAGCTTTGCCTACATCAGTAGTCGGCTACAGGTGCAAGACTTCTGCTCAAGCTGACCGTGACGTTGGTGTAGAGAGGCCTCTTGGACACTAGGGGGGAGTAGTTTAAGTTGTTCAGACCATCCACTTTCTGCCTCTCCTTTGAGTGGCGGAGAAGACTATACCTGCGGGAGCAATCACACAATTCATCACGTTTGCTTTTTTCAAGGTATTTCAGTTTAACTTCTACAGTGAGGACTTAGCATATGTTTGGATTAAACGTATATGTTTGTCCAGTTACCACACAGACCATGTTGTGTCAAATATATAAAAATAACAGAGTCACTCACAACAGGTGTGAAACTCCTCTTCATTTGTGTCTGAATGACAGTGTTCCATTTGGGCTTTGGTGGCCAGGTCACGCGGTACCGCATGAGCCACAATGGATAATTGATTTACCGGTAATTGTCTCCGTACTATTTAATTCTATTATGTTTTTATAAAGTACAGTTTTCCTGAGCACTAGTTGCCCTTTAAAAAAAACTCGTATTTCAAGGCACTGCATTTGTAATGTTTAAAGCATCTGAAGACATAAACATAAGACATGAATAACATAACACTGAATTCCACCGCCATGAATGCAACTTGAAATCTGAGAGGTTGGAAATATGTCACATGCAAAGTCTTGAAACAAGTTCGAATTCCCTTCAAGTCACCGCTCGGGTTTTTCATGTGACTGGCTCACATGAGCCTAAGCTTCACTCCAATTAGAGAGTGCGAGTGTGCGTGTGAATGAATTTAGCATGGAACTGACCTCCCCAGGAACTGGACCTCTCCGCGATGGTGGTGTGGAATGGACATGTAGCGCCCCAGCTCTCCGTGTGGTCTGCTTACGGTGTAATTGGCGTACAGCACCCTACAAACACAGTCGTGAATGCATGAATACTCCGGTGGCGACACAAATTACCGTATGTTCATAGAATGCCTGACCAGACTCAGCCTGGAACATAATTATGGACATACAAGTGCAGTAGCGGATTCAAATCAGGAGAAAAGACCAGTACTGTGTGCGCATAGCTGTACATGCTCAAACCAAGTGGAAAGACAAATCTGTGTGGAAAAAGGTACTGTAGATGCAGGGGACGGGGACGGGGACGGGGACGGGAACCCCCCCCCCCCAAAAAAAAAAACAAAAACGACACACAACCAGATTCGTCGGTTCATCTGTCTCTTGGACATACTTAATGTCATATTGGTCACTTGCTACAATTGGACACGTTGAGAGGATTGTGTGCGTAGGTGTGTGTGTCTCTGTTCTTACCTGTTCCAAAGGTCATCGTCCTCTCCTCCCCAGCCCCAGAATGCATTAGGAAATCCATTAATCCTATTGAACTGTCCCACTCTCAGGCCGCTGACACCGCCAAAGAACTCATTGTACGGAAGCCTTAGAGGAACAATTAGATGTATATTAAATGAATATTAAGCTTGAGCCACACTTACTAGAAAACCCCAAGGAGTCAGTATCTGGACTCACATGTACGAGTACTTGTCAAGCTTGACTGCAAAGTGTCTGGGCATGTCCGTGCAGCCATAGTAGTTCCTGTCATTCTCCATGAGGTGGTCCACATCATGGAACACCAGACAGTCCCAGTCCAGATCCTTCATGGCCTCCTTGTAGCCCACATTGAACAACATGGCTCGGTTAAACGGCTCTGTGCCAGCCTGGACGGAGAAATTCAAAATGTTTAATTGATGAAGGAACACGCGTGTCCTCACCTTGTGGGAGGGCCACTTGGTTGCAAGATGGAATGAGCACTTCAAAGGCCTCTTTACATTTGGAGGGGAAAAAAAAACACTCGACGACACGCAGAACATCACATGACCGATCAAGCTATAGTATTTTAGTCTAATAATAACACTCTAGGTGTTTTTGACCAGCTTATCTATGCCAATATCACACAAAAACATTTTTCAAAAAATGGATGGATGGAAAAAAAATCAATTTCTCTGGAACCCAATATCCAATTTTCACCGTTCTTGGTGTATTCAGGTTGAAGGGACTAAACTTTTGACAGGGTGTCATTTTGAGAGGTCGAAATGTTCGGTGGAAAAACTGGCAAAAAGCTCAATGCAAGCATACCTGCTCAATGACATAAAAGCCAAACTGGAGCCTCTGTTTCTGCAGCACTGGCACGAGATGTCTCAGGAGGATGGGCAGATGCTCATGTCGGTTCCTGAACGGGACTAAGATTGCCACCTAGGGCGACAAAAGGTAGTCAAAGAGACATGAGCTGACATGCATGTGGACTTAGATCAGGAGAAAAAAAAAAGATATTTAATCAATCACGGATGAAGCGGGGCAGTCAATGTCGGTTGACAGGCGTGTTGTGGAGATCACACGTGAGTTGCTTCTATTCAAAAATTGCATTTTGAGCTTCCTTTGAAAGTGAATATTAAGCAAACAAAAGTCACATGAATGAAAAGCACACGCAGAGAGCTTATTGTTAGTTGAGAGAGCCAAGCCTGATGTATAGGAGAGTGAATATCAACATTTGTTTGTCAGCGCACCCTCCTGGGGCATTCATGAGCCCCATGAGACATATGGATGGCATGCAGGACTGCTGGACACAAGCAAAGAGAAGAACTCTTTGTTCCATTATTGAAAAAAATGACTTCTCAGCCATCCAGAAGATCAATTCAATGCCCCGAGAATACAATGAGAGGAATGACTGAGGATTTTAGCGCTTCAACTTGTCGGGCTTCAAGTGAAATTAAACAGACAGAGAAAGTCGAGTGTGATCATCAGGGGGCGACTGCGGGCTTTTTGGCGACTGCTCCTCCGCACTGTGCGGTGACATACCTTCCAGCGAGGTAAACAGTCTTTGGGCTTCCAGTGGCCTCCTGGGGCAAGAGTAGTCTCTTGCAGCAGTGATCGCTCCACATCTTCCAGTGACACCTCACTCATATTCACCTCCAACCTACCCTCTGTGTTTGCAGGAAAAACACACGGGTTGTATAATATGAAAGAGTGGTAAGGAAAACGACAAAAAGCAATATTCGTTAATGATTACAACAAGTGGTTAGAGGAGCAGCATGTAGGAGGGAAAAAGAGCAATGTGATTGAAACGCTTTGATGGTTGAACGCTCAGAAGCATAATTAGGCACAGTAAGCTATTCCCTGGAATGACTTAACATTTGTATAAATCATCAATCAAAACCAAAAACTGAAATGCCAAAACCTATTGGAGAATAAAATTGTAACAGTAATCGAGTTTTTTTTCTTCTTTTTTAGAGAGACTTTGATGTGAAGTGTGCATCCATCAACCTTTTAGGTCCGCACAGTTGCCTTCAACATTTGCTTTTCAAGATTCCATTTGTACGACTGGATTTGATGACGCCACCAGTATGACAGCTGGAACAATGGCTTGATGTGTAACACAAGTTCATCAAGTTTGGAATGGGTAACCACTTTTTAGTAATTCACTTCCTAGAAATCGCTTGTTAGCTCACCTGACAATTCCGCATTGGTTCCTCTTAAGTGTACAAATCAGTGATGATGTCACAGGCAAGTCATGTATTTTGGTTCTGAACTTTCCCAACATGAGGCTAACGTTTGACATAACATTCTTTTGTTTGTATGTTTATTTTGACTCAGAATAACTCAGACTTGATCTTAGTTTTACTGTTTGGTGCTTTCTACCGTCCTTGTCCTTGTCCGTCCTGATTTATTGCTTTATTGTTGTAGATACACGTACAGCACTTTGTATGCAGCGGTGGCTGTTTCGAAGTGCTCTATAAATACAGTTGAGTTGAGTTGAGTTGAGTTGATGTGTGGGGCATTGTGTTTGCTCTGTCGCGTCCGAGAATGTAACACGACAGCCACTTTTTTATTATGTGATCTTGTGCCTCACTTTGCAGACATGACCAATCAACCAATGGTTAACCCTTTCATGTGCCTTGTAACATGTTAAGATGATATTATGTCCACTGTAGTAACCGCTATCCCTGAAAGGGTTAATCCAGCGAATACCGTTACACCATCGAATAATTGCAGTGTGCATATGTAACAGATGCCAGCTCACAATGTCCAAAATTTCAAAACTTCAGTCCTCAAAGCCTGAAGAGTAGTGCTAGTCATTGGGTTAGCTGCCCAGGCTCTAAGCCAGTGGGTAGTCAACTTGGTTCTCCACATGGGGAGCAGGGGGTGGGGGGTCCGTGGTAGACCCGCACCGGATGACAACCCTCACATTTGGGCTCCAAAGTACAATGAGTTCCTAAGTTTTGTTGTGACAAGAGTAGGGATGGTCTGATCCAATCAATGGATCAATATCTAGTCTGATCCAGGCCAAAATGACTTGATTTGTAATGGATTGTTTTTATTAGAACCAATCCGATGAAATCCCGAAGCCAAAACTATCTCATATATCCTCATCTTCAGGTTACACAACAAGCCACAGCACAGACAATCTGTCACCACGGTTGCCATGTGCTGGTGTTTTCGTCACGTAAGCAGAAGCCCACAGTTGGACACATTCTTCAGGGCACAAGATTAGTTGTTACAGTAATCCCTCGTTTACCGTGGTTAATGGGGACCAAAACCACCCGCGATAAACGATAATCCGCGAAGTAGCGACCAATAAACACATACAGGATAAAAAAAATAAAATAAAATAAATAATAATAATTTAAGTCCACAAACGGTCCGCGAGAAGCTGCAAAACAACAGCAAGTCATATAGAGCGACATATACAGTACTGTACTCCATGTATATATTAAAAAAATAAATTATGTTTGAAAAAATCCACGATGCACTGAAGCCGCGATAAACGAACCGCTAAATAGCGAGGGATTACTGTATACAGTGAACATTGCTTTTAGATGTCAGTATCAACAGCAACTACAATTTCTACAGTGACAAAAAGCATTGGATCGTATAGGATCGGTATGGACCGATCCTCCAGCATTGGTATCCACCAATGCTGGAGGATGCACCAACATTGGTATCGGTGTTGGATATGAAAAAGTTAAATAATAATATTTGATAGGGTAAATTAATGATAACATTGAATGAGAATCGATAGGACAATCAGCAAGGAATCGGGTCATACTTTAGCTGATAGAATCCGAATTGCTAAATTCTTATTAATTCCCATCCCGACTCCCGTAACACCCAAATACGACTGGAAAACGGGACCGGCCATAATATTAGAGGCACCAAAAATAACCCGGACAACAAATATTTAAGGGAAGCTAAAACAAAATCAACAATAAACTTACTCATAGAGGGTAGCTTCTCAGGGCAAACTTGTGAGTGGAGGTACGTGAAGCCCTCAGGGAGGTATGCAGTGGGAGGGGCATCACTCTCACTCATGTTAAAGTCATAAGAGTAATCTGGAAACGGGCACAGATGTCAGTTCGTGTCTTAGAAAGTATTATTCATGCATGAGCCGTCCACAATCCTCATGGGCCTCAGTGTAGAAAGATCTACGATGGGTTAGGTACCTGTGCCATTGCTGTAGGCACCTCGCACCACCTGCTCCAGGACCTGAGCACCGATATTCTTCACATTTTCTCTGATCCGGATCCCTCTGGCTTGGACCATGAACACATACTCGTTCACTGTGGAGAGAGACACAGACAAACGTTAGGTTTGTGCTCCCACTCATTGTGTTTCGTCCTAGCACATTCAAAGAAGAACTCAGGCTGATGTGGGTGGAAGAGTCCACAATAGTCCGTCGATGCGAAACAAAGTCTGGCACTTTCTTTACAGATACAGTAATATGTAAATGTAACCATTGATCCCCACATCTCCTCCCACTCCTGAATTCTTACCGGGAGCTGTTTCGTGTAATTCACTCTTAAGCCATCAGCCAAGAAGCTATTAATTATTGGATCGACAATAGCAAACAAGGAGCTCAAAAACTGAGTGGTTAGATTATATCAGTGTTTCTCAAATAGTGGGGCGCGCCACCCTGGGGGGGCGTGAGGCTCCATCGGGGGGGGGGGGGCGCGTTTGACCTTGGGGAACATGTTTTTTTATTTTTTTACTGTCCTAAAATAACTTGCAGTTGCACCTCCACTACGTTGGGGGGCAGTGGCGCTCTCATTGGTAGAGTTTGCGCAGGGAGGATTCTCGGGAAGGAAATATGACGAGGCGTATGTAGAGCTTGGCTTCAATGTGCCTGCGATGGCAGACAAGGGAAGATCGACGTGCTTACTTTGTCTAAAGGTTTTGGTCGTGGAGAGCATGAAGCCAAATAAATTAAGGCGCCACTTAAAGACATTACACCCCAATCACGCTGATAAGCAGCTTGAGTTTTTTTTCAGCGAAAACGTGCCGAATATTGCTAACAATCATGCCGCTTTGTGACTGCTACTTCAGTAAACTAAAATCCCTAAAATGAGCAGGAGACGAGAGTTGCTGTGTCCTGCTTCAAACCTCGCTTCGAAAAGCTGTGCATTGCAAAACGTGCTCATTGTAGCCATTAATCCAGACATCATCTTTGATTAAGTAAATTTTAAAAAGGCGCAAATAATTTTATATATTTTTGTTTTGCTGGTTAGTTTTTTTTTAAATATTGTGCACCTGAGATAATGTTGGTGATTAGTTTGAATGCATTATTAGTTATTGAGTTTATCATTTTATTTTTCAGTATCATATGGTTTGACATGGTCAGTCAAAAAATATTTATTGTTGAACTAAGGATTCATTGTTATTTTTGAATTTCAGGTGCACTTTAAATCTTTTCTGTTCCAGTTACTAAAGCTATTCTTTGTTGTAAGTTGGTCCATATTTCTTTCTTTTTATATTCTCTTATACATTAATAAGGATACAGTGTTATGCAAAGGTGTACTTATAACAATTTTATAGACAAATGATACTACAGTGTTTATAGTCATGCGAGGGGGGGTGCGAGATGTTTTCCTCCTGCTTGGGGGGGCATGACAGAAAATAATTGAGAACTACTGGATTATATCCATCTCTGGTGTGGATATCCCACAGACCTCAGGTACTGTACACTCTATTATATGCTTTAATTTA
Source organism: Hippocampus zosterae (assembly GCF_025434085.1). Taxonomy (NCBI): domain Eukaryota; kingdom Metazoa; phylum Chordata; class Actinopteri; order Syngnathiformes; family Syngnathidae; genus Hippocampus; species Hippocampus zosterae. The sequence goes on along the minus strand of NC_067452.1, from coordinate 11,056,027 downwards.
TTAACATCTTGCCAAGTATAGAAAAATAAATCTTGTGAAAGTCCTTTCTAACTACGAGAAATAATAAGTGACAATGACTTGGCCAATGAACTTGTGTTAAACAGCATTTACCTACAGAGTACGAAAAGCTAGTGTTTAAAACCCCCAAACAAAACGTCACAGCTGACCTAAAACTGCCCCTAAAATATTTTTCTCTCCCTTGGTGACTCAATCAAGGGAATTTCCTGACATGGGAGGGTAGAGGTGGGGGGGGGGGGGGGGGGGGGGACGGAAACGAAATGGAAAGGATGAATGAATTGACTGCTCGGGTCTGTCATAATGTAATTGCTGTGTGTTCCCTTGTTAGGCAACAGACATTCATCTACTGACTGCGAGTCATCAATGATGATTTGTAATGGAGGGAAAAACGGGCACTAACAGGATAAAAGATAAACATATGCTGCAGTTGTTCTATCAGTTGATGGAATGCCAGATAAAAACTCACCGATAGACTTATTGGGCGAATGCTGAGCAAGAACACGTTCACATTATTTTCAATATGAAAGCATGAGATCAGGGAAACAAGTGACGGAAAAAGCAGTAAGGCTGGTTGGTCTTGGTCTTACAGTTGATTGCTCAAGTCGTAAACTGTTTCCAAAGAAAACAGTAAAAGGAGAACTACCTCCCTATCGTCGATCACAGGTTTAACATGTTGTTCTGGATAGGGGTGGAACGATACATATATTTAATCGATGTATTGATGTGTCTGCCCCGCGATCGAGCAACATCGATAGGCACTGGACTCGTGCACATGGAAAAAATGACAAATGAGACTACTTGGCCACAACTCTGAACAGTGTTTTGACCACTTAGATTTTTTGTTTGACTGGGAAATATATGCTAGCACAACACTGCTACAGTTGAATGGCTTCCTCTGTAAACCTGCAACTCAGCACAATCCCTCCACCAGTAATCCAGAGCAAGCAATCCCAACATGATGCACACCCCTTGATGAATGCATGTGCATGTCATTGTCCATGTGCATGTGAGTAATAGCACTGAGCTATAAATCCATTGGATGTGAGTTGTCATCAGTAATTGTATTTCCGTTTCCATCCCATTCATCTTGTTCAGCACAAAGTGCCTACCTTGCAGGACGAGACACTCGAGGTGAAACAGCGACTTTGACAGAAGTTATCAGCATCAAATGGGAATCAGAGAAAATATTGTATGTGTGTATCCAAGTATGTATATGTGAATATCATGACAGACTCAGCCGAAACACACTCCCGAAAATAATTGCACCCCCCCCGTGAAAATGTCTCTCACACGCGCACAATCTCTCTTGCTGATGACACTCTGTGATGCCATAAGATGGAAAATTGCTTAGAGACGTCTGGAATGTGACCCAATCCTACAGGCACCAACCTACTTTGACAAGTGTCCTTTCCATTACTGCCAAGCATATGGAGATGGCACTCCTGCTACTACATACAAGTGAATGCTTGGGTTGCGCACTTGACATTTTATTTATCAAGGTTGAAAATTATGACAGCGGATATAAGTGTCGAAAAGCGTACCATTTAAATGTTAAAAAAAGGGGTACAGCAGACAAAAAAACAAAAAACAAAAAGAGACAACAGTCCAAGTTGTATCCCACCACTCGACAAAAAGTCAGATGGGATAAGCTCCAGCTCACCTGCAACCCTAATGAGGATAAGCGGTATAGAAAATGGATGGATGCATGGGTGGAAGTCCAGACGATGACAGTCAAGCCTGAACCCTCTTCAACAATAAACATGGCCGCTGTTAAGCAGACAGAATGATGTAGCAACTTGTTAGCCTGGTGAAGGTCACTCTATTTATGGTAGAGCTGGGCGGTGGACAAAATATATTGCCAAGAAAATATATAACATTTTATAAGGTCACTTTTTTTTTACAATTGTCTTTTCGTCATTTGTCAGCTGCATCAAACTGCATGCAATTAATCCGTCAAATAAGCTTGATTTGATGGGCAAAGGCTTTCACTTAACAATTTTATGGCGCACTGCTGCCACCAGGTGAAAGACTGAAATATACAGGGAAGTGAAACAAAAGAGTCATTGTACATAACAAACCTACGGTGCAAAATGAAGTCTAAGAAACAATAAAAATGAGTAAATAACGAGATGAGTGAATACAAATAAATATTACTGTGCTGGGAAAGAATACACTAACAAGTAATCCGTAATTATGAAAAACGAATGCACTCAAGGCATGCTGCATATGCCCTCAAACTAGACAAGCACAGCAGTTTTTACTTTGATCCTCTTCAAAACACAAAGAACAGCATCTTTTCTGTTTTTCCAAAATTGAACGGTGGAGATTTCCCCCAAAAAACTTTGGGCCGGTTATGTCGGCTGCAGCCAGGTAGTTGGCAGGTTGAGGCAAGACGCCGCTGCAGCTAGCGATAGCAAGTTAGCAATAAGGTTTGGTTGACTACCACCGCCTGCTTAACATGTTGCTGTTTCGCTGCTAAATCAGCAGTCACAGCCTCCATAGCTCGCCTCCATGGCGGTGTATGAACTACACTTCTTACAAGTATCGTTTTCATGACGGAATTACGAGGAGTGATTAATCAGAGGGAAAACCATAGAATCCATGCTAATTGCTAAGCTAACGCTATGCAATCGTAAAAGACCAGAATTAAAGTGCTTGGCAACGTGAGTAAACAGCTTCATTTTAAATGTTGCGCTAAAAGAGTGTGTGGACGCAACTTTTTTTGTTTACATATATTGTATAATTAATGTGTAATGTTCCTGAAAAAGGTCTCGGTGTAACCACGTTAAAGCGACACGTATACAAATTTGAGGAGAAAAATAGCAGGAAATTTAAGTGTCGGAGAGGAAATTAATACAAAATAATACAACACGCAAAGCTAAACAATAAATGTTACGCCGTTCTGTTTGTCAGCCAGGAAGAAAGGCCTAGAAGATTAAATGTATGTTAACATTGAGGATACGTGATTCCAAAAATGGATGCAGATAGGATATTGAATGCATACAATATTAAAAATGTGATTTGATTTCACAATACAGTTCTTAATATTGATTTTGACTTTTGATATCTGCAAAATAAATGTTTTCAAAATTTCAGTACAGTAAAGTCCACAATTTTCTATCGGCAACATTAATTTTTATGCCTCTTATTTAGATTGACATATACCAGTACCTTTGACAAAAGTATGTTCTGTACTTCTGTTTACATTTGATAACTTTATAGAGTAGCACCACTGGATACATTTCACATTTGATACTGGTCTGTTGAATGTCGCTCCAAAATAAAGTCATAGTCTAGAATAACTGAAAATATATTGCTGTTTATCATTATCATGTTATAAAATCATCACTATCGTGGTAGATGATTTTTTCGATATTGCCCAGCACTAATTCATGGCCCATTCGAGGGATTTTCAAATTGTGATCAATCAACAACCTATTCCACACAATCTTCATTATTCTCAGTGGTTACGTAACCCACGAATTGGTTCTAATTTCCATTGCGGGTGACTACGGTGTCACACTGCATACTTCCACTGCACAGGAAGCAAAGCATAAAGGCCTGGACATTGTCATGCTTTCCTTGAAAAATTGTGGGCACTCCTCTAAAAGCACAGTGACTGTATTCATTCAAGGGTTGAGCTTGCGGGAAATACTCTTGCAGGAGACAGATAATGTCAACATTTGATTCCGTTTCCAGCAAAGCAGCATAGACGCATCTCTGTGGAATGAAGTAATGGTGAGTGCAAGGCATTGGAGGCTAGAAACAGTGACAAATGCAATTAGACATATGAGACTCAGCGTTCAGAGGAAGAAAATGTGGCAGTCGACAACACAAGGCCACTTGTACCAGACTGAGCAGTGGCTAAGGGATGTGCATGGAATGATATCCAAATGTCACGATACAATATTATCATGACATGAACCTCACAATATGATAATTACTACAATATTGTGGGAGGTTAGTGATATTATAAAAAAGGAAAAACATTACTGTAATAATTAAAAAAGGTCATAGCACTGAGAAAAATAAAAGCACAAAATTGTGCTGTTGTACATAGTAGCAGCACTGACAGAGAAATAAGCTTGTCCAGTCTCTCCCTCTCCCCCTCTCCCCCTCACTCACTCACTCACTCACTCACTCACTCACTCACTCACTCACTCACTCACTCACTCACTCACTCACTCACTCACTCACTCACTCACTCACTCACTCACTCACTCACTCACTCACTCACTCACTCACTCACTCACTCACTCACTCACTCACAATTGGAGTGTTCAATTAACCTACGGTGCATGGCACAGAGGGGAACATTCTTCAAACGGCAAGGCCGGTGCCCGGAATCGTGCCTTGCACCTCTGTGCTGTGAGAGGGACGTGCTAACCAGTCAACCACCATTTTGATCATTGAGAGATAAGGGTTCAAAAGAAGGAGGACAACAAAACGGGCACAATTCCGTGGGCCGTACATCCCAAACCCCTGAGCCTATTGACCCGAAATTTAAGATTTTGTTTTGTGCCATCACTATCAACAAGTACACCAAGTTTTGCATTAAACAACGCTGTCATCAACAGAGTTTCCACTGTGCTACATGATGATTGACGATACAAAATTAGAAAGCTACCACATTTCCATCGTGCTCCAGAAACAAAAGGGGATCTATCAAGCATGAAAGTAGACCTTGAACAACCTTATGTGCTATAGCTTCGACAGAGCAAGTAATCCACATGCCAAATCCCGTCCACCTTTCGCTCATTCTGATTGCAGATACCCCTCCACTCTCCCTCCCTGCTCTTCCTTTATCACCACACTTGATCTCTCTCTCTTCTGTTGCCTGTGTAATGTCATTTGCAAAACGGTGTGTCAAATCTGTTTGTACTCACTGATTCATTGAACAATTTAAAAGGATTGGGCCCCATCTTATGTAGACAACTCCAGACTGAGGCTCAGCAATTTACACTGTAACTTGAGTTAATCAAAATAGAAAAAGCCAAACCACCAGGAAACAAAAAAAAAAAGAAACCCTTCCACCCCCAGCTTTATTTTTCCTCTGAAAGGCAATTGACTGCTCTTTGATAGCTCAGCGGTGCTAGGTGATCAGCCTCACGCTGCTGCCTCACTGATAAGAGCTGAAAGGCAGTTTACCTCCCTGTATGCGCACACGCAGTGACCACAAGCACACACCCTATAAATGCACTCCCATCTTTCAAGGATTAAAGCTGTCACTCTGAGAAAAGGGACATTTTTACTGCCACTGCATATCAGTGATGCCCACAGACACCCAGGTAGTGGAGGACCTGAGTTCCAATGTTTTCAGTGAACAGCGAATGAGTGTTATGTCAGAGTCAAAACTAAATTAATGGCACCCATGAGTGAGGTGCCACTCTAAACTGGCCACAGCCCATTTCAACATCTCATAGGGATGTAAAAAGCTGTGCTCGCAACGCATTAGCACATAATGTCTCACATTTAACTCCAATAGCAATGATAATTTGAATGTATTGTTCCCCAGAGGATGCTGAGGATACATATGTTGAAGGTTATGCATTTCTGATAGAGCTTATTTTCAAACAAGCATGTGAAATATGCCACCATTAAAAACAAACCATTATTAATCTTCCCGAAAGGCAATGAGCCTGTTATTGCCTCGTTTAAGCTTCTCTAAGTGATGTCGAGACCCTGAGGCTGGAGTGGATCAATGTAGCAGCGTAATACTCATAACGTAATACAGCAGTTTCAGATGTATGTGATCCTAATGTTATCATGGGAACCCATTTTGTCATTCAGCGGGTTTCTGACTCAAGAGTTCACTAGAGTTTTGGCTACTACGTTTGGGCAGATTCTGAGCATGAACATAGCATATACAGAACACATCCATATTTAAAATGTTATATGTACCTGTGGATGAAATGCTCTAGCGTGTGGTAAAAATATTTGCAAGTGACACGCATGTCACCACTTTCATTCACTTGAATGGACCGATTCAAGAGTGAGACCCGTCTTTCAATATATCTCCATTTTGGCCTTCATTGAAGGTCATGTCCTCTTTCTGGAACAACCTGTGTGTCTTCCTTGACTGATAAGATGCTAGGTGCAGCGCCCGTAAAAGAGGAAATGTGTGGCTATAATAACCTGATAGACGGGGCTCGCTCTCATTCACTTGAATGGATTCGGCGAGATGTGCAACACTCATAAAAATTCACACACATCCACAAGATTCACTATTTCATCCATTGGTACATATGAAATTGTTAATATGATAAAATGCTGCTCTAAAACAATATATGTGTATATGTTCAGTGACACTCTGTGATGCCCTCTATACGAAACAGGTTGATAAAGCTTGCAATGGCATTTATGGGTTGAACCAAAGACATTTCCCCATGTTTGTATGAGCATACATTCATAAATTTGTTGATACAATTGTTATGAAACTTATTTCAACTGGAAAAAGTGAAAACCTGAGTTAACCGCAGGACGTCATTGATGATGGAATTAATCACAAGACAACGGGCACAAAGGAAGCCTCAAAAAGTAATTCTTTCCTTGTGTGGTTAATGTGACATAAAGGAAGTAGTAGTAATAGTAGTCACATGACAGTCATAAGTGGATCACGGGAGTCCTTGTGAAACCCCCCAGCATTGGGCACAAGGGCACAGTCAGTACTTGAACGTGCACTAAAGAAAGCCAACCTACAGCAGAAATTTAAAGCAGACTTTAACCGACCTCTGCAAATGTTTGATTAACAAACACATTTCTCTTGCGTGTACCGGTAATTGTAAACACCTCGATCCAGCCCATATTGAAACATGTTCCAATCTGTAACATTGAATTCCCAAGCAAAGGGGAAGTGTGTTGTGATCAGCAAGGAAAAGAAATATATGCTACAATGGCTAAATCAATCATTCAATCAGACAAAGAATTTGAATTATTTCAATGATAAATAAAAAAATCATTTTGAAAAAGTTGTGGAATATCAATTAAACTGTGTAATGATGACTGAGCTAATCAGAGTATCACGGGGTCAAAAGTCGTACATAGCTTAACCTTAAAATGTATTATGGGGTAAATAAAAATATAATCTCTGAATCATGTTATTCCATGAACATTAAAAATAAGACCAACATGTAACTGTGTCTTTTGCTACCCTAACAAATGGAAAAGGTTTGATAATGTGCCGTGTCATTGACTTGTGACCAGTCCAGGACGTAGCCTGCTTCTCGCCAAGAGTCAGCTGGGATAGGCTCCAGCTCATACAACAAGAAATCCAGAAAAAGGATAGATATAACAGAACACAAAGACAAGCCAGAAGAAGTACAGTAGCGCATTTGTTTAATCAAACTTCAGTCAAGTATTCGGTTGAAACGCTGCAGAAGCATTCTGCAATCTCTACCTTAACGGTTCCACCAAAACCATGAGAGCTTCGGCAAATTTTCTTTGTTTAACAATTAAAACATAAGGCAATTAAAATTGACAGAGTGTGAGGCTCAACTGATCTCAAGTTTATTTATATCGCACTTTGACATGACCTTTGCTGCATATAAAATGCTCTACATGGAGTAAAACTCAATTATACAATGACAAAGACAGTGAAAACACTAAATTAATAACACAAATTCATACTTTTTTAATCAATATCATCAACCAATTATAAGTTATCCAACAACAAATTAATCAATTCCTTGATCAATACGAACAAAAATACAGCAGACACCAGGAAAGACTACAAGGCTGAGTCAAAAGCCTTAGAATAAAAATGCGTCTTAAAACAAGTTTTAAAGATGGACAGAGAGGGGGCTTCCGAACATTTAACGCAAGGTCAATCCGAAGGGAGGGACCTGCAACAGAAAAGGCTTGATTCCCTCTGAGGCTCTGCTTAGTTCTCGGTACTTCCAGTAGCATCTGGTCCACAGACCCAAGGCACCGGGCAGGCGTGCAGGGGTGGAATAGCTCAGAGAAGTACGGTGTTGTGAGAACATTTGAAGATTTGAAAACAAATATAAGTATTTTAAAAGGAGCCCAAAATGATTAGGTAGCCAGTGAAAAGAGGGGGGGGGGCAAAATTAGAGTTACAGTATATGCTCCCTCTTAAGAGCACCAGTTAGGAGGCGAGCAGTAGTTTTAGGAGGCAAGCAGCAGTATTTTGGACCGACTGGAAATGCTTGAGGGAGCACTGTCTGATTCAAAATAACAAAGACACTGATTACTGTTGTGATGTTGAGAAACTAGGACTTTATCTTAGCCAGTTGCTTCAGACGAAAAAAAAGCTGGATTGAACAACAGCACTGATTTGCTTCTAAATTACATCATATATATTTTGACTACACACGGTTTAAAAAGAAACGTCTGATATAACTTAACTTGGGGATTGAAACAGATTAATTGTATATCTATTCATTTCAAATCTAATTCATGTGTGCAATTCAAGGCACTCCACTGTGAAAATGACAGGAGTGGGTGGAAATACAATGACCAGAAACGACATAGCTGCCCAATGGGCATCGGAACTCAAAAGCACTGGCTAGGTAATATATACAGGCAATAGAAGCAAACAAAACAAAGAGACGGATACTCTGAGCAGATGTCCCTTTGACAGGTTTGAAAGTCCACAAATGACAACATTTATCACAGTCTCTGGCATCAGGCCTACTTCCTGAGAGTCCACAAATGACAACATTTATCACAGTCTCTGGCATCAGGCCTACTTCCTGAGAGTCTCCAAAATAAGCTCATGCCCCTCTTTTTCTGCTTCCCATTTCCGCTTGGCTGGTCACTTTCATTCATTAATACAATTTTCATTTATCTAAAGCATCAAGCCTTCCGTTGCCCTCGCTTCCTCATTGTCTTTTTAAAATCAACCCGGACCAATGATCAAAAAGTCTCAATGAATATGCTACTTTGTTTAATCAAGCAGAACACTTGCAAACAATTTCATATTATCCTGTGAGACAAATACTCTTTAGTGCAAGTGCTGGTTTTTAATCAGTGCATTCATTCTTTATAATGGTGGAGCCTTGTTGTCATACTTTGTACTTTAATGAGATAACACTGAGTTACAACCAATAATTTCTCCAAGACAAGTCAACTTTATTGTCAATTTTGCATACTGTATACCTGTACATACAAATATGCTGTGTGTCGATTTACACTTGCCAAAACGAACATACTGTGTGCTGTGTGTTGTGACGTGCAGTGCAATGAAAATACAGACTGCAGTGTGATCATTTACAACAGGTGTCACCAACATTTTTGAGGGTGAGAGCAACTTCATGTGTACCGATTGTGTGAAGGGCTACCAAATTGATACACGTCTGAAATAACATATTTGTCCAAAATACCTTCAATAATATGAGGATGTGTTATTTTTAATACTTGATGATTTAAATTGTCAGACTTTGATCGTGTTTCGAAATGTCTCACAGTACTGCCAATGTTTGCATTTTTAAATCATAATTTCTACTAGCAAATCACAATGTCCAGGCACTGGCGGGCTACTCAAGTGGTCTTCACGGGCTACCTGGTGCCCGCGGGCACCATGTTGGTGACCACTGATTTACAAGCACAGATGGCACACACCGACAGAGCAGGGGGAGAACACGTCTACTCAGCGTTGAATTCCTTTATCTTGGACAAGCCACTCAAGCCCCCTACATGCTCTGCTGCACCATAGTCCATGTGTGCGTATCAGCTAACTGTGTGCATTCAAGACCCTCCCCTGAGTCACCGCGTCTACTGAGACGTTACATGGCACGGAGAACAGATGCGCTGCAAGCATGCGGATGGACACTGCAGAGGTGCCAGGAGCCCTTGTTTTCCCCTCTGCTGCAAGCAAATTGTGAAACACACATTGGTGGGAGGGTGTGTGAAAAATGGAATCAGGAAGGCAGACAGATTTCAACTACCGGTATTTGTATGTGTGTGAGTGACTGAGATAAAGAGAGAGGGAGACAGGGAAATGCACTCTATTTTCCGAGCACAAACTCATTTTATCTTTCCTGCTGTCGCTATTGACTGCATCAATGAGCAAAAATAGCCTGCCCTGAGAGATGGGGTAAGCAAGGTTAACAGAACTGACAAGTTGCAGTACTCAATCGTCCTTCTGCACCAACTGAAAACATGAATAGATTCGCGTAAATAGAAAGATCCATCAAATAAATGGCATTGGGTGCAGAAGAGAGCTGCAAGTGCCAGCTTTTAGAAAAACAAACAAACAAACAAACAAAAATAAACAATTAGGGCAGCAACTAACGATGATTATAAAGTTGATGAATCAGTCAATTGTTTGGCCTATTAATCGATGAATTGGATTAAGAAAAAATGTTTTTATTTCCGTAGTTAATTTTTTTTTTCTCAAATTGATACTGCAGAAAATGCACAAACATTTACATGTTACTAAGAATTTCAGATTTGGGCTGTAATTTCAGAGAAATAAATTGCATACATTTTGATTATTAATCATCTTAATTCAGATTGCAGAAAGGAGAGAACATTTAATGTTAAGAGGCTGAAATTCACAGGATTCGAAGTATTTTAAATCAAACAAGGATTGGATTAATCCAACCATCCATTTTCCGAGCCGGCCAACGATGATCAAAAATAATTATCAATGTATTTGATAATCAATTAGTTGATTAATTGATTGATCCTTGCATCTCTAATCGCAATCATGGTTATAGTTTAGAGGGATTTTTGTTTTTACACTGGAGAAAAATTCTTAAAATAATCTCTGGACTTTTTGTGGCTTTCCTAATAAATGATGCTCATTGCTAGCAGTTAGCTTGTGTGTATGGTTGAGCATCGAGAATCGAGTCAAAGCAAATAATATCACAGGGTGCTTTTCATATACAGTATGATAAAACACGTCTGCGTACATAGAATAAAGTTGATTGTGGCCTGTATTCGATGTTCCTGAGCTGCCACCAACTCTGGCTCCAACACTCACCCTGGTACCGCACCGAATGCACCGAAGTCAGAATCGGGTTTGTAAAACAATAAAATACGTCTTAGGCTAACATTGAGAACCAACAAGATAAACTGGTACTAAACGAGTAGGTCAAAATACAAATGCAAATGGCCAACTAATATTTACCTTGTAGCATACACAGCATATACGTACTTACATATACTGCATGTGTTTTCGTAGACTGCTTAGATAAGCTTTACAGTTTACTTGTGTGCAGGGATGGGTATGGACCCCGGTACTGAACTGGCCCCAAGAAGCCATGCCCTAAATGGTCCAGTTAACAGTCCTGGAGAAATAATTCAAATGAACTCTCTATTTATTCAGGCAATATGAATGTTAGTTTGCACCTTCAACCTCTCTGATCTTGTTTCTAAAGAGCAAAAAAATGATCATATCAGATATATTTTCAGAATCAAAGACGATCCATTGTGCTACATTGCAAGCATCATGCAAGAGAGGCACCTGTGACTCCTTCCTGTCCCAGCATAGTGTTGTGTGCGATCATATTGCGGTATGAAACGTAGTCGAACCTCGTTACAACGTACCGGTACCTTGAGGGATGGAACAAATCTGTACGTTATAACGGTAGTTTGTTGTAACCACGTCCCACAAAATGGCCGCCAACTACGATGTATTATGCAGTATGAACATTTATAGATGTAAAAGCATGAACATGTAATCCGAATAAACATGTCAATTACAAATATGTTTATACAGTATCAAGAAAAAAAATATTTTATTAGATGTAAAACAAACAACTGTAATATTACTACTTGATCTCTGAAAACATTCAGTAAATGAAAAGTACCTTCTCCAGTCCAGGATGTGCCACGCCCCGAATAATTTTACGATCAACTTTCTATTTGTTGCCCTTAAATTCTGCCATTATTTTGTTGCCATTATTGATGATTGTCGAAATTGATCAACTTATCAATTGTATTCAAGAAATGCTAGTTATAATGAATATGAGAAAATTGAAGTAAAAAAGGAGAAAGAATAATGATATATACAAACCGAAAGGTGTATAAATAGAAAAGTATAATATGCATAAGCGTAAAAGTATTTGATGATATGTAGATTTTTCTTCTTCTCCTTTGTTTTGAAAAATTATCAATTCAAATTGCTACATAATAAGGGGTAGGACTAGATAAGTTATTTACCGGTACTTCTTCCTACTCCTTTGAGCATACAACTGTGATGATGTGTAATTTTATTTTACTTACCGTATTTTCACGACTATAAGGCGCCATTAAAAGTCTTAAATTTTCTCCAAAATGGACAGGACGCCTTATGGTGCGGAGCGTCCTTTATATGCGCTGAGTTCCAAAATCTGACTGACAGCCGACACGCTGTTTATATAGAGAAAAGGCGGAAGTGACTGTGAAAGAAGTCGGCCAATCAGGGAAGGGTGGGCGTGTATATATAGAGAGAGAGGGAGAGAGAGGACAGACAAGCTAGTCCGCCAATGGTGAAGGGTGGGCGTGTAAGTGGACGCCTCAAGCCAGTACCAACACTTGTATAGCGTGTGGCAATGTGCATTGTTGCAAAACAACTCCGGTTTTGGTTTCTAAGAACCCCTGAAAATAAATTCGACAAAGAGACATGCCTACGAAGCTCAGTTAAAACTTAAAGCCACCGGTTATGCTTTTGGCATGCGTGACCATCTCACAGCAGCGGTGAAAAATCAAGTCAAGCAAATGAACTCTGAGCTTGCCGTTATTCCCGGAAGCTTGACTAAAGAACTCCAACCGCTGGACATTGGCATCAACCGGGCGTTCAAAGTAAAGTTGCGAACAGCATGGGAACAATGATCGATGGCAAACACAACTTTACAAAGAGTGAGAGGCAGCGCTGGGCGAGTTACGCCACAATACGCAACAACGAGAGGGAACGCGGCGTTTTTGATGGATTACGGTACTTGCACAATTGTTCAATTCTTTCTACACACACACGCGCTGCCACCATGTTTCGCTCTGTTCTTTACTTTCAAATGTGGGAAAGCTTCACACGAGAGAAATGTTGACTTTGCTGTTGCTACTCCTTCTTTCCACTCGGCAATGCGTAGCAACTCACACTAGCATGTGATGCATTCAATGACAACTGAGATGTGCAGTCCTCTGCTTCTGATACAGAGGATGAGGACTTTGATGGATTTCTGGGTGATGATTGATCAAAAAACGTGAGAATATTGTACGATGGCTAAATAAAATACACCCGAACTCAGTTCTGCTTTCGTTGCCTTTTTAAAAAACGTGTTTTTATCTTATCTGTATGTCTTGGCATGCTACCGTATGCTTCAAGCTAACGTGTTAGAGTGCGCGCATGCATGCCGTATGTTTAAGCTGGCGTATGTTTTACCACTGTAAAACTGCGGCTATTCGTACGATGCGTCCTGTGTATGTGTAAAATACAGAAATGTCACGCATTAATGAGACTGCGGCCATTAGTACGATGCGTCGAATAGTCGTGAAAATACGGTACTTTTTAATTTTCCTTTCATAATTTTTGTTTGAATTTTGTCAATCTGTTATTGTGTGTAATATATATGCTCAATAAACAAACAAACAAACAAAACAATTGTCGACTTTGCCAATTCAAAGTCTCCGCTGAGCTTCGTCTGGTATACTCCCTTTCGAAAATGAGAGACAATTTCAGCCTTCATAAAGAGCGATACATGCTTCCGTTTACCGCATGTTTTCAGACCATGTGCTCAGGACGACGCTGTGCCTCCAAAAGTACAACAATGTACATGTCGATCATTAGCGTTGCTATGCAACGGAGGGGAATCCCGCGCTGTACATTTTGCTCATAAGCAAGGTCGCGGCGGCAAATACCCTCCCACGGTTCATTGTAACAAAGGCCTTCTCACTATTTTGTGGGAAAAATCTGGTCGTTTACCTTTACGACATCAAGGTGTTCGTTGTAAGAAAAATCAGTAAATGGAAAAGGAATTGGGTGAAATTGGGACTTAGAAGTGTAAAGGTTATAGGGTTGGAAACATAAACGGGGTACGGTGAAAAGAGGTTCGACTGTATCTGACACACTAAACTTCTAAAGAACATAAAGTGCACCAGTACCGTACATGCACTACATAAATCTAATGCATTGTTATTTTTAAAAATCCTTTTTTACTCCAGGCTTATTCTACAGCTTTTTAGTATACTTTTAAGCACAAATGACAAACTGACAACAGTTAGTGTGTATTTATAACCATGTGCAGAAAAATGAATGTAAATCGTGAAAAGTTTAGATACACCACAATTATAGCCACTGTGTTACTTTTTTCTAATGTATTTGAAGTCCGGGTAATATTTTAAGTCCAAATACATACATTGAATCATTGGCACATTGCTGCAATTCCATCTCTTAATTCGATGAAACAAAAGGAAGAAACTTTTTCAGATGATGAATGGCAGACATGACAATTTGATTACAGCGCATTACTAGACATACTGGTCTTGATTTGACTGTTGTAAAGAAGCAAATTCCATTTGCCGTCTCACAGGATGGTGACAGAGAGAATTCTGGCAGGACTGAGGCCACCAAATCATGATTCATTCCTGCAGGGCCAACTACCTCTCTCTTCTGTCAGCTCGTTTCTACCGGTTTTTGTATTTGGCAGCCTCCCAGAACATTCTCAACGTTATTGTTGTCGCTGGACTACTGCTACAGGAAAGACGCACAGCGCGCACACCACATACAGAGACAAAGTAAAGAATCATGTCTGATATCTGCAGATAACGTTTTTGCATTTTACTGTTTGTTACCCCACGCCCATTGTGGTCACAATTAGTTATATGCGCAACCTACTTCCGCATTCGTCAAAAGTATTTTGTCCTACTTTAGGTAAATGGTGAAGCAAAATATAACACCTGTGGGAACCTTTGATGTTTACAATTTCTCTTTTTTTTGTCACCGTAGCCACCAAAGATGACATTAGGCAATGCTTGGACTTTGTTAGTGTTTACATGTATCAGATCATTAAAACACACTCACTTATATTTAAAAAAAAAAAAAAAAACACACCATTCCTACTAAATATCTACTCCATCCCCATTATTCAAGTTCATATTACATAATTTCTATGTAAATATTGAAATACAATATTGATTTTTTTACATTAAACTTAATGTAGGAAACAATTATCAACATTTGTATCAGCTTCACTAGTTTTTTTTGTATTTTGTTATTCTGTTATGAATAAATACAAGCACATTGTTATTGAGGGAAGGATTCATTTCACAAGCTTTGCTTCTGTACTTTTATTATAACCTGTACATACTTTGCATTTTTAAATCTTTGTGTTAATGTTGTTTAGAATACACGTTTTGATATCTTTGAATCATATTTGGATAAATAAACAATATATATGAATTCAACATTCGTCCAAAGACCCCGTCCATAAAGGTTTATACATACACATATAAATATTGAAGCACACCCAGGAAGTGAAGAATCATGTTCATTGGGTTTGTCAGTTAAGGTTCCACATACAGTATAGCAGATTAGATGTATAGAAAAACATGCATGGTTGCATACTTGCATTCATACTCTGGCCAAGATTAATAATTCATCTACCTTGGTTCGCTAATAATGACACAGTAAAAGGGAGAGAGAAAAAATGGCTGACTTTTTACATTTTGAAAGAAATAGACACAATTATGAACACAATCTATGTCTCACGACAGAAATTTGTAGTTGATTAGAAGGCTATTGATCAGCGTTGAGCAATTACTATTCCATGGTGACTTGAGAAACGGGAGTGTTGGTCGACGGCCACGCCATACTAACTTCACCCGTGTTCAATAGGAATTTCATGTCATATACGTGCAATATAGGTTGGTATAATTAGGGGAAAAAGTAATGATAAACAGTCATAATAGAATTGGATAAATACACCTTATTCTTATATCACCATTTCTTAAACATTGATAAAGCCATGACTGCAGTGTCTATCAATTTATCTTTCGTTTTAAAGCGTCCAAGCCAATTGATCACGAACTGCTAATGGATATTCGCCTTTCTTAGTTGGGAATCCTAAAATCAGGGCTGATTCCCATGTCTTACTTCGATCCTGCAGGAAATAAGAACGTTGCTAACATAAAAACCACTGTTGGCATCGTTCGCATGAGTGACTTTTGGAAAAGTACTTGCTCGCAAGGTCAGAAAAAAAATAATTCTGTACAGCTACAAAGTAGTGAAGTTGACAACAATGAAGTTGTTGCTCAAAGCAACAACTTTGAAAGTACGGTATATGTTCTATTTTATTTTCGTTTTTAAACTCCATCAAGATGGAAATTTGGAAAGCGCGAACATAATTTTGGGTAAATTTGTCTGACTTTTTATTTGAATATCTGTCACATACTGTAATTATCTGTCATCATTTGGAACTATCCATTCCAATGTTGCTGTAATGAAAAAACTAATTATACCCACACATCAGCTGTGCCTAACTTGCACCCATTACCCCAAAACAGGGTGCCAGCATTATTTCAACCTACAGTTTCCGCTCTAACGATCAATAAAATGTTTTACAAGTCAGGCTGATCTCAGTTACATTTCTGCTGCAGACGCGAAATCGGAGTGCAACAGGGAATCATCATACCTACAGTATATTTTCCACTGCACATTGCGAATATTTAATTGTGTTTATAGGAGGAGGATGCACACATGCATAAAAAAGAAGGAAAGTAAGAAAGAAAGAAGCAAGCTAATGATCAGCCATTGGTTGTGAATATGACCATGAAGCGGTTGGAAATCAGCTTTCGGCACATATATTCTACAATTGTCTAAACCAGCATGTCCAAAGTCCGGCCCACGGGCCAAATCCGGCTCGCGGTCGAATTTCATCCGGCCCTCGGCCCCTGTCATAAAGTCAGTGCCGTCTGGCCTGCAGGTTGGGCGCAATGGAACACGTGTTGCATTGACTGAGGTCTCGTAGACTGGTGAGTGATGTTTCATAGAGTACTGCTTCCCTCTAGTGGCTAAATGAGTAATAGCATTTAGACACTAGAGGGCATCACTCACGAGTTAACAAGACATCACTCCGTGTTTATATTGACTGATATGTCATATTTCAAATGATCCTTGCAGTTGTGGATATGTGTATTGCTTGTTCATTTCCCCGTTGTTCGAGTCAAAGGTTTTGTGACTATTGAAAAGTCATGGTGATACATTTTATGTTTCAAATCAATCAATTTGCACTCAGGAGACTTCTGTTTAAGAAAAAGTCAAGCGAATAAGCAGTTGCATGTGATATACCTGTTTCAAATGAACCAAAATAAATTCTTAAGATTGTTGAAATTAAAATAAAAATGGAAATGTGAAACAGACTGGCTTACAAAAATTTGTTGAACAATATTGTTGTTCAATGTAAAGAATGTCAGCCAAGGTCGGCACCCCGACATTTTACCACATAAAATCTGGCCCCCTTGGCAAAAAGTTTGGACACCCCTGGTCTAAACCGTCCACAGGGTAGATCAAACAAGCACAATCGAATGAATCTTACCAGGGCTTTACTAATTGAGGCGTTGATCTGGTTACATTGGCAGGTACCCCGATGCATTTCCCAGCAGAGTAAACTTCGGTGCCAACTTTGTTGGAAAAAAACAAATACAACTGTTGTTCACACTTTGCGGAGTTGTACAATCATCTCTCTAATTTGGATGAATGGATGTCAGGTATCCGCACCTGTTCCAAACATTGCACACAACGGGAGAGGACAGAGAGTAGGATATGGAGGGAGGATCATTTTTTGCACGTTTTGTTTCACACACAACAACTCAGTGGCTGAATGACATCACAAAGACCAATTGACATGACACATTGGTGCTCGCACAACAGCCTCAGCGAAGAGCTCAGGAGTGACTTGCATCTCTGGCGTTTTGTTTTTAATCAACTCGACTCGAAGACAACAGACAGCAATCACATTGTTATTAACTTGTGCATTAGGGTTATGAGTCAGTGGCCTCGTCACTTGGGCCATCTCATTTACAGGCTACAGTTCGTCCTCAAACACAGGGCCACTGTAACCACGGTAACAGTTTCAGTAACAAAGGCGGGCCCAGGCCGAGTCAACAAAGGCTGGGATTCTCCTCAGGATGATTAGGTTACATAAATGATTAGAGCGGCAACGTAAGCGCTTTGGCCCACCCCAGTGCTCACTCCCAACTCTCCCCATAGACCTACAAACAGCGGCCCGCCTTCCTGGATCACCTCGATTGCACTCGGCCCCTCCATCTGTCTGTGGGGTTGGACAAGGGTCATGTTACGGTCACTAAAGTAAAACGCATGGAAATATCTACTATGAGGAACTGAAGGATGCTGCAAGGTTACCTTGGTACACAGTTGGGTAAATTGGGGTTTTAAAATCCATGATGAAACTGGAAGTTTCATATTAGGCGTATTAGGCACATTTTGCCAAATACAAGATTACAAGAACCAACGGATAAACACAACAAACGAGGATACAAAGTACAAACAGATGTACATCTAAACACACCTGCTCAAATGCCAGGTATGTATTCATCATAAAAAAATGAGACTCAAATAAATCACTCCAAACGTTTCCCACCGTTAACGTGGCCTACACTGCGTTCCAAATGATTGAAAAACAGTTCAATGGCTGCAAGAATTGCGAAGATGCTATCAAATAAGAGGTCGTTACTCAGGTTTGTCAAATCCATTGTTGTCGCGGACCGAATGGGAGGTACGGCTTTCTTCGGAAGGCCATTATGACTGTGACCCCAAATAAGTATATGATAGCCTCATATTCCACAAACACAACACATTGCTGAGTAACTATTTTTGAAATCAACTGGCAGAAAAACTGCTTCTTAAATTTATTTTGAAAGTGGGATTGGTAGCCAAAAAGGAAGCTTGGTAAAAAAACGTGCTTGCAATATCTCTACGTTTTTAAAGTAGACATTTTGCAATTTTGATATTTCAGCAAAAAACAAAGTTGATGCCGCTAATTTGGTTTGTGCAGGCCATGTAAAATGATGTGGTGGGCCAGATCTGTCTTGAGTTTGACACTTCAGCTTTTGCAACCTCTAATGCTGCAAATTCAACGAATAGCTATTTTCACTTCTTCACAACCTACATATGTCTTGCAACACTGCTGTCCATAACAAATAAGAAAAGTGTATTGTAACCATTTTTAAAATTAAAATGCTGCTGTCATTGTAAGGTTTGTTTAAAAACATTCAAATTATTCTCGTTGATGTCTTGAAAGCTAGGATGAGGGCCATTTGCATAAGACCTATACACATTTGAAAAAAAAATCAGCTTTTGTATAATAATTTCGAACAGGGTGTACAACCTGTACAGCTCAACTGAGACAACGTTTTTCGAGACAAGAAACAGGAGGAGATACATAGAAGATAAGAAAAAATAAACACGTAAGATTACACACATTACACAAGTGTAAATGCCCACTTGTAAATGGTGATGTGTTTGGAATTAACCAATCACATTTCAACTCCTGTTAAATGTAAGTCAGCACACATTTGCCATTATTCTGATTCAACGCTTAAATTCAGATTTTCTAGTAGGCTTTTTCTGACATCTTTGCAGTCACATCTTGATTCACAAGCCTACAGAGAGCTTCTCCAGCATCAGATGGATCACATTGTTCAAAGTCTGGAGAAGGGAATAAAAGAATGCCCAATGCCATGTACCATGGAAGACAGTCATCATCAAGTGGAAAAAATATGGCACAACAGTGACACTACCAAGGCCCTTTGAAGTTAATGAAAAGATGAGGAGAAAACATGTCAGGGAGGTGTTAAGTGGCCAACAGCAACACCATAGAAGCTACAGGAATTCCTGGCAAGTATCAGCTGATGACTACGTGACAACAATCTCCTATCATCTTCAGTTCTCTGAGCTTTGTTAGGCTCTTAGCTAACAGAGAAAAACATCCAAACCCTATTGTTCTGCAAAAACACACTTGAAAGCTCCCAAACGTGTGTGGGAAATGTGTTACGGTCATATGAAACCAAGGTGGAAAAATGTTTCACAGTATAAGTAACTCATTTCAGTCAAGACTGATAATAACACATTTTTTTAGCCACACAAAATGAGAAAAACTAATTAAATAGATTCAAATTGATAAATCAATACAGATCAAATTTAATTAAGCACAACAATCAGAGGAAAAATACCATTCATTCAAGGTAGTAAAATTAATGGAGTGCAACATGCCATGTGAACATCCATGCCCCTCTGGCATTGCGCCATAAATGCTTATTTTTGGAAGATACTATACCCCAAAGCAGTATTGTTGATGCAGTTACACTAACCTTCATTCGTTGTTCAAACAATGTAAGCGTAGCGAACTAATACTCTCTTGGAGTGCATGCATCACAGTTGAGCATCCATCTTCGGGTGACTTCATCTTTTTAGGTGGCTTATAGGTCATGTCATAGGACATTGTTTTACGGCCTGTGAAGTGTGACACTGAGAGGATCGGAACTGGTTAACACCAGAGCTAGCAAGTACTTTATTTCCACAACATTATTTCCATTTGAAAGTGTTTGATTGTGTTAGTACGCACAATATAATCATATTGCAAACGTTGCACTGAGGCAACTGGCCATTTACTTTTGAGAAGTTAAGGTTAAGCCACACACTGCTTCCCCCGGGGCTGCGGTGCAGTGCTCCCTAATCATTTTAATAGTTCTTAATTTTTTCTTTAATCAATTTAAGTGTGTCTCTTATTTTAAATACTGCATCTTTTAAAAAAATCAATAATTATCGATAGACTGAAATTAATACGTACATCGTGATTCCCATTGCCTTGATAAGCACATTATGTTTAAAGAGATGTTTATTCTTTAAATTGACCAGTTAATTTGATCTTTCCATTGCTGCCTTGACCTCTTATTTAAGGTTAAGTATTATATTTTAAAATAAATTCACCTAAATTCAACATTTTTTTTTCTCCAGGTCCTTATTTTGAAGAGCAGGAAAAAATATAAATAAATAAATGCTCATGTTGTGATGTACTTTACAACCTTACTAACCAATACATAAGGACCAGCTATTTGAACACAAACGGTGGAGCAACAGAATTAAACATATAATTACTCACAGACATCAATTATTTTTCCTTGATAACAATATTTTACTGTACAAGTCACTAACAGAAGTAGTAAAACATTCGTCTTCATTTGCGTCTACATGACTGAAATACACCGTATGGCCTCCCGGTGACCAAGCAGGTACAGCACATTGAATTCGTTTGCAGCATTAAATCATGATGCACAACTTGTTTAATTCTTTACATTCTATGTAATTGCATCTTTACTCAGTTTCATAAATTACAATACAGAGTACTTTAAACCAAAACAAACCAAAAATGTTTTGGGGGGGTGCTGGAATGGATTAATGGCATTTCCATTTGAGATGTTATTATGTTATTATGTTGAGAGTGGGCATAGATATGCTACTAGCTTATTTGTGTTTTTATTTTCCCCATTCATGGTGTGTTTTTTGGATCATACATGTCACATAAAATGTGAAAAAAGCATTGAAATTATTTATCTTGGTCTTGTGTGTGTTTTTTTTAAAGTCACAAATACCTGCCATTTGAGAAGGGTGTTCAAAGATTTACAGCCAGTGTCTTGCTTTAAAGTGACTTACACAAAGCAGAATTAACATTTCTCAGTTTCCACTGTCCCCAGCCAAAACAGGTATGTACCTCATTTCCTTCCTGCTATGTGTGCGTGAGCATGCACGGTCAACAAAAGGCTTTAAGAGGATTGCTCATGCCTCTGACTGACTCCGAGTGCAATGAACTCCTGCGCTATTGATGTTTAACTAAAAAGACTATTAACAACGGAATGGGGTTTTTTTAGTCACATGTCCTTAGTCTGTGCTCATACATGTATAGAAGACAAGGTGTATTTCTCCAGCATACATTTGTCTAGCTGGGTGCAGAAACAAAAAAATGGCTCCCCTTTTATTTATTAATGCAGGTCCATTGCTCCAGTCAGTCACTGGAAAAGAGCAGGACACGTGTTATCACAAGTAGCGGGTTTCTATGGTTTCTGTGACAATAAATAAGAGTTAGTCCTAGATGGGAATAAGCCCTGTGGGTCCCATGGCAACTGTAGTGAAAATGTCAAACACTAGCCTTTCATGCTCCAGACGCAAGAATTACAGTGATTAAAACGGCATCCATTAAATTCCCTATGTTGTCCTTTTATTCCATGTTGTTTGTTATTAAGGCTGTTAGCTAAAAAAAATTAAAAAATTAAAAATGCTTCTGTAAGAAGCTGGATTACAAGTTGCATACATTAGCTCTCTTTTCACACCAGTTATCATCTGGAAAGGACCCTTATGAAGCAGGAGTTAAATGGATGGATATTTTAGGTAGCATAAGGTGGTCGGGTGAATGTAACATTACAGTGGGTCCGGGACCGTATTGTCCCTATCTATTTGATGAATGCAAGAAGTCATCAGATTTGATGAATGCAAGAAGTCATCAGCGTGCATGCATTCATGTTCACACACCTATTTACATAGAAATCTGATCATAAACATAGTAGTGTAAAAATCGGAATGCAAACACTCGCTACTTCAAATGGAGCCGAGAGAGGGTATACAAAGAGATTGAAGTCATGCCAACTGGTTATGATTGGGGGTTTATGTCCACGGCAGTGATGTCAAAAATTCAAACAAGTGTTATTCAACAAGCTAACAAGGAAGCAAGGTTCTAAATTAATCATTTACCATTGTTAACTAAGGTCGGGTCATATTAAAGCTTCAACACTGTGGCTAAATACTTCTGGTCTTATTCCGTTTTCTTCTATTGCAACGTGCAATCTGCACAACCCCAAACATATTGGTACAAACATTATTCGCATGTTCTCTTTTAGTAGGCTACGGCTCTATCAAGTGCCAGTTCTTACCCAAATTAGGATTCAAATATGTTTGAAGAAGGCACGTTCAACAGGATAGCCAGACATAGATTGAACAATCACATCCTGTATGTGCATGCCAATGCACCGATCTCAACTCAACTGTATTTATAGAGCACAAAAATCCGCATTTTTCTCGTTAAAAAAACAAACAAACGTGTAAGTTTAAGTGAAACATGGCACAGAGACTGCAAATCTTTACGCATAGTTTGCATTTGTAGGACAGTGACTGTACAGTATAAATCACAATATACCACAGCAGTGCATGCTGATAGAACTTTATCAATCATTCCATTGTACCACAAACATCAGCAAACTTTGAACTCTAATTAGGTTGATCAATCTATTATGGGTTTTCACAGAGACCATTATCTATTCATTTATTTATCAGATGATAATTGCTATATTGTGGAGATGTGATAAATGACAAGATGAGGAGACAAAGGCAAGTCATACCAAATTTACTCTCCACACAAAACTGATCGTTTCCAGAAAAAGCAGCAAACTTCCTTCAACCCTTTCATCTGATTATTGTCTCTCTCTTGTGGGTCAAAAACACACACCCCCACCCCCACTCATGAACAATATCAAGAAAAACAGTCAATGCAGTTGTAAGTTGAGGGGTTCGCAGGTTTTAAATGGATTGCTCTACGTTTAGAATGGGCAAAAAGGAGAGGACGACTTCGTTTGATCACAGCTCTTTCTCTTTATTTTTTTTCTTCTCAACCGTTCCCCCCACTAACTCTCCAATGAACACTCCCCCTTCCGGTAACGACCCGCCTTCCTGTTTTTCTTCTCCAATCACATGTAAGCAACCTAAGAATATTTCAGGACATATTAAACAGAGTATAATTAAGGTAACTAACATAAAAGAATATAATGCATGAATATAAAATGATAATAATTAACAATTTAACAAAAGCTTACACGGTGAAGACCAGCAAAAGCAGCCAAAACGGCTGCGCTGAACAAGAGGAGGGTCAGGGACCAGGGGTAGGTCCGGAGCTGGGGTCGGGGTGGCTTGTAGTGGCAGAACCAACTGCAACAGATAATCAACGTGCACGTGAGCAAGCTTGAGCAGAGCTATTGTGATCCGTCATGGCTGACTCCACTGCCTACCACAAAGCTCTTCGGGTCTACCTACACCAGCTGGAAGGGCCCTTAGTAGGGGTCCACTGGTCATCATGGTGGACGAAGGAAAAACCCGGGACACAGCGCAATAAATGGCAGCAGACCGAGGAGCTATAGCATTTGGGAAGAACTTCCCTGGAACACGCATTGGCTGGACATCGATCAGTTGAGCAAATGGGGTGTGAAGGTTGTACTTGGGAGCATATCGGAGACCGAGCATGACCCACGTGAGAGGGTCAACCCAGTTGCTGTGCATGAGGCTGGCCCGCAGAACGGCTTAAATCGAACAATGAAATCGCTCACAGAGTCAGTTGCCTTGCGGGTGGTATGTGGCAGTATGATGAAGCAAAACCCTGAGAGACTGTCGTGCAGTTTTGATGTAAACTGTGGAGTCTGTTCAGAGTTGAGGTCAGCTGATGTGCAAGAACGGAAATCTCGTCACACGAGATTACTTAACGCGAGATCAAAACAACAATGGCGGCGATTGTCGAACCGCGACACTGCGTTGCTGGAAAAAAAGATGTATCATAGTTCTTTTTTTTGTTTTGACTGAGAAATTTCCTTGCATCCCAAAAATGTACGTTATTTGGAACTGTGTGTCCCACGGGAAAATTATACGTTTCGGACGCAGGACGCAGAGGTAACGAGATGACTGGATATTTTATATGGATATATTAGTGCTGTCAGTTTAGCGCGTTATTATCGGCATTAATTTAAATCAATTTTAATGTGATTACATTTTTTATCGCGAGATTAATGCGGCAACACATCACAGCGAATGTTACGTTGCTCCATAAATAAACCAGAAACAAAACAACAAGCGCGCTGCACAGGTCTACGCCCATGTCTGTTTTGCCAGCCATGGCAGCGTGAGACACTGAAAACGGATACTTAGAGTTTATGAATGGAAAGTTTACTTTTAAAAAGTTGTAGTACCTGGATGTTATGCAGTCGTAAACTGAGCCATCATCATCGCACGTCGAGTCTGAAATACCACTTAATGGCCAAGCACACAGCTGATGTGAGTACTCCGCCCCCTCGTCTAAGACAGACAGCCTTAGATCTTTTCAAACCGAAGAAAATGGATAACATGACGAAGAACAAATTTGCTGAAGCCATAGCTAAATGTATGGCTACTGCATGCAAGCCTGTCAACATTGTCCACAGCTTGACTCAAGCTGAAGTCATTCGCATTGCCTCTAACGACTCCACTACGGATTGCCAGCGAGAGCCTCCATTACAAGCTATGAAGAGAAATTGTACGTAGCGGAGAAGGCTAAGGTACACCGAGAGGGAGAAGACACTGTTTCGGGAGAGAAATAAGTGACTAGGTTGATGAGCCTCTGGTGAATAAAGAGCAGGTAGCATGTTGAATATGATATATGCCACTGACACGATTGTTACTTGTTTGGAACCATTTAGTGTGGAAGGGTTACCATGTTCAATGCCCATATAAATAAAGGGGGTGGAGCTTCTCTGTGTTTGTCTGACAGTGACGGTGCGCTGAGGAACATCGAGAGTTCAGAGGTGCAGTGGGAGTGACCACACTGAAAATAAGAAAATATCTCCAGTGTTGTGCCTCGAAGCAAGCGTAGTCATCCGAAATGATGTCCGCACAAAACAATAGAGACTTCTGCGCTAGAAGGACCAACAGAATCAACATAGCCTGACTGCTGTGTTCAAAGCAAACTTGAGAAAAACGAAGTATGCAACCTTGGCTTAAATCCACTGTAGGCTGAGCACTAGTTTACCTTAGATGTGCACTTTATAATGTTATATTGCTCTGTTTTGATTCCATAAAAAGAGCTGCTAAAGGAGCTCTTTGACACAATATTTTTTTTCACTGTTGTTGATGGACAGTAATATTGTGTGAGAGATTATGTGTGAATAACTGCTCCACGTGAAAAATTTTCATGTAAAATTGAAATTCAAATCGAAATTGTTGTTTCAGTAAATATTTACATTTTCTGCATAGACAACTGATCCATGATTCCATGTTGATGTGAGCATTAAAACATGAAAAAATAGGACAAAAAGATAGAAAAGGAAATTTAGAAACGATAAAAAATGTGAGTAATCACGATTGAGTTAATTATGACAGTTGCGTTTTTAATCATGATTAAAAAATGTTAATCGTTTGACAGCACTAATATATATATATATATATATATATATATATATATATATATATATACACACACACACACAATATATTATATATATACACAGTATATGTGTGTGTGTATATAAAATATAAGTGTGTATATATACACCGTATTTTTACGACTATAAGGCGCCATTAAAAGTCTTAAATTTTCTCCAAAATGGACAGGACGCCTTATAATGGGGAGCGTCTAGTGTATGCGCCGAGTTCCAAAGCCTGACTGAGAGCATCTCTGGCCGACACGCTGTTTATAGAGAAAAGGCGGAGTGAGTGACGACAGGCATGCGGAAGTCCGCCAATTAGTGAAGGGTGGGCGTGTAATAGGATGCTAAAGGCATGTCCCTAGCAGGTACCTGTCGCCAACGAGTGAAGGGTGGGCGTGTAAGAGGATGCTAAAGGCATGCCCCTCGCAGGTACCAGTCGCCAATGAGTGAAGGGTGGGCGTGTAAGAGGACGCTAAAGGCACGGCCCTCGCAAGTACCAATTGCGTGAGTACATTGTAAAATGGCGAAATAAAATACAACCGAACTCAGTTTTGCTTCCGTTGCCTTTTTAAAAACGTGTTTTTAACGGGCGGGCGTGCATGAATACCGTATGTTTAAGCTGGCGTATGTTTTACCATGCCTGGCTGCGCCCAATAATACAGTGCATTTTGTGTATGTGTCAAATACAGAAATAGCACCCCTTACTGAGACTGCGCCCAACTACATGGTGCGCCGAATGGTCGTGAAAATACGGTACATATATAAAAACCCTCAAAAGAAGATAAACGCAGGAACATTTCTACAACAGCAGATGAACAGATTCAGATGAGCACAACTACATACTGCCTTTCAATGGAGAGATCAGCCTCGTCTCCAGAGACAAAAGGGAGCCACCTGGCCCGTCTCCTCTGCTCCGCTTCCCCTGGATGTGGAGGTGTGTGTGCATGCATCCGTGTTCAAACCTATAAATAGAATTTGTGTCTTCCCTAGCTTTTCGCACCAATGGGATTCTCTCATGTTATAATGAGAAAAAAACCCAGCTGCAATCGTGCACAGCTGTGAGCTGCATCCTCACCCTGCATCAGTCAGCATCCACGCTCTGGGGTACCATAGAGGCGGCGGCGTGAGTGCATGAGTGTGTGTGGCAGCAGACAAATAAGGAAAGACAGGGGCAGCCCGTGAAAGGGGGGAGACAATTTACCTAAGCTGTGTAAGTGGGGCATTCTGAACTGAAGTCACCTGACGAACACAGGAAGCAGGGCTCATGTTTGTTGGAATCAATTCCCTCTTGTACAAACCTTAGGGAAGCAACATTGTGCGGTTTGACTCCCAATTGCAATTTTGTTACAGCCCATTTTACACGACATTACAAGAACAAATGTGACTTCTAATGTGAATGGATGTGCTGCTCTTATTTTATGTTGAGAGAGACGAAATGTCATTTGTGCTGTATGTACATTTGACAAAGTTTTATTCAATTCAATGCGCACACAAAACAACTTCAGAGGTTTCTCCACTTTTTCTCCCTCCTTGCTTCTGTTTATATTGTAGCTCCTTCCACCACTAATTCCA
This sequence comes from Hippocampus zosterae, assembly GCF_025434085.1. NCBI lineage: Eukaryota > Metazoa > Chordata > Actinopteri > Syngnathiformes > Syngnathidae > Hippocampus > Hippocampus zosterae. The sequence goes on along the minus strand of NC_067452.1, from coordinate 11,028,268 downwards.
TCAAGGAGACGAGACTGACAGACAAGTGAGGTGGGAGGATGTATTAATGTTTTGGGGAAATGAGAACATTGCTCCTTTATGATGTCAACTACTAAAGATCAGTGTTGAGTCCAAGAAATCACGTTGATCACACAGTCAAGTGCGGTGACTTTTATAGTTACACTATTTATCGGTACCGTGAAAATGACGCCACGGAAACGACACACTACCAATACCAGTAACAATTGTTACTGTGAAATCCTCAGGCTAGCTGTAGTTTTTTTCGCGTCCCAAAAACGCACATCGTTTGGAACTGTGCGTCCCGTGGGAAAATTATGCGTCTAGGACGCGGGACGCAGATGTAACAAGATGGCTGATCTCTAAACATTCTCTATAATTATTACCACTCCCACTAATACTACATTAATTAATTTAATACCTTCAACTTCACAGTAATAATAGACAATAATTAAATCAACCATGATTTTAAACTACGGTATATATTATCAATATTCATTATTCCAAAAGCATTCAGCAAACATAATTGGAATCGAGCAAAAGGACTCCAAATCCCAACGGCCAAACCCGGAAGTGAAGTGCCGGCATTATTGACTCCAGCTGTAACGCAATATACTTGGTTCAAACATACATTCTAGTGCCACCGCACAAACGTGACGACTGTGCTAAATTAACTAAATAAAAGACACCACTGTTACAGAAAGGCTTTACACGCTATTTAAACTGCCGATCGCGAACGGAATGAACCGTGATTGAAACTAACTGTGATGCCCTCTCTTTACACGTTGCACTGACTGTCACCTGTCAGTGGCAGCCTCGCCCCTCTTAAGGCGCCAGATAGTCATCAACATGGGTTTCCCTGGATGGATTTTGTTTGATTTCTTCATGATGTTTGCGGTCCTCTGGCCCACTTCATATCTGTGGACTAAGGTCGGTCGGTCGGTCGATGAAGGCCCTCGTTATCGAGGAATGCGGCCCCCAGGTCAGGGCGACTGCTCCTGGTGCTTGTGTCTCCGATGACTGTGGAGGCCCAGTCTTCAACCGAAAACCCCGCCCGCAGGATTGACAGAAGTGGGTTAGGGGGCCGGGCGGGTGCAGGGCCCTCTCCTTCCTCCGCGCTCGCCGGTCCTCCTCCGCAGCGACGCGTCGAGTCTCGAAGACCCGGACCCCGCCCCGCACAGCCCCACGCCAGGCCACCCATGGACTAAGGATTAGAGGCTCAAATCCTTCGTTGTGTCCAAGGACCGGCAACCTGAGGTCAAGGCCAAGGACCAAGAACTTGACTCAGAGGCCAAGGCCAATGACCTTTTCATTCCTGGACCTCACACCCAAGAGGATGGATTTGGCCATGGATATACAAATTACACAAGATATTCCTGTCTCTATTCTCATATGCAAGGCACCATAGTTTCAATTTTGACTTTGTTATCCAAAGCAGGTAAAAAGCAAGAATGGATCAATCACCATTTTCCTTCCGCGACGCGGCCGAAAATAACCAGCTGCACGGTCACCGTTGCGCTCCGCATTATCGAACCACGTCACGGGGGGAAAAAGAATCGGAGCGATGAAGGCGGCGATAACAAGGATGTTTATGCGCGTGTGCTTGTCCAGTTGTGTATGTGTATGCGTGTACAGGTCATAGCTGCTTCGTCGATGTCTGCTCATCATGAAGACAGTCCCGGCTTATCAGTCCATGGCCAAGAAGGAGGGTGGTGGTGGTGGGGGCCCTAGACTCCATGCGTATTTCCATCCAGGGGAAAGGCCAGATAGCGTTGTTTGTTTTGGAGAGACGGCCGCCAACAATTCCAGACAGCCTTGAGTCCTTGGTCTGTATCTCCTCACTGGCGCCAATCATTCAGATCCGAAAATTCTTTCGCAGCGTGGATTCCAACGTCTCCATGGTATTTTAAATCGCGCGGAGTCGCTCCAAAACCGCAAAATCGCAACAATATTGCGGTTGAGCTCAGTCACCGCTTGAGTCCGACTGTTGGACATTTGCGCCAAGCCATCCGGAGTGACCGGCAGCTTCTTCACTTCCAATAGAGCCGCTCACGTCGGTTGAATTTTGCGATAGAACAGCAAGCTGCCATCACCAAACAGCACACCGTCTTCCACATCCTCAACGGACAGTACTGTCAGGCACAACGGTCTCCACTTTCTCCGTGGATCCAGGGCGTATCCGGCTATAAGTGTCCCCGGAGGGCAAGCAGGCTCCCCACTCCCCGCTCTTTCCGTCAAAAAATGTTGTCGATTACATTGAGAGACCAGCCAACTAATTCCATGGTTAGTTCTTCGGATGAAAACAGTGTAGGAGGCTAGGGGAAAAAAGTTGGACAAAGACGGCACAAAAGACTAAGTGGCGAGCAGGGAAAAAAAAAAAAAAGTGCGAGGGCAGGGGAGCTGTGCAAAAAAGCGTCCGCCTTCGTCGAGAGCCAAGCAGAAAGAGGATAACAAAAATAACACAACACATAGGACACAGTCGTGCAATCTTCACCACTTTTCTGCATACACTTTGTTGTCTGAAGCAGTTATAGATGAAAGAGGAGAGGATCAAAGTGTCCTTTCGCCAGTGGATCAGAGACGTCATGCTGAAAATGTGCACACGTCTGCTACAAGCTACACGAAACTGTAGCATCCATTAACGAAAAAGAGATTGGCTCACATCTCCTGTCCCATGTAAATCAACTTTAGTTCCAAGCCGCGACTCCCATTTCCACATCCGCATCGGCGCTGTGCACCAACGCTCCTTTTTTCTCATCGTCGGCTCCTCAAGCCTTACATCCATCCAGCCGCAGACCGTTCAACAGCACCGATCTCTCCGCTGAACAAAGCGGGGCTGTGAAAAATGCTGCCTATTACAGGTGCAAGACACAAGCGCTCCGGGACAAGAAAATACCCTGTAATGTGAATTTGGAGATTTGTTTCTAAATACATTTACACGTTTGAAGATAATTGATGACTACAAAGTATTGAATTGTGGAGATATCGTGTCCAAGTGTTTTCCCCGTTTCCGTGTTCCTGATTTATTTTAGGTATGGCTAAAACAGGTGCCCAGTGACAGACTTGTTGACAAGCAAGAGTTCCAGTCCCTCACTGAACAATAACTTGGCCGCCTTCGTTCACATCAGCAGATATCTGGCACAATTCCGAGTTATTATGACCAAGTCCAATTCTACCACGAGCTAGCTGTGTTTACATCACCCGAAAAGCATCTTTGCAGAATGCTACAATTTACGGAATGGCTCAGTGTTATTATTGAAATTTAACAGCATTAGGTGATGTCGCAGGTGGGCTCACTGCCTATTCACTAACCGAGATGTGCCCCTCAAGTGTTTGTTGACTTGTAAGCTAGCGCCTCTGGTCATGGCATGGAAAGCTCCGTGAAGACCTGGTGGCATATATTCCAGCTAACAGGCACTTTAAGCAGACAGATGTTCACAACTAAATCATGTATGTATGTGTATTCATTAGAAGGTTGCTCTGGACGAAATAGTGTTGATATCTCAACAGGTCGTGCTTTCAAAATTCAGTGAACACACCCACAGTGTTTGAGAGAGTACACAACTGTCAAGGTTTTTTTTTGTTGTTTTGTATTCTGAAGCCTCAATTAATATAAACGTTTTTTTTAATTAGTCAAATTTGTCAGGGTTGCTGACAACACTTTTTTTCTATGGTGTGTCATACTTTAAATAAATGTATTTCCACTTCGCAGGGACTTCACGTTTTACATTTTCAAATCAGTTTGAACATTTGGTCACCATCAATTTTTTTTGCAGGTTCATTTAGAATGAATGACACCTAACTAAAGCAGCCCGGCTTTAGTAAGAGTGCCTTGTTCTGCCAGCACAACAGGATATCCAACTGATGCTGACTCAAGCAGTAAATGGAAAAGGCCTCTCACATGTACATTGTACTTTTCTAGTGTTTCTGCTACTGGTACTTTGTGGAAGCATTATAGATGAGAATTTACACAAAATGATCAAGTGAACCAAAAGGTTTTAGTGTATGAGTGTAACCCAGTCATCCCCTAAAAACAGTGATAAGTGAAATCCGTGAAGTAGGATTTATTAAAAAAAAAAAGCAAAAAAATGTGAGAGGGACGAAATTTCAGACATTTGACAAAAAAAGTTGTACGTGGTACTTGATAGTCAGCTTTTATTTTAGTTAGTTATTATACAATACTGAACTATGTACAGTAAATATTCCCATCCCCGGAATTCTATGGAAAGCAATATCCCTCACCCGGAATAAAAACCTATGCATTAACATTTTGACTACGGAAGCGGAAATTCCCCTACCCGTAACCCGGATACACGCAACGCCCAGCCGATGCGACGGAAAAGACAACGCTAAAACAAATTTTCACTTCGCGTTTTTCAATCATTAGATTCTAAACGACGACTTGTAAGTGATTTTTTATTGGTGTGCGTTTTACTGTAATTGTGAATGATTTTAACTTTATTCACTTACGTCCTGGAGAACGTGGCACCAGCTTAAAAGCAGCACCCACTCGACATGACCGAAGAAACGTGTTCGCTTCGCCGTTCTCATTCATCAGATTCGAAACGAAGACGTGTAAGCGACTTTTTATTGGCGTGCGTTTTACTGTAATTGCGAAATATTTTAACTTTATTCACTTACGTCGTGTAGATCATCGCATCGAAACGTAGAAGAATTGTAACGACTGGAGCGGAGCGAGTGAAATGCATCCGTTTGAGCGAGGCTGGACACAAAGTTAAAAAGACCCGGAGACACTTGGAGTCGGAAAGACGCAAATTGACGAAACTTTAAAAAAAACAAGGCATCGATGCAACTCCTGATGACAAGCCACCATCCAGCAAGGAAGCAATGCAAATGGCAACAAAAATCCTTCAGTATGCACAAGAATTACCAGATATCGGTGATCAACGGGACAGTTACTTGCAACTAGCAATAAAACTATGACACGCAGGCAAACATTGTCATAAACCAAAGAATGCATCCAACAAAACAATCCAAAATACACATTTTTCCCCAAGACAGAAAAAAATAAACATTAAAATACTGTATGTATTTTACTGTTGTGATTTTTTTTGGGATACACCTGTATTGCAGTTTTTGTTATGTAAACAGTTTTTGGACAGTATAGTTTTGTATTTTATTGATTGTGTTGTTACACGTGCATTTAGTCAACATACTTGCAGGTTCATAAAGGACATGTACCATGCTCATCTCCCAAATGAGGAATTTCTGTTATCAGGACAAATTGGACAGCGCAAACACGAGTCCGTACTAGAGAATATTTACTGTATACAATGCGGAGACGATTGCTCTAAGACTGCAAGGGAAGCTCAGCTTCCCCTAAAATGTCAAAAGGTAAGTGATCAAATATATGTGCGTACGTACAATTGTGTGGACATGTCATTGACCAAATATGTGCTACAATGCGCCCAACTTTTGTTCCGAATCAGCTTCTTATTACTGGTTGCGACACGACTCTCTTCTTATTCATTCCTGTATCTTCACTGTGCTTTAAACTGTGTGGACGCTGAGCGTCGACCGCACGTACGCTGGGCGTCTCGAGAGTTCATTGTAGGTTGTCCCAATGCATTGAAATGAGACGAGTCATTGGATAAATGCCAGTTTTGTCCAACGTGGACACTCGGCGTCTCTGGGAGTCTATGGATAGTGGGCGTTTATAAGCTGGATGATGATGGATGATCTGTCTGAGGCTGAATCTTCTTTTTGATTAACAGCGAAATGAGCCAATCACCGATCTTATGGTGGGGTTTTTAAACAAGGAACAGAGAGTATAATTCACGTATAAATAAACGGATACATGTTATGATGTAGGCCGAAATTGAGCTTCCCCTCCTTGACAGACCAGCATCAGTCACTATACAATGAAACCAAAGACCAAATATTTTGCAACGGTAAATTTAGCAAGCTGTACAGAGACGAGGTGCGGAGACTGTTCACGTTGGTCAGTGCCTTAGCCAATCAGGATGCAGAACGCAATTCATTGTTTCAAAGCATTAAAAAAAAAACTGCAGTAAAAAAATGTTAAACAGCGAAGCCGCGGAAAGTGAACCGCATTAGAGCGAGGGATCACTGTACATGCATCTGTCCTTTGAGCTTAGACAGCCTTGCATCTTGGATAATAATCCTCCACCACCAACTGGGATCGGCTCTTCATATCTCAAATGATAAATTCTGGACCATGACCGAAGATTAGAGGACTTCATCAAAGGGATGGATGATATGCAGTTATTGGAAGAGATTTGGCTGACACTGGTGTTTCCACACACGTTGAAAAGAGGCAAGCAAAGGAAGATAGAAATAAGTAACGTGGGATGACCCACATGCACATGACTTCCTGGCTGAAAATGATGAGATTGGTTGCCTGAATCACTTGACTGTCAGTAAACTGACAGTGAAATTAGTTTGAGAAGCACCATTTTTCAAGCACCATGACTCACGGCGTAACCCTTCGCACACCAATAAGCAGTGGGTTGCGGTTGTTATTTGCCCAATACACACATGGTCAAATTGGACTGTTGAGTGGGCCTCACAATTGAAGCAAAAGCATTTTTAAACTGTGTAATCATAGTAGTTAGGCCTGCTAATTTGACCCGGATTACAGTAGCCAGTAGTTCTATTAATCACAGTGAGCTATGCATTATGATACTTTATCATTATCATCATTATCATAATGGAATTGAGCTCCATCCAGTTGGGAATCATCATCGTCGAGAGATTGGGAACTGATGAGCCTCAGCCCATATAGGCGCATGTCTCCACTCCCAACGGCTGTCACACATGACTTAACCAGCCGATCCCAGACAACAAGATAATGACATATAAAAACAATTAATGTGACTTACCGATACCAGGTGCGGAGTAGATGAAATACAGTGCCGAGGTTGAAAGCGAAAAGAGGAATAAAAGCCCAAGGTATGACCTTCTCCGGAAACGCAAATGTGTCGACATTATACAGGCAGCAAGAAGCACACGGTGGCACGTTCGCGTTATCTATACACTGCCAGCAGAGGTTTCGATGTGTCCAGGTGCTCGAAGGTTCGGACAGTGGTACGCTTTTAACGATCCGAGCGGTGTGGTCGTGCCTGTCTGCGGCAGCGTCGAGGCAGCAGGCGACAAAAGCTCACGTCGATTTCCTCGGCAGGTTGACAAGAGCGGTCCTCCGGTAATCAGTCCAGTCATACGAATTCCATTTCTGGCATGGGGTGGCTTCGGCTCTAATGGCGGCTAAAGTCCGGGGTGCAAATCATAAAATCACATACACACGCACACGACAACAACGGGCTTTAGCGGTGACAGAGCGAAGCAACCCGGCGGCCTTGTCGTTTTTCACTGCTGGGCCATCATTTGTCACGATGTACGTCGCTGATGGAACTCGGACGCGCCTGATCTTTCCTTCCCAGCCTTCTAGCCTGTCTGCCTTTCCTTGCTTGCCGTGCCGTGATGAGTGTTTCCCGCAGGAAAATGAGCAGCGGCACCTCAGTGGGCGTAGACGCCGAGCACCACTGCAACGTGCCTTTCCACAGTACACGGAGGAGAGGGTGGGGTGTGGGAGGGGGGGGGGGGGTCTGGTTTCTGGCGGCATATATTCGCATTGAAACAGACACAGACACGCGAATTATTATTTTTAAATTTTTCGTTATTGCCTTCGGGGACGGCTCGTACGACGTCATCTATGAACGAACGGGGCTCTGGAGTTAATTATGAAAGGAAACCGCCAAATGCGAAGACTGTATCGCGAAACGCCACATCATTTTGCTTCACGACTTTCTTTTGTGAAAAGCCTCAAATTCCCTCTCCATTTGGTAGCAGGGTTCTTAAGTGCCGCTACCTACCTCCATAAAGCATCACTTTATTGCGTTACACACTTGGAAGGCACCTGACAACTGGCGCCGTTGCAATGGCTTTTGGGAAATTGCGTCTGTTTACTAAAAACTACTACGTGAAACATCAATGTTTTTATTCAAAGAAACTCATAACCACTTATGTTAACCCTCAATTAATATATAAACACATGAAATCAAATTTTTAACAGCGAAGCGCAAATTAAACTACATTGATCTTTGCTGCGCATGCGTGTATACGTAGAACTACTACTCCCAGAAACATACACTCCGGAAGTTAAATTTTGACATTGAAACGGGTATGGCGTCGTCGATATGGAAGTGCTCCACTTTTTGAGTTCAAACGTTCGTTTTCTTGTTTGGACTGATGTTTTTACATAATGGCAAATACTAGAGTTTACGTTCTGTTGTTGGTATTAGTTGTGTTTCCCTACCCGTGCATGTCAGTAAAAACAGAGACAGTAAAGACTTTGCATGTGTTGCAGCGAGATAACGAGGGAAGGGACGGTTTCCATAAGGATTATGCTCTTTCTGACAACCGGCTTTCATCAACCAAACATGACACTGAAGAGGCACGCGATTCACTCGACCGATCCGAAGACATACCGACTGTCAGGTTTGATCTTATGGTTTTAATTTAAGTCCTTTGTGGAGAAGCCTATAGCTCTCAATATGTTGCTAAGGAAAAAAAAAGAATACCGGATGGACGAAACCACTCGAAGGCTACGTACGTTTGTCATTGTTAGATGTAATTTTTGGGCAAAAATATGTGCCACCAAAAACTGAATCTGAATAATTTATATTGGAATTTAAATCACTAAACTTGAAACACTGAATCTGATTACAGAAAATGAATTTGCATGTTCTATTTGAATCTGTTATGAATTTATACAGAATTTGAAGAAATATTTTCTTCAAAATATAATAAAATATTTCTTCAAATTCTGTATAAATCTTTAATTTGCCATCTATATAATAAATCTTTATATAATCTATATAATAATCTTTAATTTTCAGAAAGAATCTGAATTCTTTCTATTCTGTATATTTTCCCCGTTCAGTTTTACAAATACAAATTCAAATCAATAACCAATCACAAATCCGATCAGAAGGCGAAACAATTTATCCAGTTTCTTTAAGCGATTTATTTACTGTCAAATCCATCTCCACTTTTCACCTGGGATTGGGATTGTCCCAGCACTTGACAAAATGTGCGTATAATTGACGCACATTGAAATGTAACATTTTCCTCCATTGATTTGGCTCATTTCTTGAATCAGAAATGACATTCTTAAAACTACCACCTCTCATTTGGCTAAACAGTCTTGTATTATTGCACAACAGTACAGCTCATTAGCAAACTCTCATGTCTCTCCCAAACCTGTTCACACACACTTCAAAACAAGATCTTTTTTCAAACCTGGAGTCAGTACCATCAAAACAGCAAAGATCATTGTTAATTGCTTTGCTCTGTATTCACTTAGTGGTTTTGCCCAAAATAATCTGCATGATTCATCGGAACACTATGGATCACCCGCAAAAGTTTATAGCACTCCCAAAACAGGTTAGCCATGTGTCAAAACTAAATTCCTTTCTCTAGTCAGAAATGTATCGTCTCTTTGGCATTGTGTAAGCAATACAAGTCAAACTACTTAGATGGTTTATCACTCTAGCAGAGGTGTTTTTTTCTTTTTCAAATGGAGTCAAACATTACTAGTAGTTATGTTGGATTGGCGAAACAGTCATGTGACACAAGTCTGTCTGACCTCTCAAAATAGAGTGCACAAGTAGTAATAAATACCTGCAGATAAAACTATAAGTAGCAATCGAAATGTAGCTCAGTGCCACCTAGTAGAAGTATTGTCTCTATGTAGCAAAAATCCTCAAAGAAATGTAGAAAGTACTGTATGTTGCATGAAAATGACTCTAACGGGTAAAATTTTGAAGAAATGTTTCTTGAGTAAAACTAACTTGTTACTGTTCACCCACCACTCAAACTGTTCTGCCTTTTTCTTTTCAGCAAGACTAATGACACAGATAACCGCGCAAATGAGTCCATCCACTTCACATCATCATCAACCAAGCCAACAATGCCAGCACCCCCAAATCCCAAGGCCATTCTGCCCGTGCAAACAGGCGTCCAGGCTCAAGAAGAAGAGCAGTCCAACGGGCTGACCATTTTCTTCAGCCTTCTTGTTATTGGTAGGTTGCCTTTCATTGAGTTCATCTCCATAAGCAACAAGGGAAGACCAAACAGGATGTTGGGTACGGCACTTACTTGCAGCATACAGGGTCAAAAATATTATGGAATCCAGTTTGTCATGGATAATATGATCTCTGAAATGTACAAATGGAATTGTATGCACTTAACATAGATTGGTTATTGGTAAGCAATGAGCTGATCGAGAAATTGGGCTTGTCCCTAATTTGGGCCCGATGAAGAATCTTTGAGTCAAAACGCATCAACAGTAAATTCTTCTGTGACCAGTGCCGCAGCTTCTCCATGTCTTTTCTGTGCAGAGCTGTTATCCTGGAAAAAGATGCCATCTTGAAGAATGTAGATTATTCAACATATTCCGTTTTGATTAACATTTTTTGTGTTTACCAAATAATTCAATCAACACTTCTTATCGATTGTTATCATATTAATTCACAATTCAGGAAATTTCTAAATTATAACACCGAAAGGCTGCGCAAACTTTTATTTGGTTGTGCATACTGTCTGACAAAATATTTTGGTGAGCGCTCATTGCAGGCAGACCTTGATTTGTGACAGTTTTTCAACTGGCAGAGTGGTTGCATTGTAGCGCTAAATGATTAATTGAAAATTTATCCGGGATTTCAATTATAGCTTCTCTCAATCTTTAGAACATTATAATTGAAGAAAAGAGATTTACATACGGAACAGTTCCCGACGTTGTGAAAGTATCCTGTATACACCATATTGTTTTGCTTGGCAAGCGTGTATTGTATGTGATTTTGCTGTCCCTGAGCATGCTTCAAGCTGTTTGATGACACCCTAGTTGGAGTTTACTTTAAAACTAAACACACAACAAAAATAATTACAAGCATTTTTTACTTGAATACAAAATATGCTTTGTTTTAGAACATCGCTGGGGCTAATGTAATACAGTGTACCATTGACATGCTAACAGGAAATGAGTGCAGTATCGACTTGGGTTATGATAGTCTTTCCAATAACGAATATTCGCAGGCAAACTTTTTTTTATTGTCATACCAACACAATTTTTCACATGACATGGCACAACCCATGAGGTCCATAGTTAGCCCAGTAAATCCAAGGACTTGTGAAAATAACATAAGTTAAAATAAGTACGATGAAGAGAGAATTCACAGCTTCAATTGTGCTAAAAATGCAAGGTGTCAAAAGTGTGGATCTCACAGCATGAGTTTGAATTTTACAAATTAACCCTGCTATTGGTTGGCAACCGATTCAGGGTGTCCCCCGCCTGCTGCCCGAAGACAGCTGGGATAGGCTCCAGCACCCCCCGCGACCCTAGTGAGGATCAAGCGGCTCGGAAGATGAATGAATGAATGAACATGGTCATTTTGTACTTGACAAAAAGAATAAGGTGTTCACGAATAAAGTGTTAAACATGTAATAGTAAATGGGCTTTTTAGTTTTTGAAAACAATACAAAGTTTTGAAATCAATAATAATTATGTTAATCGTGATTTAAATCTCAATCAAAATGATCGTTATTTTATTTTTCCATTAATCGCCTAGCCTTATTACATTGCTGCAACAGGTTCCGGCTTCTTTCCGAGTTCACGGTCAGTCTTGTGGAAGATTCCTTAAGAATACCGAGTAGTTTCTGAAGCTGTGCCAATCGTGTATAAATGTTCAAGCCATTGATAGTTTGGGTTTGGTATCATCGTGTCAATGAGGTAATGCCATAATCAATAATAAAGTTGCGTTTGGCTTTAAGGTTGAAAGACACATGATTTTTGTAAGGCGTAACTTCAATACAGTTTTCAGTTAGTCTCTACATTTGCACGATTTCCTATAATTTCCTGTGGCATGGGGAGCAGAAGGATTTTTCTCGAAGACGACCAGGTGTTCTGCAAGCACCATAGACTATCTTTCTGCAACCCTGGTTGAGCTGAAAAACACAAAGTAGAAATATATATCACTGAAGCGATATGCATGACCGCTCCACATTATACTGAGTACCGGTATGTACAAAAAAAAGGCAGCGATGTTTACTCAAATAACGGCATGCATTTATTGTCTGGAATTCCCCTCGATACAACATGATGAAATCATGTGACTTTTGCTCCAAAGTGTGCCATATTACAGTTATGTGTTTTAACTCAATGTTTGTTTGTTTTTTTGTTTTTGTGGACACCCTTTATACTGAAGTATCAGTGTACATACAGTTTATTGTGTTGACATTAGCTCAGTTTGTAGTTTTGATTTTAAACCATCTGCACATTGTTATTGACTCTGATCTTTGGTTAATAGACATTTTTCAGTCATAGAGAGCTCTTTTAGTTTGGGTCAATTTAATGTATCTAACTGCTTATTAACAATGAGTGTTTTTGAGTCCACAGCAAATACATGCCGTTGTCACGTGGGAATGCACCAAAGAAACTTGATTGGATCTGTTCCACTTGCATTGATATAGACTGCGTTATGCATTTTAACGGCCTTTATGGACAACTCCACTTCATACAAAAACGTTTTCGAGCCCCTCTTCTATAATACACCACATTGTTTAATGCAGGATTACACATCAGTCAGTGTTCAGGTACGGCATGTTCTTTTGGGTGCTAAACGCAAGCCATTGCAGCACTGAGCTTTTTCAGTATAGTGCAGGATATGCATTAGGGTGTGGCCGCCCAGTGAGGTGCGAATCCGGACGCGCAACGACTTCTCCTTCTTGGCAAATATCATGTGACCAGTTTGAAATACCCAGGAAGCTAATTGATGAAATGTCAACCGCCTGGTACCTATAGGTGAATCGATGACGTCAAACTTGCTGACTAATGTTTATTTCATACATATAATTGAGATCGATAATGTTTTTCCCCATCTCTGTGAGGAGCATCTTGGAACTCAATCTGTGCTCTTTTGTTCATTCTTGTTACCACAGGTACCTGCATCATCTTGGTTCATCTGCTTATCAAGTTCAAGCTACATTTTCTTCCAGAAAGTGTTGCTGTTGTGTCCCTTGGTGAGTTTAATTTGTCAAAACATTTTCCTAATTGTCTTGTTTTCAACTCTGTTTATTTTTTAAGGTGGAAAACACAATGCGCCACTTGGCAAAGCCACACAAACCTAAATTTGCTGGTAAACATAGAAGGTGGATGGGGATTGAGTTTGTAGCTAATTTCCTACGGGAACTGAAGGGGACTAGAGCAGAGCTGAAAGAGAGTACATGCACTATTAAGACCTTCACTAAGTTTTAGTACCGGTAAGTTTCCCATAGCAAAAAGTGCCAAGCGATGTGTTGTCAGGTGCGTTGTGCTACCTCTAAGTCCAATCGACCTCTGGATAATTTTGTTAAGATACACTCCCTCAAACTCAGGGGCGTATCTGTATCTGCCCCAAAGGTCTTTTCCTTTTTTGTCCCCACCAAGCCCCTCAATCGCATTGAGATGTGGGAGTGTTTGGAGCAGGACTCTGCTGAGGAGAGATAACAATGTGCGAACAAACCAGGGAGACACCACTCTTCCTTCCTTATCTCTTCTCTGTCATCCACTAATTGTCTGCTTTGCTTCTCGCCATCCCAATCCATCAAACGTGCCTGTAGATCTGAAACTCTCTAGTTTGATGCTTACACTTATAGTTTCCCTGTTATCTTGTTCTTCCAGTGCTCTCTTACAGATCTTTGTCAGGGTCTGCACTGGGTCATGAACCTTCTTTGCCAATGTGGCTACACAAGATAAAACTCTCCTAGCTACACTTAAGAGTAGTGAGTTAAGAGATTCCGTTTGTTTTGCCGCTGTCTTGTTTATTGCCACATGTGTATGTAGTAATGTGCACATGGTAAAGACATTATGTAGGCATACTTTAAGGCTTACTGTATTTGTAGTGGAAGAAATGGGCCAAGTCATCATCAGTAAGTCATCCTTACTCTCATCAGTAAGGGAGCCGTTGATTGGTGGCCTCAGCTCCCCCTGCATTTCAGCCCCGCCTACAAAAACATTATATGTTACGTTATATTGTATAAGTTTTTGTTACGATGTGACCAAAATAGGATAGTGCCTTCGGCAAGGCGCTTGTTCCTTTTTACGACAAACTGCTGTTTTATCCATAGGTAATTCTGAAATTATAAATATGGTCAATGGTCAATGACAAACCAAGTGGCAAGGCCATTGAACTCTTCATGTCCAGTGCAGGGGCTCTGAGTATGAAAGACAATCTATGCGTATCGTCCGTATATACTTGGCAGCAGACATGGAAATGTATTCTTTGGTGTGTGCTGTCTAGGCAACAGCGACTTTGTGTGTCCCTCGCTCGCTCGCTCCCTCCGCAAGATGATTGCCATCTGCTTCTTTGATCTGTCGATCAACGCCAAATTCGGAAGTATTATTGTATTTCAAGGGCGGCCTGGTAGTCGAGTGGTTAGCACGTTGACTTCACAGTGGAGATGTACCGGGTTCAATTCTAGCTCCGGCCTTCCTGTGTGGAGTTTGCATGCGAGGGTTTTCTCCGGGTCCTCCAGTTTCCTCCCACATTCCAAAAACATGCATGGCAGGCTGATTGAACACTCCAAATTGTCCCTAGGTGTGAGTGAGCGTGAATGCTTGTTCGTCTCCATGTGCCCTGCGATTGGCTGACAATCGGCTTGGGTGTCCCCCGCCTACTGCCCGAAGACAGCTGGGATAGGCTCCAGCACCCCCCACTACCCTAGTGAAGATAAAGCGATTCGGAAAATGAATGAAGAATGCGTTTCGCTGAAATGAAATTTACATGCAATGCAAATGTCTGACAAGGCCACGTGACTAATCTTGTCCTCATTTAGATATTAATATCTTGAATGTTCATATCTTGATTTTGATGCGATAAACATCAAGTTGCAATGGCTTACAATCATACATATACAGGTATATTTTAAGAATAAAATTCCTGCCTCATTTGTATGAAATTTTAAGCCCAGTATGTTACTGTAATTTCATTAAGGTTCTTATGGGACATCGGTACTTTATAGCTTTTAAGGCAGGATTTCCCAGGGCAATTTTGACGGACGACTTGGCCCTTTGCCAGTGGAGAATATGAGTAATAGTTACTTCACCACTCCCTCTTTCAACTCATTGGCCATGTGGTTAACTGAGAGCACGCACCCTGTTTGCATTCCCATTTGCATGAGTGTTAAAGCGTGTTGGGACACTATTTGGAGTATATAATAGTCAGTAACTTAATTCAACATGTTGTACGAGGAGTCCATTATTTTAACCTCTAAACCAGGGGTCCCCAACCGCAGGGCATTTGGTGCCGGGCCGCACAGAAAGAACTTGCCTTAATTCCATTTTATTTATTTAGGAATACGAAAGATGTTTTAGTTAGAAAAATGACCGGATTCTCCGTTACATCCGTCTCTGTCACGCTTGACACGCGTCAAACCACGCTTCTGCGTCACGTGACCGATTACACCAAAAAAAAGACTTTAAAAAATTAGTTAAAAAACTCTTGGAGATCGCAAATGACGGCGGCCTTAAAAGGATGTTCGAGACAACTGGATTAAAGTTATGGCTGAATATTCCGAGATCGCCACAATAGCACCGTTGCTATTTCCCACATGCTACCTGTGTGTGGCGGGGGTTTTCTGCAGCAACGGCGACTAAAACAAAATTACGAAGTAGACTGGACATAAAACACACACTTGATGTGTCATTGTTTCCTATTACTACGATATGGGACCGTCTGGTTGCAGAAAATCAAGCTCGGGCTGTGGTGAGTCGTTATTTTCTTGCACTTTTTTGCATTGTATCGTATTTTGAATGCATTAAACATTACTAACGCGATCAGAGTGTTGCGGCCGGATTATACGTTCCTTCTTTATTGTTATTACATTTCGAAAACGCCACAGTTTTCATGCAGCTCATAGCATATTATTTTGTTGTACAGTGCACTCCGCTTAATAGAACACCATTGGGCCGAAGCGCTTCTGTTCTACTAAGCGGGGTTTCTATTAACCGGAGACACTTTATTAGGTACACCTTCAGACACGTCGACGACCAAGTTATGCACGCAGAAAAACCCCTGCTGACGAGTTAGAAGAGATATTTCGACTGTGGACGTCCATATCTTTAATCAAACAACAAAACAACAACTTTAATCAACTTCGGTCAAACATCTCAAATCAAGAGAAAAATTTCGTTACTTTTGTCTGGAAACAGGAGTCCGTAATTTTGCGGTTGACTTCCCTCTCAATGCACTGGATAAGAGGGAAGTCCTGGAAACCGCGGGCGTACCTTCTGAGAATCCAGCAATGCATCGTATCGTCTGAGTATGTCCTTCTTATCCGCAGGTGATAGCCCTCGTCTCTTGAATGAAGTTGAAGCCATTGTGACGTGCGTGTGTCTATGTGTGGAGTGACGCGTGCTACCTGTTACTGTATACGGCTAGAACTACCGCGTTTTCTCGCGATAGTGGTACAGTATCGCGATAGCTACACTTCGAAAACCACTAGTTTACAATGTTCATTGCTTACGGCCTGTTCTATTAAGCGGAGATCTGTTCTACTAAGCGGAGTATCTTTATAGGAAATTGCATTAGGCAAATCCGTTCCAGAGCCTTTTGCTCTATTACCGTATTTTCACGACTATTCGGCGCACCGTACCAATGGCCGCAGTCTCATTAATGGGTGACATTTCTGTATTTTACACATATACAGGACGCACCGCACGAATAGGCGCAGTTTTAAAGTGGTAAAACATACGCTTAAACATACGGCATGCATGCATGCTAACACGTTCGCTAACACGTTAGCTTGAAGCACACACTGAAGCTCGAAGCTAAAACACGTTTTTAAAAAGGCAACGAAAGCAGAACTGAGTTCGGGTGTATTTTATTTACAAGGTACTCACGTTTTTTGCTCAAGCATCACTCAGAAAGCCATCAAAGTCGTCATCTTCTGTGTCCGAATTAAACAATTGTGCAAGTATCGGTAATCCATTCAAACCGCCGGGTTCCCCCTCGTTGTCAGAGTCACTCTCGTCGTCATGTGGCTCCACGGAAATGATGCCGGCTTTGCCAAAAGCTCGAACAACTGTACTAGGAGCAACGTTCGTCCAAGCAGCTACAATCCATTCACAGATCTTGGCGTAACTAGCCCGGCGCTGCCTCCCACTCTTCGTGAAGCTGTGTTCGCCATCGATCATCCATTTTTCCCATGCCGCTCGCAACTTCACCTTGAACGCCCGGTTGATGCCGATGTCCAGCGGTTGGAGTTCTTTCGTCAAGCCTCCGGGAATGACGGCAAGCTCGGAGTTCATTTGCTTGACTTTGTCTTTCACCGCTGGTGTGAGATGGGCACGCATGGAGTCGCAAATCAAGAGTGACGGCGAGGCATGGAAAAAGCCATCCGGTCTCTTAACATACACCTCACTTAGCCACTCTCTCATTTTCTCCTCGTCCATCCAGCCCTTTTGGTTTGCTTTCACGATGACGCCGGCTGGAAACTTTTCTTTCGGCAGCGTCTTTCGCTTGAAAATCACCATAGGTGGCAGTTTCTGTCCGTTAGCATGACAAGCAAGAACGACAGTGAAAGCTGACTTCTCGTGCCCCGTTGTGCGTATCGCAACCGTGCTGGTCCCCTTCTTCTCCACAGTGTGGTTCACCGGGATGTCGAAAGTCAGCGGGACCTCGTCCATGTTGGTAATGTGGTTAGGCTGGATGCGTTTGTCGACAATCTTTTTACTGCAGTAGGTGCGGAAAACGGCCAGCTTTTCTTTGTAGTCCGCTGGAAGTTGCTGAGCCACGGTCGTCTTCACTCTCATAGATAGATGGCGCCGTTTCATAAAGCGAAAGCACCAAGACGGACCTCCTTGAAAATGTTCAATTTTCAATTCTTCGGCTAACGTTTTCGCCCTTAGTCGAATGGTGACCGTGGAGACGCTTCTGCCGGCTGCTCTTTGATCAAGAATCCACCGCTCCAGTTGGTCTTCCAACTCTGGCCACCTCGCCTTATTTCCACGGAAACTGCGCTTGGTCTTTTTGACTTGGCGAAGCTCGTTCTCCTGCTTCCTCCATTTGCGAACCATGGATTCGTTGATATTAAATTCTCTGGCGGCTGCTCGATTCCCGTGTTTCACTGCATAACCGATGGCTTGGAGCTTGAATTGCGCTTCGTAGGCGTGTCTCTTTGTGGAACTCATTTTCGGGGGTTCTTGAAAACCAAAACCGAAGTTGTTTTGCAATAATGCACACACTCACATTTTATACATGTGCTGGTACCTGCTAGAGGCGTGCCTTACACGCCCACCCTTCACTCATTGCCGGACCCACCCCCTGCGTGCCTGTCCTCCCTCACGTCCACCTCTCTTCATATATGTAA
The DNA here is from genome assembly GCF_025434085.1 of Hippocampus zosterae. Taxonomy (NCBI): domain Eukaryota; kingdom Metazoa; phylum Chordata; class Actinopteri; order Syngnathiformes; family Syngnathidae; genus Hippocampus; species Hippocampus zosterae. The sequence goes on along the minus strand of NC_067452.1, from coordinate 11,009,884 downwards.
ATTATGGAGAGAGAGATATGTAAATATAAGTGCGCGGACGCACTTCACTGATTGGCCGACCGATTCCCCGCACTTCACTGATTGGCCGACCTCACTTCCGCCTTTTCTCTATATAAACAGCATGTCGGGTCTCAGCCAGATTTTGGAACTCGGCTCATAGAAAAGACGCATCGCATTATAAGGCGTACTGTCCATTTTGGAGAAAATTTTAGACTTTTAATAGCGCCTTATAGTCGTGAAAATACGGTAAGTGGATTATTCTATTAACCGGTGTTCTATTAAGCGGAGTGCACTGTATTATTTCTGCCACACCTTAAATGCCGGTCCCTGAAAATATTGTCTGACATAAAGCGGTCCGTGGGGCAAAAAAGGTTGGGGACCCATGCTCTAAACGGACAACTTGCCTCCATTTTGTCTTTGATCTCCATTGTGTTTGGAATTAAATGTTTTTATTAGAGCTGTCAGTTTAGCGCGTTTTTATTGGCATTAATTTAAATGAATTTTAACGGGATTAATTTTTTTCTCGCGAGATTAACGTGGCACGTGTCACAAGCGGATGTTACGTTGCTCTATAAATACACAAAACAAGCGCGCTGCAGAAGTCCACGCGCATGTCTGTTTTGCCAGGCACCACAGCGCGAGACACCGAAAACTGATACTTGAAGAGTTTATGAATGGAAAGTTTACTTTTAAAAAGTTGCCAGATTGCTCCACTGACAAGACCAAAGTTACCTGTTCTTCTCTCTCTGTGTATCATACAGGTATACGAAGTATGCCACTGACGCGATTGTTACTTGTTTGGAACTATTTTGTGTGGAAGGTTACAGCGTTCCGTGTCCACATAAATAGAGCGGGTGGAGCTTCTCTGTATTCGTCTGACAGTGACAGCGCGCTGCTGTTGTAGCGACCTTGCGAAAATCAAATGTCTCCAGTGTTGTCATCGAACGAAGTGTCGTCATACGAAATGAGGTAGACACAAAAACCGTAGAGAGACTTCCGCGCAAGAAGGACTAACACAATCAACATAGCCCCCCTCCTTTCAGAATGGTTTGCCCCAGCAGCACGGGGGAAGTGCTTGCGCCTGTTTGTACAGCCGGCAGTTTTGAATACAGCGGCACATAACGAACACTGGTGTCCGGGGTCTCGTTATTCTCCAACAAACATACAGAAACAGCTGCTGTGTTCAAAGCAAACTTGAGAAAAATGAAGTATGCAACCATGGTTTAAATCCACTATAGGCTAAATACTAGTTTACCTTAGATGTGCACTTTATAATGTTATATTGCTCTGTTTTGATTTAATTAAAAAAAGCTGTTAAAGCAGCTGTTGTGTGACAAAATATTATAGTTGTTGATGGACAGTAATATTGTGTGAGTGATAATGTGTGAACAGCTGCTCCATGTGTAAAATGTTCATGTAAAATTGAAAATTTAAATTTCAGTAAATATTTGCATTTGGCACATAGAAAACTGATTCATGATTCCAAGTTGTTGAGAGCATTAAACTGGGGAAAAATAGGACAAAAAATGTAAAAGGAAATTCAGAAACGATAAAAAATGTGTGAGTAATAACGATTAATTTTTTTGTTCATTTGAGTTAATTATGACAGTTGCATTTCTAATTAGATTAAGTATTTTAATCGTTTGACAGCTCTAGTTTTTATATATCAAAAGTGGTACAGTATTTTATTCTCTTGTCTCTATGTTTCTTTTAGGGATTCTAATGGGAGGATTTATTAAGATCATTGAGTTCCAAGAATTGGCCAACTGGAAGGTACGGTTTGACTCATGTTTGTTGTTTCTTGTACAATACCAATTCCAATGATGTTGGGACGTTGTGTTAAACATAAATAAAAATGCAATGCAATACAATGATTTGCAAATCATGTTAAACCTGTGTTTAATTGAATACACCCCAAAGACAAGATATTTTAATGTTCGATCTGGTAAACATCATTGTTTTTAGCAAATGATCATTAATTTAGAATTTTATGGCTTAAACGGGTTCCAAAAAAGCTCGCACAGAGTTATATTTTCCATTGTGTTACCTCGCCTTTTCCGTTCAACCAACGTTTGGGAACTGAGGACAGTAATTGGTGAAGCTTTGTAGGTGGAATTCTTTGCTATTCTTGCTTGATGTACAGCTTCAGCTGTTCAACATTCTGGGGTCTCTTTTATCGTATTTTAAGCTTCCGAATGCGCCACACATTTTCATTGTGAGGCATGTCTGGACTGCAGGGCGGCCAGTCTAGATACCTGCACACTTTCTATGAAGCCTCGCTATTGTAACACGTGCAGAATGTGGTTTGGATATGTCTTGCTGAAATAAGCATGGGCATCCATGAAAAAAAGATGTTGCTTGGACGGTAGCATATATTTTTCCAAAACCTGTAAGTACATTTCAGCATTAATGGTGCACTCACAGATGTGTCACTCACCCATGCCATTGGCACAAACAAAGCCCCATACCATCACAGATGCTTGCTTTTGAATTTTGCGTCTATGACAGTTGTTAGTTATGTTAATTCTTTTCCTCTTTGGCCTGGAGGACATGACATCTACAATTTCAAATGTGGACTCGTCAGACCACAGACCACTTTTCCGCTTTGCAGCAGTTCATCTGAGATGAGAAGCCAGCGACATTGCTGGGAGTTATTGATAAATGCCTTTTGTTTTTCATCATAGAATTTGAAGTTGCACTTAACGGATGTAGCGTTGAACTGTATTTACTGACATTGGTTGTCTGAAGTGTTTTTTTTTAACCCATGTGATGATATCCTTTACACATTCTTCATTTCATTTCGACTTTTCCCATCAGTGGTCGCCACATCGAATCAGTTGCCTCCATCTAACCCTGTTTTGTGGATCTACTTCTCTCACATCAGCTCCCTTCATGTCCTCTTTGACTACATCCATAAACCTCCTCTTTGGTCCTTCACCTCGGCCTCCTGCCTGGTAGTTCGAGCCTCAGCATTCTTTGACCAATCTATTCACGCTCTCTCCTTTGGACATGTCCAAACCATCTCAGTCTGGCCTCCCTGACTTTCTCTCCAAAATCTATCCTTGACACATGAATGTTTGTATTTGTTGCAGTGCTGTTTTGCGGTATCGAAGGTTACGGGCATTCAACGATGGATTTTTGGTCTTGCCGCTTACGTCCAGTGATTTCTCCCGATGCTCTGAACCTTTTGATGATATTTTCGACTGCAGATGATGAAATCCCTAAATTCCTTGCAATTGTACATTGGGGAACAGTTTGGCCCTTTTTTCACGCAGTTGCCCACAAAGAGGTGATCCTCTCCCCATCTGTTTTCCTTTTCTACACAATCATGGCACCCACCTGTTTCCCAGTTAGCCTGTTCACTTGTGAGATGTTTCAAAGGATGTTTGGTGCGCATTCCTCAACTTTCTTTGTCTTTTTTTTCACCACCTGTCTCAATATTATGGAAACGTGTCGCAGTCATCAAATTTTAAGTTCGTGATTATTTGCTAAAACACAATTTCCCAGATTAATTGTAATTGGGTTAGAATTTGTGTTTCTGCGTGCAGTGGCATGTTGCACCCCCATTTTTTTTCTGTCCATTTCTCTTCTGCCCTTGTTAGTGTTTGTCATGAAGCATAGATTTCTACCCCATAACTGCTCACGCCTGTTTGTTGCTCACTCATTCTCTCTTAGAGCCTTGCCTGTACCACCTGTTGTCTTTCTTGTGGAACTTGGAGCCTTTAATTAACATTCCTCATTCTCTACCATCGAGTGAAGAATGAATGAATGAATGAATGAATGAATGAATGAAGAGGAGAGAGAGAAATACGGAGAAAAGAGGGAAGGGAGGGGACAGGTTATGTCAATGTTTTGTACACACAGGGAGCCATTGTATGTCGTCCCCCCTCCCGTCCCCCTTTGGGCCGCTTCGGGTTCAGTGTAGTCATTGACCCCAGTAACGTGAGCCCTTGGTGCTCTTTATCTCCTCAGAAAGTGTGTTCAGAACCTCCCAAAAATATTACCTCGTAAACAAAATGGAATTTATTTTGGTACATGAGCTAACATTACAACAATGTGCATCTTTGTGGCAGCGTTGTTCCCCTTTAAGCATCTGAACATTTAACAACAAAGCACATAGACAATGTAATAGTCACACGATGTATTCTATATCCTCTACAAAGAACGATTAATATTATTGCTGTCCTCAAAAATCTAGAGAGGAGCTGTGTCGATGGTACAGTACTCTTTATCCGTATGGAGGGATTGGTATTGATAAGATTTTATTCATACTACAATTCTTTACAATACTTAATCGATCTGGTCCCTTATTTCTTTTTTTTTTTTGTTTAGGGAAAATATATCAAACTTGCAGCCTTTTTTTAAAGAAATGTGTTGTCTTGCAACTATCTTTGTGCAGTAGGGGAGGGACACCCTGAACCGGTTGCCAACCACTCGCAGGGCACACACAGACAAACAACCATCCACACTCACACCTAGGGGCAATTTCGAGTGTTCCATTATGCATGTTTTTGGAATGTGGGAGGAAACCGGAGTACCCAAAGAAAACCCACGCAGGCACGGGGAGAACATGCAAATTCCACACAAGAAGGCCAGAGCCAGGATCCAACCTTACACCTCTGCATTTTGAGGCTGACGTGCTAACCAGTCAACCACTGTGCCACCTGTCATGTAACTATGACATGAATGTAAATAAATAACCCCCCCAAAAAGAACAAATCATTCTTATACTCTCAGACATTTTTTCAACAATTGTTTACTGTAAAACAGGGGTGCCCATTAGGTCGATCCTGATCTACCGGTAGGTAGATCTAAGACAGGTCCGATGTAGATCCGAGGAGTGTCGAGGAGAAAAAAAAACAAACAACCATTTGTGTGTCTTAGTACATGTTAGTAATATATATTTTTGTGTTAATGTACACTGCACCCTAATCATCTTATCAGTCTCATTTTCACCAAGAAAATATTTTAAAAAATAAAATAAAGTAGGTAAATCTTGAATTTACGGTGGCGCGTGATTTCGTCACCGGGTGTTGTTAGCTCTCAGCAGTCTGCAATTGCAGCTTGTGAACAGAACTGTTGTGCTCTATCTTTTCTATGATTATTCTCATTCAGAGTTTGCTTCGTGTACAATTCACAGAAGGCATGGGCAAAGAATAGGAATCTAGGAGGGCCCAGGGAAGCACTTTAAAATGGTACGTGTGAGCTACGATAGTTAACAGGCTGCAAAAGTGCGTCGCATGCCTCATTTTCCAGGCTGTTTCTCATCATGGTGTGCGTGTGTGTGTGCGTGCGCACGTGCCGGTAAGGGTTGAGGTTGAGGTTAGTTGATCGAAAAGTAGATCTTTGATCCAAAAAGGTTTGGCACCCCTGGTGTAAAAGAACTCACTTGTGTTGAGCAATCAGGCTGGAACATGCTGTTGGGCTGCAGAAAGCGCTTCTGCAGTTTGTTTGTGCTTCCTCCGCTGACAATTTAATGACTGATTTAAGTGCATTAGGCAAGGACGTTGCAATGTCATCCTTTCGTCCTTCTCTTGTTTTCAGGCATAACTACGCACACCAAAAATAACCATACCTTTACCTTAGGACAGGGAGTCTTCAGTTTACAAACAAGTACCAATCCGATGACTGTGACCTAACCCCAATTTCCTCCTAAGTCAGATTTCACCGTTAAATTTGAAATTTACGTCAAAGTATTTTGTATAACAAAAAACTAGAACACATTTAAAAAGAGACACTGCACTTACCATTGCTACTGGGTGGATTGAGAAGAAGGAGGGGAGGCTGTAAGAGATATGGCTGAGGATGCTTGTGCAGGTTCTACTGGCCTCTCCACCTTGGTGAAGTACTCGCTGGTAGGAAATCTTCCTCTTTTCCTCCCAGATCTCACCATACACTAATCCATCACTCCACTTGAAATTTTTTGAAATCGTTCATATTGGGATCCTCTGCCTCGAACCGCAACTCGGCCTGGTCTTGAAGTGAAAAGGCCTCAGTTCAGCCTTTGGTTGTGAAATGCCTTTCTTCTGGATCTGCTGTGGATTTGTTGCCCTGCATTATCTGGTTCTCCAATTCAATCAGGTCTTGGGTGGGTGATAGCTCTTCTTGGAAATCCCGAATTTCCGTGATGTTGTCTTTGTCCAACTCCAGGTACAGCCGCCGACTGATTTTGACATCTGTATCGATCACACACTCGGCAGAACTGGGAAAGCTGCTCACAAATTGAGTGTTTTGATTTATGAGCGTTCTCAAGGAACACAAACTCATGTCACGGTATCTCCAAAGTCTTTTAAAATGTTGCCAAGTAGTGAATAGTTTTTTACCGTTATATTTAGCGGAAACAATCTGTTCCTTTCATTCAATTTTTTATTGAATATGTTTTTAATGAGGGCTCAAACAGGCCGCTCCTTTATGCTTCTAGTTATCGGGAGACACTTTCTCGTCTTCTCTCTCTCCCTCTCCATCCCCCTCTCGCTCACACCCTCAGAAAGCATGTTTCCAAAATTGGCCCATTTTCCAAGTCTATCAGGCTTTCAGCATTGCTTCACAAACCAGCAAGGGTGTACAGACCCCCGAGGCAGACGCATCCTGGCATTCAAGGCTTTGGCCTTGCCTTTCACCACCAATCTGATTTTGTTGCCCTTTCCTGCAAACTACCTGCACTTGTGTGCATAGAAGAGAAGAAATATTTTTCCATTCTTTTGGATTCTGAATAAAGTCATTCTGAAAAACTAGAAAGATGCTTAATCTCTGAAAGCTGTCAAAGCACATACATCAAGCTCCGCGAGTGAGTACAATCTCCTGTCTCCTAGTTTAGTGGTCTCTTTGTGATGGGCTCATGGGTTTTCTCTGTGATTATTGTGGTGTGTTTTGACACTCAAAAGGGCACCACAGACTTTTATTTGATTCACTCTCTTCACACCAAGAAATGAGACCAACACAGGCAGAGCGATTAATTGTGGTTTCAGGGCCCTTTTTGCTCATCAAGTGCGGTCACAGTCAAACCTCAGTGGAAACTAAGCAAATACAGTATGTCTCATCTCCATTCATCATTCTGCTCACATCTTTCTGTTGTGGCACAGTCATAAGTATAATCATCATTGAAGTTTTCTTTTAATTGTCTTCTTTTTCAAGTGTATTTTTAGGGCCCAACAAATCAATTGGTTGACTGATTAAATCAGCCGATTTTGTCCCTGCGAACAGGGGCCAAATAGTCGATATTTGCCGATTGTTTTTACCTTTTATGCACCGTATTTTCCACACTACCTGCACACACATCTAAAAGCATTCAATTTTTCTCAAAAGCCGACAGTGCCTGGGAATCTGATGTGCTTTATTTATGGATCAATTTTCTACTTTCTTTGCTGTAGTATTTTAAAATGTTCTGTAAAGCGCTTTGTGTCAGTTTAAATTCATCTCTCCTTTTATATATTTATAATGTTATCTGTGGTTTTATTATTCTTGGTTTGATTGTAGTGTCCCTGAGTGTTTTGAAAGGTGCTTATAAATGAAATGTATTATTATTATGGGCGGCCCGGTAGTCCAGTGGTTAGCACGTCGGCTTCACAGTGCAGAGGTACCGGGTTCGATTCCAGCTCCGGCCTCCCTGTGTGGAGTTTGCATGTTCTCCCCGGGCCTGCGTGGGTTTTCTCCGGGTGCTCCGGTTTCCTCCCACATTCCAAAAAACATGCATGGCAGGCTGATTGGACGCTCTAAATTGTCCCTAGGTGTGAGTGTGAGTGCGGATGGTTGTTCGTTTCTGTGTGCCCTGCGATTGGCTGGCAACCGATTCAGGGTGTCCCCCGCCTACTGCCCGAAGACAGCTGGGATAGGCTCCAGCACCCCCCGCGACCCTCGTGATGATCAAGCGGCTCGGAAGATGAATGAATGAATGAATTATTATTATTATTATTGTTACAGCTGCAGCGGTTGTGAAACAAAGCTCTATAGAAATAAATCTGTATTTTATCACCTTTAGCGTAGCTCCATCTAGGCGATGCATAATGCAACCACAGCCACTATTTTAGCTTCTATTCTATGTGCCCTATAAGGCGTAGAAAAAAAAGTCGTGCGTTTCCGTCAACCCGACCGACTAAGAATTTCTACGTTGAAAATAAACTTCATGGTCGGCATTTTTTCAAACAAGCCTCTACATTTTTGTGTAGAGGGTTTACATCGGTGCACACTCTCGTGATATTCAAGTTGAGCGCGTGCGTCGCTTGCCCTGTCATCTGTCAACAACATTGAAACATGGCGGCGGCCGCGATCTGCGACGACAGTTTAAACCGCGTTTTCTGTGTTACAGTTGCATGCTCGCACCGTAATGTTAAGAAAATAGCATCCATTGATGCATCGAAAAAAATCGAACTATTTGATGAACACCACGGTTTATACCATAGTTTTCATTGATGATCTGGCTGCAGACAGCAGAGTAAAACAAAGCAAAATGAAAGTAAATTTGAATATGTATATAATGGTTATATATTTACAAAAGTTATTCATCATAGCACATGGTGAATGAAAGGTTCATAACAGGTGCGTCGATCATATACAGTATCTCCTCACTAACTTTTTAAACGATTGATATTGATATGAAGGGGTTTTGTTTTTGTGACAGTGTCCCTTCAAGGTTGAAGGTCATCTTTACTGGTATACTCTAAAATGGTTCAATGATTTTGTTGTTTACGATGATACTAGTGCAGCGTGTTATACCGGAGACAAATTCCTTGTGTGTTCTACATACTTGGCCAATAAAGATGATTCTGATTCTGATTCTGATTCTGTCAAATATGATTTATGTATGACATGCAACATAGATGAAATTTCTGCCTCTCAATCCTCAGTGCAAACATGCTGTGCATTAAACACATTGTATAAAAATATATAATAAACACATTCCTGGGGCAGTAAATAAAATTGTGCATATTGTTACAAAAAAATCTATCTAATTAAATACATTTTGACTTACTGTGTGGTGCGCTTAGTCACTCCACAATACTCATTCTTTTGTTTTACTGTTTAACTTGTGCACTCATGCAGAGGCACATGGTTATCAAGCCACTGTGCATGCATGACCTACCATCCTCAGTCTCAGATGTTAATATTCACGTTTGACCTTTCGCTTCCCCTGAAAGGCAGTTCCGGTAGAGCAGCAACTTAGCCGAATTTCTGAACAGGCTCTTTTCGCTTACATCAGAGTGAGGAACTATGCAAAAGAGGCGTCTCTTCCCCCCCCCCCCCCCCCCCCCCACCACCACCACACATTCTCTGTATGCAGACCCTATGATTGACCTCCTTTTAAACAGCTTGTATTTAGACTACTATAGATTTGTGTTGGCATGCTGTTTTGGGGTTTGAGCCCTGAATAATTGACAAAAATCGATGAAAAAGAGAGGCTGTGATTTCAGAGATCTTTTTATATAATTAGTAAAAAACTTCCTTTTGGTTCATTTCCAGCTACAGTGCCCTCCATAATTATTGGCACCCCTGGTTGAGATGTGTTTTTTAGCTTCCAATTATTTTATTTTTTTTCTAAATAATATGGGACCTTAATGGAAAAAAAGAGAAAAATCCAACCTTCAATACAAGTGCATTTATTCAGTGGGGAAAAAATCCCACATAAAGAAATAATTATTTGACATCAAATCACCTGTTCCACAATTATTGGCACCCTTAACAATTCCCAGGAAATAAATATAATTGAAGCATTTCTGTCATTTCTACAGTAGTTTACAAAGTTTACCAGAGTATGTAGGAACATTTAATTAGTAATTCATCACTTCCTGTCTCCCTGGGGTATAAATATGACGTGACACCGAGGCCATTTCTCTTATCCACTCTTAAACATGGGAAAGACAAAGGAACACAGCATACAAGTGAGGCAGATGTGCGTCGACCTTCACAGGTCAGGCAGAGGCTACAAGAAGATTGCCACTCAACTGCAGCTGCCCATATCCACTGTGAGAGGAATAATTAAGAAGTTCAAAACAACTGGAACAGTGGTAAACAAGCCTGGACGAGGAGCCAAGTTTATTTTGCCACCACGCACAGTGAGGAGGATGGTAAGAGAAATCAAAAGATCTCCAAAGCTCACTGTTACAGAATTACAACAAATGGTAGCATCCTGGGGTCACAAAGTCTCCAAATCAACCATCAGGCGCTGTCTACACGCCAACAAGCTGTTTGGGAGGCATGCACGGAGAAAACCTTTCCTCACTCACAATCATAAACGCAAGCGTCTGGAGTTCGCCAAGCGGTATTGGGGCTTCAACTGGGACCGTGTGCTTTGGTCAGATGAGACCAAGATTGAGCTTTTTGGCAACAAACACTCTAAGTGGGTCTGGCGTACCACGAAAGATGCGCATGCTGAAAAGCACCTCATACCCACTGTGAAGTATGGGGGTGGGTCAGTGATGCTGTGGGGCTGTTTCGCTTCCAAAGGCCCTGGGAACCTTGTTAGGGTGCATGGCATCATGAATGCTTTGAAATACCAGGACATTTTAAATCAAAATCTGTTGCCCTCTGCCCGAAAGCTGAAGCTGGGTCGTCACTGGGTCTTTCAGCAAGACAATGACCCTAAACATATGGCCAAATCTACACAGAAATGGTTCACCAGACACAAAATCAAGCTCCTCCCATGGCCATCTCAGTCCCCTGACCTCAACCCCATTGAGAACCTGTGGGGTGAGCTGAAGAGGAGAGTACAGAGGAGAGGACCCAGGTCTCTGGATGATTTAGAGAGATTCTGCAAAGAGGAATGGCTGAAGATCCCTCTTTCTGTCTTTTCCCATCTTGTGAAACATTATAGGAGAAGATTAGGTGCTGTTTTGTTGGCAAAAGGGGGTTGTACAAAATATTAACACCAGGGGTGCTAATAATTGTGACACACATTATTTGATGTCAAATAATTATTTCTTTATGTGGGATTTTTTCCCCACTGAATAAATGCACTTGTATTGAAGGTTGGATTTTTCTCTTTTTTTCCATTAAGGTCCCATATTATTTAGAAAAAAAATAAAATAATTGGAAGCTAAAAAACACATCTCAACCAGGGGTGCCAATACTTATGGAGGGCACTGTATACTGTATTATTTCTTCTTTTTTTCAGTTTTATTTTTTAATTGGGTGGCCGCTTTTTCATATAGGTCTTGAAAAAAGCTGTTACTTATCTGTGGCACGGCATATGAATGGGATCTCCTTTGACCTGCAATGCCAATGCTCGAAACAGTGTTGTTGTTTTGGCTTTTGCATCATTCTGGTAGCGTACGAACAAGTAAGCGATTTAAACATAACCGTGTACGACGTGTACTTTGCTCAGGTATCAAAAACTAGAACTATTCGTCGTGGGTATGCTGTGCCTGGAGCTGATGACTGCAGACTGTGTTCGCCTCCATCTGCTCGTGGGGTCATTGGGGCATAGAAACTCGAACAAGCTGTCAAGACTGCTGCCTATACACAAAGGGAGAGATTGTTGACTAGATGGACTAAATATGGACCGGCCCTCTTCGATCTTTCTGACAGAAAACTGATACAAATGTCCAGTCAGCCACCACCCAGAAATGGATCGTTCCCACTTTTGCTGCTCTAATGCACTTAGTGTATTGAGTCTAACTTGTGCTAGGCGAAATTATGGACATTTCTGCTGAACAGTTTGTTACTCAGCTCCTTCCTCGGCTTCTCTGTTTTTGCATTCACCTCCAAGTGAATGTCATGCATGGGCAGATAACGCATGTGCATCACATCCACTTACCAGTCTACAGTATGTGTGCGTGCGTGTTCATAGTGCATACACGGTAAACTTGTTCATGCAAGAACACATGGTCTGTCGTGCACAGACTGCGTGGCAAGCAGAGAGCAATGCACGGGCAGATGAAGCCCACGCCTGACCTAGACTGGCCCATTTAGCTGAGATGCAACAATGATTTCATTATCGCACCGAAATGATCAGAAAGCTAAGGTCTCAGGCATTGTGTATGTGGATTCTTCTTCGGGGGAGGTTCACATGTCTTTTTATAGCATGTGTGTTTGAGTTTCTCTGTAATTCTGTTTAAATTCATGCGTGAATTTGCTGGCATCGGCTGTGTGCGTGCGTGCGCGCACATGCGTGTGTGCACCAGTCATCCAGAAGCAAACATACTAATACGTCCTGTCAAAGAAAGCCCTTTTTTTCCTTGCCGTTCAGACTCAGCTCTTCTGTTCCTCAAATGACCACGGTCAAGTATTGAAGCCAGCTGATGATTGGTGCCACTAGAAAAAGGAATAAGAAATATTTGTGTTAGATTTAGTATGAACAAGAAGGATGTGTTCATTTCACAAACACAATAGAAAACCTAATGGAATGTCTAACCATTGAAATACACAATAAAAAGGCATCAAATATCATCATAAGTTGCATCTATAGGACACCAGGAACATGTATTGACACATTCAATAAAAAACTAACAGATATGCTCAGTTACTGCAACGATAAGAAAACACGAATAATATGTGGTGACTTTAACATTGACTTATTAAACCCAAATAGACACAAAAAAACAACTGACTTCATAAATATTATGTACAGCAACAGCTTTTTCCCAGTAATCCTGAAACCTAGCAGAATAACAGTTGACACGGCCACATTAATAGATAACATATTTATAAATAAGATTGATCATAAAATGGAAAGTGGACTTCTCATTAATGACATAAGTGACCACCTGCCTGTTTTTGCAGTTTTTCATAATTATTTCGATAGAAAAGCTAAATCAACAACTTGTATAACAGAAATAAGACTAAGAACCCAACGTTCCATCGATGCCTTTAAGCAAGACCTAGAAAAACAAAACTGGACCGAGGTCTACTCAAACGAAGACCCAAATACAGCGTTTGAAGTATTTCAGTCTACCATAATCTTCTTATATGATAAACATTTTCCATTAACTAAAGTTTCCAAAAAGTATAAAGAACCAAGTAAGCCATGGATAACGAAAGGCATAGAAAACGCATGTAAAAAGAAAAACAATTTATATAAATTGTTTTTAAAATTCAGAACTGAAGAAGCAGAAAAAAAATATAAGACCTATAAAAATAAATTAGTAAATATTATAAGAACCAGTAAAAGAGATCATTATCATGCACTATTAGAGCAGAATAAAGGTAACACACAAGAAATATGGAAAATACTTAACGAGGTAATCAGAAATAGTCCTAAAAAAATGGATTATCCAGAGCATTTTATCAAAGGCAAAAATACTATTTTGGAAAAAAACTGCAGAAATAGCAACTGAATTTAATGAGTATTTTGTCAACATCGGCAGTAACCTAGCAAAACAAATTCCTGATCCAACAGACCTGTTTGAAGTGGATAGATACGTAGAAAAAAACTCCTCCACGATGTTCCTTACTGCAGTAAAACAAGAAGAAGTATCAAATATTATAAAAACTTTTAAAAATAAAAAGTCAACTGATTGCTTTAATATTGATATGACAATAATCAAGCAGATTATAGAATATTTAGTGCGACCTTTCACACACATATGGAACCTGTCATTCAAAGCTGGTATCTTTCCATCAAAAATGAAAATTGCTAAAGTTATTCCAATCTATAAAAGTGGAGAAAAACATCTGTTTACAAATTATAGACCAATATCACTACTACCACATTCATTCATTCATTCATCTTCCGAGCCGCTTGATCCTCACTAGGGTCGCGGGGGGTGCTGGAGCCTATCCCAGCTGTCTTCGGGCAGTAGGCGGGGGACACCCTGAATCGGTTGCCAGCCAATCGCAGGGCACACAGAAACAAACAACCATTCGCACGCACACTCACACCTAGGGGACATTTTAGAGTGTTCAATCAGCCTGCCACGCATGTTTTTGGAATGTGGGAGGAAACCGGAGCACCCGGAGAAAACCCACGCAGGCCCGGGGAGAACATGCAAACTCCACACAGGGAGGCCGGAGCTGGAATCGAACCCGGTACCTCTGCACTGTGAAGCCGACGTGCTTACCACTGGGCTACCGGGCCGCCACTACTACCACAATTTTCAAAAATATTAGAAAAACTATTTTCTCGCAGACTTGATAGTTTTATACAAAAGCATGCGCTGTTAAGTGAGAATCAATATGGCTTCAGGGAAAAACGGACCACCTCAATGGCAGTTATGGAGTTTGTGGAAGCAATAGCCACTAATATAGACAACAAAGAATTTACTGTTGGGGTTTTCCTAGATCTAAAAAAAGCTTTTGACACAATAGATCACAGTATATTATTGAAAAAACTAGAAAGATATGGCATTAGAGGTGTAGCTTATAAATGGATAAAAAGTTATCTAGAAAACAGATATCAATCAGTACGTGCAACTCAACAATAACGAATCAACTGAAAATCACTCACGGAGTTCCTCAGGGGTCAGTGCTTGGTCCAAAACTATTCATCTTATATATAAATGATATCTGCAAGGTCTCAAAACAATTTAAATGTGTCCTATTTGCTGATGATACAACTTTCTACTGTTCTGGAATAAATCTGAAACAGCTCCTGACAACCGTAGAAAACGAATTAAACAAATTAAAAAACTGGTTCGACAGAAATAAATTGTCACTTAACCTGAAAAAATCGAAGTCAATTGTTTTTGGCACAAGACCAATCAAACACCAAGCTAAAATTATGGTTAACTCAATTGAAATAGAAAGAGCGTATGAAACCAAGTTTCTCGGATTAGTAATAGACTCAAAACTATGTTGGAAACCACATATCGATAACGTAAAAAGAAAAATAGCCAAGACCGTAGGGATCCTCTACAAAACCAAGGAAGTGCTAAATAAGAGATCCTTGTACACATTATACACTTCATTATTATTACCTTACATGACCTACTGTGTGGAAATATGGGGAAATGCCTGCAAAACAAACACACTCCCTATTCTCAAACTACAAAAAAAAGCAATTCGAATTATTAATAGATCAAAATATACGGAAGCCACAAATCCACTATTTATCAAATTAAATACGATGAAATTTTATGACCTGGTTGACTTTAAAATCGCCCAATTAATGTACAAAGCACACAATAACCTGCTCTGCCAAAACATTCAGAAGTTTTTTGAAATTCGAGAAAGCAACTATGAATTAAGAGGTACCAACTTATTCAAAAAACTCAAAACAAGAACAAACATCAAGCAAAGAAGTGTATCTAGCAAAGGTGTTAATCTGTGGAATAATCTCGAAACGGACCTAAAAATGAGTAAATCGCTTGCTGAGTTCAAAAACAAATTCAAAAAAATAGTACAAACAACCTACACCAATCAGAGTTAAAATGATAAATTCTAAACATTAAATATAATGATAAATCAGAACTAAGTTGATAAATAGAGAAAGGTATTGCAATATCCATTATGAATACAAGAGAAAATTGACACAAGAGTGCCAGGGTGAGGATGTATATAATCCCGATACAAACCAAAAGTTGTGAAAATATCACGGTTAAGGGTAAAGTATGAGCCTTAATGAAGACTTCTTATTACTTTTTCTTTTCTGATTGATATAAAAATGATTTAGTAGATATAAACACATAACGGGGTAGGACTAGATAAGTTTTTTTACTTCATCCTACTCCCTTGAACATAATAACTGTGTTGAATGAAGACTGATTTCTTTCTTTTACTTTTTTATCTACCTTATTTTCTGTCAAATTATTACTGTATATGTTTTATGTTCAATAAACAAACCAAACCAAAACAAACCAAATTTCATTTTCTGTGGGGTGTATTTGCATCAAGTTCCCTGTTTGAATCAAGCGATGTTTGTGGGTGGTATTTAGTAGAGACTATACCCTCGCTACGCAAGCGACATGTGGCACATTCAGGGTACTTTCAAAATGTCAACACACCGTGCCGTTGTGCACATTCATCTTTTTTCTTCGATGAGAATGTTTTAATGATTGAGAGAAGCCAAAATCGAAATCATGGTTTAAATTTCTATTCATCGTCCAGCCCTACCAGCTTATAGTTTCCGAATATCCTAGTCAGCAGTACTGTAGACATTCCCACACGGCGGATGGTTAAATGTTTCATCTTTGATACCACATTTTGGGCATGTTGCAGCACGTAGGCTGGCCCCGATGGTGTTCTTGGGTTTCTGTCAGATTGCAATGTCCTGTAAGGACATGTCAGAGATTTTCTCGGACAAAGTTAAAGAAACGACTCGGTACACAGGAAAATTGTCTTCAATATCGGCGGGAGCGGACCTCTGAGAGCGTACGACGGTTGTTGCTCCGCGATCACACTCGGCTCCCTCTCCGCCGGTTCGAACTTTTATTGCAAAATACAAGAAAGACCCTGCCCCAGAGATTAGCATACCGCGCCCCCCGGTCCGGCCCCTCGGTAGTGATCTGATCTTCCCGAATACACAAGTCACAGACTTTGCTGATGACTAATGTCCACCTGGGCGCGACAGCTGTTCCCAAACTGTCTTTTGGTATTCAACAATTCTTTGTTCCCAATTTGTTTATTCCCACTCTGTGATTGAATCTAGCCTTCGCCCCCCTTGCTTTGACGTGATTACTCAAGAAAAATGCCCTCCAACCAAACGGCCGACACCTCTGCGCTGAGCATGTCCAGACATGCCCAAATTACCGGTAACCGAAACTTTAAACATGATACAATTTTGCTCATAGATTCTTCTAACAGGACAACCGCATTCAGTTAATTTCTACTCACACCCATGATCGCCTTTGCACACCTGAATTGAAGGCCTTTCAATGCTTTACTCTGTCCTTTTGTGGGTATTTACACAGACAAATGTGCGGAACTAAAGCAACTAATCCAGTTGATGTAACTTTGTAAAAATGGAATCTCCGATTACTCCCTTTTTAGATTTGTTGGTTTTTCATTTCAGGATGTTCAAAAATGGTTCATGCTAATTTGCATGTTGAATTTTCCAAGAGCTACAAAGATGGCCATTCACAAGAATTGTCCTGGTTTGCTTTTTCACTATTAGCTTGCTAAAATGTAATCAGTACCGGTATATTTATTTTTTGTTCATTGCTTTTACAGTGTGAAATATTGCTTGACTTTTCCTCTTTTTGCTTTCCAAAAGGAGGAGGAAATGTTCCGACCCAACATGTTCTTCCTTTTGCTCCTGCCACCAATCATCTTTGAATCAGGATACTCTTTACATAAGGTACTCAACATCAGAATTAAGAGTTTGTGAAAGGACGGTTTGTTTCCACATTCCAAAAACATGCATGACAGGTTAATGGAACACTTGCCTGCGATGCGACCCTCGTGAGGATAAGTTATTTGGATAATGGATGGATGTATAAATTGTCTTTCATAGCCATTGTTTTGTGTAACTTCAGAGGGTGCACAACAAAATCAAGCATGTCTTTCCAGCACAGGTCCCCAACCTTTTTGGCGCGGACCTTTTCAAACAAGAACGTGGTGTCTGAGGACCGAATTGTTGAAGTGATGCAACAGGATTGTTGTGTTGCTTGTTTTTCAGGACTTAACTTGCTCAACCGCTTCATTTACTCAACGCCGCTGTTGTGCCACGCAAGCAACGGGGGGACATTCATTCATTTTCCGAACCGCTTTATCCTCACTTGGGTCGCGAGGGGTGCTGGAGCCTATCCCAGCTGTCTTCGGGCAGTAGGCGGGGGGACACCCTGAATCCGTTGCCAGCCAATCGCAGGGCAGACAGAAACGAACAATCATTCGCGCTCACACTCAGACGTAGGGTCAATTCAGAGTGTTCCATTAACCTGCCATACATGTTTTTTGGAATATGGGAGGAAACTGCACGCAAGCACGGAGAGAACATACAAACTCCACACAGGAAGGCCGTCGACTGCCGGGCCGACCTGTGGAGAAACGATCCTGTCAAAATAGTTTCATCTTGTGTTCAGCTGCGGATTCTGTCATTGTTGACTTCTTTTTCTTTTCCCGGTACTTTCTGCGTACATCGTCACCTTGCAAACCAAAATAGGGAAGGAAAAGCCAGACTCGGGTTGGCTGCTGTCACGCACATGCTTGTTGTGTCTGATCGTTCGCTGATGCTCATAGCCGGTAGATTCATGATCATTTAATCACCGAGCCATATTTATATTGCCCTTTGGGAGGTAATCGACAAAGCAATTAGTATTTTGGGGCTGATTTATATGACACGCTACAGAAAAAAAACACATTTGTTTGAAACTGGAAATGTGTCCAAAAGTCAAAAAGCTCAAGGCAGGCTAATACTTTTGCAAGTATTATATATATATTCACCCGAAGTACTAAAGAGCAAACCACTTTCCTAATTGTATTGTTAAACAGCAACTTGAGCCCAATGCAGATAGCAGGCGCTAATATTTGTTCACTGTCTTAAAATAAAAAGAATACAATTATTTATTTGTTTATTTTTACAATTACCGTAGTTGCCACGTTGCTGACTTGCAACACATACAGTTCACATCCCAAACTGTGTTTCTATTAAAATGGTTCCCAGACATCCTGACGTTATTTGCTGAGAGTATTGTTGTGACTAACGTTGCCTCAGCACTGTACTAAAAGTCTGCCCCCCTATGTGTTTAGGGTAACTTCTTCCAGAACATTGGCTCCATCACCCTGTTTGCTGTGATCGGTACGGCGATCTCGGCCTTCATTGTCGGAGGAGGCATCTATTTTCTTGGACAGGTAAGATATGCTCAGGCCATGTTTTTGTCATCAAAAATAAAGTGTGGTGCGTTAGTGTTGAGTGTCCTTCCTTTTTTATTTTTAAACCTCCTTAGGCAGATGTGATCTACAAGATGACCATGACAGATAGGTGAGCCTTCTGTTATCGTAAAGTGTTTATTATTTTACTTTATGTTAACTGTTTTGTTAAGCACTTGGTTACAGCTGCCGTTGTTGTGAAAGCGCTATATAAATCGGCATGTATTGTAAAAAAGTGTACTACAAAGAGCCCTTACGTATCATAGCTATCATTGATTATATTTTGTTGTTGTTGTTGCTCAAAATTGATTCACTGCTGTTTCTTCATTAAAATGTGAATATTACGAGATTCAATCACTGCTCATTTAACGTGCAGATTGGATTGTACTGTATTTTATACAGTCAAGTTGCATTTGTAGCAATTCTATGTGTAAGACGGTCATCTCCCATCTTCACATCTGTGCTTTTGGGGTAGTCCCGGTGTCACAACAGAAGCCTTAGCTTACAGTACAAAGAAAAAAGATCAATGCCAGGCTACGATTTGCAAAAACACACTTGTAACCTCACAATCCAATGTTGCAAATTAATAACTTTTTGGTGATAATTTCAAAGGGTCACTTTGCCACAAACGCAATATTGGCTATCACCCAAAGAACACCATAAAAACAGTTAAGCATGGTGCTGGAAACGGCATGCTTTGGGGGTCTTTTTTCCTCCTTCCGCTGGAACTGGGTCCAAAAAGCCTTTCCACACTGCAGCTAGTTTATTTGCTGTTCACCGCCTGCAGAACGTATGGACAACGGCACTCCGATACAAGCCCATATTTGCAAGCGGTTACTTTGCAGCCTACCAGAAAGTGCCATGGATGCTTTTCCTGATGCTTGGTCTGTTGCTGTTAGCACTCTGAAATGTCCCCACCAATCCTTCTCGCATTGGATGGCCGCCTGACATCACCGCAAAGCCGCTTCAGAGGTGAAAATATTTCAATTCCAGGCATGGCACAACGGCAACCTTGCGCAATGACGGAATTTTGTATTGGGAATTCCATCGCAGCACATAGAAAATGAATGGCTTCGTCAAGGGAGCAATGCAGTTGCAGTGTGAAAAGGCCTTTAAATCAAGGTGGCGGGAATTTTGAACCATTGCATAAAGCATTGAGTGTTGGCACAAAATCTCGGGGCTTCTGCTCGAGGGAAGAAAGGGAAAAAAAGGAAACGCCTATGAGAAGAGCTTACCGGTAATTTAATTTGTGGTTCATGAGAGGCACTTTAAGTGGTGGCAAGTGTGCACGGACTTCGGTTTAACCTGAGTTCGAATGTGATTGGTTGATTGTGAATACCACTACATACCCATTTGTAAAAAGATGCGCACATTTGTCCAACAACATTCTTTGTTTTATTTTACTTCCTTCTGTAATAGATTTTCGAGGGTTTTATTCCTGTAATTCAGTCACACAGTTTATTCAGAAATTATTTTGGTCAATTTTTTTGGTCAAATGATGCAACTTAAATGGAAATCTGCCTTTATTTTATGTTAATTTTGCTTCTCTGATTCCTCTCAGTTTTGAAACAGTTGTAGTTTTTTTTTTTTTAATTTAATATCACTGATTAACTATTGTCTTCTTGAAATGACCTTTTTCTTGCTGTAGTTTTGCCTTTGGCTCACTCATCTCCGCCGTAGACCCCGTTGCTACCATTGCCATCTTTAATGCACTCAACGTGGACCCCGTCCTGAACATGTTGGTGTTTGGTGAGAGCATCCTGAACGATGCAGTCTCTATCGTCCTCACAAAGTAAGAGTCCATTTTCACTTTTCTTCTGTCTTGGCAAGGTTGTCGCACAACAAATATGTTGGCATATTAGTTGGCAACTCATCAGTTCTTTTTTTTCCCCCCGGCTATCGTACTCAATTCAACTTTTTTTTTTTTAACCATATAGATGATTGATATCCAAGTATGACAGAAATATGCTATACAAAGTGTAGTTGTTCACATCACGTACAGTATTTTGTTACATTTTATGAATGCTGTCGCATATTGTCCATTAATGTGTTTTCTTGTGGCAATGCATTACACATTTGCCAAAAAGTCATTTCATGAGTTTGGCTGCAGAGTATCCACGTTGCATTTGGAGAGTCGAATAGGTGGAGTTTGTCTGCCCTCTAGGGCCAGTCGAAGGTATTACTAGTCATGTTGTTCTCTGTCTGGTGTTTTCAGTACTGCTGAGGGTTTCTTCTCCCGCTCAGATACAAGCAGGGTCACAGGCTGGGAGACATTTCTGCAGGCAGTGGGTTATTTCCTCAAAATGTTCTTTGGTTCTGCTGCCTTGGGGACCCTGACAGGACTCATCTCCGCTCTTGTATCCACTTATGTTTGTGCTGTTTCTGTACGGCGTACTGAATGAATATCGGTTTTCAAGCAGCCTTATTGGTACTCCTTAACTGGCACACCAGTTCTTAAAACACTTTGACTTGAGGAAGACACCCTCACTCGAGTTTGGCATGATGATCATCTTTGCTTACCTTCCCTATGGTCTAGCAGAGGGTATTAAACTGTCTGGTAGGTGCCCACTCGAAGGTCGACTGGATATCTTTTTTCCCCTCCCCTAGGCTTGTAATATCTCATGTGAGCCATGACCACTCTCCTTCCACAGGAATTATGTCCATCCTGTTTGCGGGAATCGTCATGTCCCATTACACCCATCACAACCTGTCTCCTGTCACCCAGATCCTCATGCAGCAGACACTGCGCACCGTGGCTTTTATGTGCGGTCAGTTACTTCCCACCGTCATTTCCCATCGCGAATCTCACGACTGTTTCCGTTAAGCCGGTTTGTTCCTTCCAGAGACGTGTGTGTTTGCCTTCCTCGGCCTATCCATCTTCAGCTTCCCTCACAACTTTGAAATATCCTTTGTCATATGGTGCATCGTAAGTGCTTTTGTTGTTTTGTTGACATCCGGTGGCTTACGTCTCCCATCACCGTGAAGACTAACTCCCGTTTTGTCTCCTCCTAGGTGCTGGTTTTACTGGGCCGTGCCATCAATATCTTCCCTCTGTCATTCCTCCTCAACTTTTGCAGAGATCACAAGATCACACCCAAGATGATGTTCATCATGTGGTTCAGTGGTGAGAGGAGACAGTCAATATTTGTTTTCCCAAGAAAAACGGGAAGTAATGCTTTAAATTGTTGGTGCTGTTAACGATGATGCAAAGAAGTCAAGTCAAGTCAACAGTATTTATAGAGCACTTTCAAACAGCCATCGCTGCATACAAAGTGCTGTACATGGAGCGATTTAACATACTCAATAAACAGTAAGACGAATCGGTAATAAAGGCGGTAGAAAGCACCAAGCACTAAAATCAAGAACAAAGAAGACTGTGTGCATGTGATAATTAGGTTGCCCTTTGTCAGAGAGTAATCAAAATCTAGCGTTTGTTCTCACAAAAAGCTGGTGATATGTTTCACCTTGCAAGGGTTCGAATCCCTCTGAGTGTTGAGATCTCATTGAAATGTGTTGTTCACGACTCAGGAGGCAAGATTTTGTTCCGCTTTTAAATTGGCTACTTTTGTTCATCTAATCTCAATCTAATCCATCCCTTCCTTTAACCTTTTTTTCCCACCACAACCGTTTACCCAAGACATAGATGTCGACTGAGTCTGTTCTGTTTCATGAAATTTCTTGCCAGCTCTACCGCTTAACTATGTCTGACAAAATGGCTCTCATACTATAGCTGCGGTCAATCAGACTTCAAACGTTTGGGGATTATCACATATATTTCTTATACACGGACCAGCCACAATATTATTTCCATGTGCTCATTATTTTGAGACTCAATGCAAATGCTGGATCAAATTATTCTGCCTTTCCAAAGACAAAATATTCACATTTTCACATACACGCAGTTACTGACTAACATTTATATGTAGAGGCGCTGTCTAGACGGTGGGGCAAAGAAAAACATTCAGGGCCTCTTGGTTTTACTGGGTTTTTTGTGTGTTTGTTTTGTTATTTTATTGCTGCACCTTTAGGTTTGAGAGGTGCTATCCCATATGCTTTGAGCTTGCATCTTGGCCTGGAGCCAATTGAGAAGCGGCAACTCATTGGCACCACCACCATCATCATCGTGCTCTTTACTATCCTCTTCCTCGGGGGCGGGACCATGCCACTCATTCGTCTCATGGACATTGAAGATAGTCAGTCACGACGCAAGAATAAGAAGGACATCAATCTGAGCAAGACGCAGAAAATGGTAACGCACGCGCGCACTCGTGCGGATGTCTTGCGTTGATCCAAGCTGTGCCATCCTCGTCATCTTCTGCTATCAGACTGTTGGGTTTCTCTTGAGAGGGGGAAAAAAACCACCAAATGATTGGAGATGGTGTACGAAGGGCACACGATTTCCACAATGACCGCTGTCATTGCAGTCACATGCTTAATATACAAAAGAAATGCCAACTTGTTAATGAGTCGACATGACTGCTAAAAGTAATTAAGGCAGTTTGTTGTTTTGTATTTTTTTGTGCAGTGTTTGCTTATTTAAGGTCTTTCTAATGTGAATGCTGCACTCAAAGGGTGCGAGATCATACAACTTGCATTTCTCCCTACTACTAAAAGCCCCTTTGCCCTCTCTTTACTCTCAATCCTCGACACAAATTTTGTCGTTTGGACCCCCCACCCCCCCACCCATGATCCTCCTTCCTTTGCATCATCCTTTTCCCCCTCTGGCTGGTCAGTCAGCCCTTCTTTCATGTCTCTCTATTTATCTGACACCACCCTCTTCTTGCTCCCACCAGGGGAATACTGTTGAGTCGGAGCATCTTTCAGAACTGACAGAGGAGGAATATGAGGCTCACATATACCAGAGACAGGATCTGAAGGGCTTCATGTGGCTTGATGCAAAGTACCTTAACCCCTTCTTCACCCGAAGACTCACCCAGGAGGTAAGAGATGGCAAGAGAGACCGAAATCGTCCGTCACATATGGGAGGCCGCTTCGCCGCTTTGCTGGCAATCCTTTAAGCCAATTAAAGTACTCTGCATATGGCTGAATGATGGATTTTTCAAGTTACAAAAAAGTGCCAGTACCAAACAGTTTTGACATTAAAGCGTGTTTTATCAAGGATTTTTTTCTTGGCTTATTGATATAGCTATACTTTCATGCACCCTTTAACCTGATAACATGGTCAGCTGTCCACTGTAGTAACTAACCGCTGTCCCTGAAAGGGTGAATGGTATCCCGCAGGCGTACCATTACGCTTCTCTTGGCTTTTGTCTGCTGCACCTTTTGGATTAAAGTTGCTTGCATTTAGAATTTCTAGATTGAGACCTTCACATATTTTCAGTCGGGATAAAGTTGCGACATTTCTAAGTCAGACTATAAGCTTGAGGGGACATTGAGCCCCACTAGGAAGAGCAACTACACTGCGGTTTTGTATACTGCTTTTGAATCAGAATGCATGATCGAAATTCTGGAGATGTCCACTGGAATATGCGTGTAGTGTTTGTAGTTTTTGTTGACTTGGCAAGAAGTGTTTTTTTTTCTTTCTCTCAAAGCTTCTCACTGCATTAATATAACTGAAAAGCCTTCTGGAATGTGACAGCCTGTTATTGAATGTGGTGCGTGTTCACATGAGCTAACTTGTAATGTCTATTCAACAGGACCTGATGCACGGACGGATCCAG
Source organism: Hippocampus zosterae (assembly GCF_025434085.1). Taxonomy (NCBI): domain Eukaryota; kingdom Metazoa; phylum Chordata; class Actinopteri; order Syngnathiformes; family Syngnathidae; genus Hippocampus; species Hippocampus zosterae. The sequence goes on along the minus strand of NC_067452.1, from coordinate 10,985,528 downwards.
ATGAAGACTCTAACCAACAAGTGGTATGAAGAAGTTCGTCAGGGTCCCTCAGGTTCAGAGGATGACGACGACGAGGCAGAGCTTCTGTGAAGTGAACACTTTTCCGCCAGATGGAAATACAGATCGCTCACATATTCCACGGCACGTGAGAGTCACAAAGACTTCAGTCACATGCCCTTTTTTTTTCTCCTTTTCAACTGCCACCATGGTGATGTGAAGAGATTACTGGGATGTGTTCCTCTCATGAGGAAGTTCAGCAAAATTGCACTAGCAAACACCCGAGGCAAAATATTTCTGTGAAAAGGATTGTTCCTGACTTGAATGTCACGTTGTCTGCACCATAATAAGCAGTTAATTCAAATCACTGATGTTTGACACGACATCACTGTGTTTGCTACTTGTGAAGTCACAGACTCTTTGAATGTACAGTAAAGAAATACAATAACACCTTTCGTTTTTATCCTGCTTCAGTGAAAAGTTTACTTTGTATCAGGTGAAGAATGTGCAATAGTGTCATTTTATATTTTATGACTCAATATTTCTGGCCGGGTGTTTTACTTAGTAAGCACCACTGATGAGCTGAAGCTTACTGAATGAGGGTAACATTTCATAAGTGTCAAATGCACACAGCAGCTCATTTTGGCAACGAAAAGAGAGAAATAAACATGAAAATAAAGAAACCTTCAGACTCATTACAATTTGCCGTGATTTGCGAGTCAGGCTGCCTGATGAGATCAATGTTTATTTATATCCCCGGGCAAGATTCCCATAACTTCACTATGCTTTAAATAGAGCCAGAATTGTGGCTTGTGTAAAATTTACTGTGCTTCTCTAATCAAGGTCACTACAAATGAATTGCTGTTTATTTATTACAATGTTTGTGTGTTTCATTGCTTTGATACAATCGCCTCAAACAATGTGTGAGTAATTAAAAAAAATAAACAATCCCATAAATTAATGGTTGTCATCATGTTTGCATTTATATGAGCTCTTGATGATTTTGTAACTTGGGAGAAATTTCACATGATCTTACTTAACATCAAAGCCGTGTTGATAATATGGTGTACCACGGTCATTTTGTAGAAGTCTTTCAGTAGTTCAAAGTGAAATGCTTGTATGATGTAGAGTCATGCCACATATGGGAACGTTTCGAAATATTGTTTGATTTTCTTTATCATGATTTGCCAGCCTAAAAGAAAATGTCATTAAAATATTGTGATATGGATACTGTACATTGTTTCTGAAAGGTATATTCATGCTTATACAGTTGGTACTTTTTCATGAGTGACTGCATACGTGCGTTGCATGGAGATCATCACACAGCTTATGAAACTGATCCGGTGTCATTAGAGTCACACTTAAGTTTGTCTGCTTTACTAGATCTAGCTTCTTAGTTTAGCCTTGGCAATACCCCATGGGCTTCAGTGTTTGAAGGTTTGCGGGCTATTCAAGAAACGTAACGGCATGTTTGCTTCACAGATGCTTTTGGAAGCGGGGTCAGGTGTCCATTACTGCTGGTGCATGAAATCAGCATTTCGAGAAATCTTGCCACTAGATGGAAGCAAAGCGTGTGTAGAGTGCCACATCAGGAGCTGACAATATCTGCACCCTCATACAATAAGTGATATTTTGATACGCACAAAGAAAATAAATGGCTTAACCATCTCATCCTGCTGGCCGCTTCTCCTAAAGGTTAAACAGATTGTTCATTTCTACGCTTGAAATTAAATTTACATTCAAGCAAACATAATTGCTATTTGGTCTGTTTTGTGACAGCTTAAAGTAAAAAAAACACCTTCATGTGAGAAAAGTGACCAATCGTCAAAAGTCACATGCACGTCTCTTCTCATGCCCACTTCCCCTGAAAATGTAATCTACAATTAAGCTTTTTCTTCCCCATTGACTCACGATAGATAAAAAAAAAAACGATGTGCTTTAATGTTGGAGAAAATACAAGTTGTGCAGTGATCTCTGGAAGGGCAGGTGCTCAAAGTAAAGACTGAAAATAGACTGATGGCTTTCCTGCACTGCTGGCCAGAGTAGATACAAACAAAAATGGGAGAATAGTTTGGACAAGTATTCTATAATCACAACACATATGCATTGGAAATGTTGCAATGTGAATTATTGACTCTACTGGTGACAGTTTGGAGACGAGGAGACTCTTTGAGAGAGACTCGGCTGCGGCAGAATGAAATAATGACAAACTATAATCGGATGCATCTAAAACATGCAACAGTGACATTTCATATCCATGCATCCATTTTCCAATCCGCTTATATCCTCACAAGGGTCGCGGGGCGTGCTGAAGCCTATCCCAGCTGTCTATGGGCAGTAGGCGGGGGACACCCTGAACTGGTTGCCAGCCAATCGCAGGGCACACAGAAACAAACAACCATCCGCGTTCGCACTCACACCCACACCTAGGGACAATTTAGAGTGTTCCATCAACCTGCCATGCAAGTTTTTGGAATGTGGGAGGAAACCGGAGTACGCTGAGAAAACCCACGCAAACACATGGAGAACATGCAAACTCCACACAGGAAGGCCGGAGCTGGAATCGAAACCAGTACCTCCGCCCCGTGTGAGGCCGACGCGCTAACCAGTCGACCACCGGGCTGTCCAACATTTCATATCATTTCTCATAATACACTGTGATCACAAATTGTGTTCCATGGAGCTAATTCATGATTTGAAACTTTGAAACTTAGCTTGTAGCCGACGTGTGCACATTTTGAGCATGACGTCTCTGATCCACTGGTTAAAGGACACTTTGATTCTCTCCTCTTTCATCTCAAACCGCTTCAAACAACAAAGCGTGTGACGGAAAAGTGGTTAGGACTGCACGACTGTCCGTGTTTTATGTTATGTGTTGTGTTTATTATTTTACTTTATGTTAACTGTTTTGTAAAGCGCTTTGTTACAGCTGCCGCTGTTGTGAAAGCGCTATATAAATCAGCATGTATTGTATTGTATTGTATTGTATTTGTGCTTAACTATCATCAGTAATACAAATATATTGGGGGAGAGTTGTAACACGACCAATTCCATCACTCGGGGATGAGCGCGGTCATACAATCATTCCAGTATTTAGCCACTTCCTCCCTGATCACTTAGGTTTCTTGTGAAAGCTGGAAGTGGATTCTACAAGCGAAAACAAAAATCATTTTGGAAAAGTAATTTTGGGGGCCAAGAGTATATTTTGTTTCGTACTTATGCTATAGCAGATCTTTGCAAATCATGCAACTTCTATTTGAATAAATTAGCTTCTCAGGTAAACTGTGATACATTTTCCCGCCTGCTAAATTCAAACCAATATGAAAATAAAACTACCTAAACAATAGCTGACAGGGTTGAAGTGGGCTGTAACGTGTTGAAAACGTTTCATTACCATTGCATTACATACATCTCAGAACACTTTATTTTTACAGATTGCCCACGGAGTGGAACAGAAACACCATGATATGGCTATGCTGGGGTAATATATGATCAACCTGAAATAATAAAAACCAGCACTCCAAAATGCCCACTTGAAATGCTTCCAGGGGTGTCGATATAATCTTATGGACGAGATGGTGACTTGCGAAACAATGCTGCAAAATGGATAGTTGTGGATAATTGTCCTTTGAGAGAGCGTCAGTATTGATTATATTCATTTCATTACTGCCCTGTAGTCTAATGCACCCCTTGAGTAGTGGTTCTGAATCCATCGAGTTGGTCTATGCACAAGCAATACCATATTGTTTGAATCTGTTGTTCTTTATCACCGTCATGAACAGTTGCTGGTCACCTCCTTGCTTTGCATGCATCTCCTTTGACACACGCTGATAAAATGCATGTGACAATTCAAAGAAACAACTGAAGGAAACCCATGAATAAACTTTTTCTTTGTCTTCAACGGCAACATGGATGAACTCCGACTGTATCAGAATCAGAATCAGAATCAGAATCATCTTTATTGGCCAAGTATGTAGAACACAAGGAATTTGTCTCCGGTAGAACACGCTGCACTAGTATCATCGTAAACAAGAAAATCATTGAACCATTTTAGAGTATACCAGTAGTTTTGTAGTACCATTTTGTGGTGCAAGAAGAGTGACTATGTCAGTGACTGTTTAAGGAGTTAATGGCTAGAGGGAAGAAGCTGTTTAAGTGTCTACTGGATTTGGTGCGCAGGGATCTGTAGCGTCTGCCTGAGGGGAGTGGCTGAAAAAGGTGGTGGGCAGGGTGCGGGGGATCCAGGAGGATTTTCCGTGCCCTTGTCTTGATTCTTGCAGTGTGCAAGTCCTCAAGAGTGGGTAGGGCGGTGCCAACGATTTTTTTCTGCCGTCCTAACTGTCCGTTGAAGTCGGATTTTGTCCTTTTTTGTGGCGGCCCCAAACCAAACCGTGATGGAAGAACACAGGATTGATTCGATGACTGCCGTGTAGAACTGTCGTAGCACCTCCTGTGGCAAGCCATGCTTCCTCAGCAGCCTCAGGAAGTACATCCGCTGCCGGGCCCTTTTCAGGATGGAGATGGTGTTGACTTCCCACTTCATGTCCTGGGAGACTGTGATTCCCAGGAACTTGAAGGTCTCGACGGTTGACACAGGGCAGTTGGATAGTGTGAGAGGCAACTGAGGAGAAGAATGTTTCCTGAAGTCCACGATCATCTCTACAGTCTTGAGCGTGTTCAGCCCGAGGTTGTGTCGGCCGCACCAGAGCTCCAGCTGCTCCACTTGTTGGCGGTACGCAGACTCGTCGCCGTCTTTGATGAGACCGATGACCGTGGTGTCGTCTGCGAACTTTATGAGTTTGACAGCTGGATCTGTTGAGGTGCAATCGTTTGTGTAGAGAGAGAAGAGCAGTGGCGAGAGGACACATCCCTGTGGGGCTCCAGTGCTGGTGGTGCGTATTGATGATGTTGTTGCTCCCAGTCTCACCTGTTGTGTCCGTCCCGTCAGGAAGCTGAGGATCCACTGGCAGATCGCAGGGGACACACCGAGGTGGAGTAGTTTGGGGGTGAGGAGTTCCGGGATGATGGTGTTGAACGCAGAGCTGAAATCCACAAACAGAATCCTTGCGTAGGTCCCTGTGCTGTCGAGGTGCTTGAGGATGTAGTGCAGACCTATGTTGACTGCGTCTTCCACAGACCTGTTTGCCCGGTAGGCAAACTGGAGAGGGTCCAGCAGGGGTCCAGTGACGTTCTTTAGGTGGTTCAGCACAAGGCGTTCAAAGGACTTCATGACCACAGACGTCAGGGCGACAGGCCTATAGTCGTTCAGTTCCGATGTTGCCGATTTCTTGGGAACTGGGATGATAGTAGACTGTTTGAAGCAGGATGGGACCTCACACAGCTTCAGGGATCTGTTGAAGATCTGTGTGAAGACCGGAGCCAGCTGGTCAGCGCAGACTTTCAGGCAGGAGGGGGACACTTTGTCGGGCCCCGGAGCTTTCTTGATCTTTTGCTGCTTGAAGAGCCGTCTCACGTCCTGTTCGTGGATCTGTAGTGGAGAAAAAGAGGGTGGGGGGGGGTAGGTAGAGTGGTTTCTGGTAGAGGTGGGTGTGTGTGGGAAATGAGGGTGTCCTTATCAAATCGGCAGAAAAACATGTTTAGTTCATTAGCAAGACCCTTATTGTTCACTGTTTGGGGGGATGGCATTCTATAGTTAGTGATTGCTTTCAGGCCATTCCATACAGATGCAGAGTCATTAGCAGAGAACTGGTTTTTCAGCCTCTCTGCATAGCTTCTCTTTGCGATGTTAATTTCCTTCGTCAATTGGTTTCGGGCATGTTTGTACAGTGCCCGATCTCCACTTCTAAATGCGGCCTCTTTTTCTTTTCTGAGTTGCCTGAGTTTGGGAGTAAACCATGGCTTGTTATTGTTGAACGAGCGGAAGGACTTCGATGGTACACACATGTCCTCACAGAAACTGATGTATGATGTTACAGTGTCTGTGTATTCATCCAGTGTGCCCGTTTAAGTTTCAAAGACGCCCCAATCAGTGCAGTCTAAGCATTCTTGTAGAGCTAGCTTTGCTTCATCTGTCCATTTTTTCACAGTCTTAACAACCGGTTTAACACATTTGAGTTTCTGTCTCTATGTAGGTATTAAGTGGATTAAATTGTGGTCAGAAAGACCCAATGCTGCACGGGCGACCGATCGGTATGCATTTTTGATTGTTGTATAGCAGTGGTCTAGAATGTTGCCTTCTCTGGTGAAACAGTCGATGTGCTGCTTATATCTGGGAAGTTCACGGTTAAGATGTGCTCTATTAAAATCGCCCAAAATGATCAGGGGTGACTCTGGGTATTTTAGCTCGAGTTTGTTTACTTGTTCGGCTAGCGTTTGTATCGCCGTGTTAGCGTTAGCTTGTGGCGCAATGTAAACACCGACTAGTAAAAAGGAGGTGAACTCACGTGGCGAGTAGAATGGCTTGCAGTTTAAAGACAGCGACTCCAGGTCCGGGCTGCAGTGTGCGTCGAGCTTCGTGACATCAGTGCACCATTCTTCATTGATATAGAAGCAAATCCCACCACCTTTCGATTTCCCTGATAGCTCCGTGTCGCGGTCGGCTCGGAGAAGGCGGAAGCCGGGTAGATGTAACGCGGGATCTGGATGGCGGTCACTGAGCCAGGTTTCAGTGAAGCAGAGCGCAGCAGAACGTGCAAATGTTTTGTTGGTCTTTGTGAGGAGAAGAAGTTCATCCATCTTGTTTGGCAGAGATCGTAGATTAGCAAGATGGATCGATGGGAGCGGGGTTCGAAATCCACGCTGCCGGAGCTTGACGAGCACGCCGGCTCGCTTCCCCCTCCGGCGGCGTTTCCATGCTGCGTACAGCGCAGCCGCTCCGCTCGCGATTAGCTCAGAAAAACCTTGTGTATTTTCGTGTACTGGTGAAAAAAGACCGAGCGTAGACTCCCCAATGCGCAGCAACTTTTCCCTCGTGTAAGTAAGCCGCTCAGGGTCGCCAAAAACAAACGAAAATGACAAAAACAGGGATAATACTAGGGAGCGTGTGACCGAGGCTGCCATACCTGTCGGCGCCTGACATCAGGCTACCTGTATTCTAATGATGTTGAAATGTGTGAAATTGCACAGGTGCAGAGGAGTGCAGCACCCCCAGCAATCAATCATTCAGCTGAAAAGGTATTCCTTTCTCACAATGGTCGCAACTTATCCACATTCAGACAGGACCTATTGTATGTTAACAAGAACAAGATGTTATGTTGAACACAGCGACGTGCAGAAGGCGAGACTGTGGGTGCGTGGATTCATCTACTGATCCACAGACAAGACATGGGATTTAGCCACAATATAGAGGAAACAGGGGCACAAAATAATAATTTTTGGCCATTAAATAGATATAACGGGCGGACAAAATTCTAATTTGTTGGTTAAATTTCTGTCAGCAAATGGCGAGCACCTTTGCTGGAAACCTCTGTAATTTAAGTGGCATTCAGTATTCTGTTCTCATCAATTCCCTGTACAGTATGGCTTTTGAGAATGGATTTTTTGCTACAGTAATTCCAGCCTAAAAGAAAATTCAATCCCTCCAATATCGTCTACCTGACTATTTCCATAATAGGAGCTCTCATTTTGCTTAACTAAGTGTTCACAAGGGCGCCATAATTTTCTAACCTGTATAGAATACCCGCAAATTAGTGCACACTTTGTATTCATTCCACAATAATAATCATTCTTAAAAAGTTATCTGTTACTCCTTGTCACCTTGGAGCACCTGGCCCTCCAAAGATCTCCCTATGCCCCTGGTTGAACAGAATTGCATCATGAATCTCAGCATTACTGTGGTAAAATGAGACTGAAGGAGGGAAAGAGTAACTCAAGCTGAGTGACACACACACACACACACAACTGACACAGCAATCAAAAGTGGTAACAGTTAATTAAAAGAGCAACCAAACAAAAAGTTGTCCACACCCTCATGCTCTATCACAGGAGGACTGTTACTTCCAGGTGTACGACTTAAGTGCTTCTGTAGAGGCGCTGATAAACAAACCAAAGTCTGGGGAGTCAACAAAAGTCAGTATGACACAAAGTTGGCTGTCAACCAAGATGGGAAATATCCACCAGGGCCAGCAAAGTGGCCAGTCTGGCATGAGTGAGTCCCCAATTTGAAATGCCATGTCCAATTTGCCAAAATGCAAACCCTCACTTGAGCACCAAAACCATAAGGCCTCAGCAAAGTTGCCGACTGAAACGTAGTGCACTTGTTGATAGTGATGACAAAACACAAAATCTCAAATTTTAGGTCAATTGGAGCAGCAGTTTAGGAGCTATGACAAGCCAAAATATTTTCAGATGTAAATGTAGGTTTCTTACCGGTACATACTTAATAATTTTTAAATGTGTAATTTCAATGTTTTAAAGTCCCGTTTTAAAATCACTTACGTATTTTGTCCTAGTGTACTTATTTGCTTTACCAAGCGGCCTTCGGTGCATTCACCACAGATGGTGCAGGGGCTGCTCATGGTGCAAATGGTGAAGCCATAGCTGCCATCAACACAAACATATTGTGAGGGTTTGTTGGGAGCATCTGGCTCATCTTCCGGCAAAGCTTCTCCCACGTTCTGGGAGAGGCAAGGGACATTGAGTCTGAGTGGACCACCATGTTCCCCACCTCTATTGTTGAGGCAGGCAGATCGGAGTTGTGGCCGTAAGATGGTCAGTGTCTGATGTGGCACCAACCCCCAAACTCACTGGTGGACACCGTCAGTAAGTTCTGTAGGTCAAATTCCATTCACTTTATAATACGATGGAATTTACCGTTTAACTGAAAACGTATTGAAAATCTTTTAATGTCACATTTTCATTATAAGGCTAAATATCACAATATGTGGCCCGAGAAGTAGAAACAAAATTGTGTCCACGTCAAATGGCTTTTCAGGTGCAACTCTGAAGGTTGTCAGACACAACCTATTCATCCTCCAGGTTCAAGAGGGATAAACTGGTCCTTGCAAAACATCCACTTCAATCCACCTTTGTCTGAATCAGCCTCCATTTTTCTTAAGTCTGACGTCTATATTCTTCAGTGAGGGGGTGTCAACAACCGATGTATTCTGTTCTTCAGTCCAACTTCAACATGAAATGCAACATTTGGGAGTATTTGTGTGTGTGTGTATGTATGTGTGTAAAGAATAAGGTTCAACTGTATGTACTGAATGCAATGGGGTTAAAGTGACCACTCAGCAGCTACAGGAGGCATGAAGTCATTAGTGTCACTTCGCTGAGTACAATCAATAACACCCAGTGGTCTGTACTGGTTAATGTTTTGGGGGTAGTTTGATGATAGGGCTTGAATCGTCATTGACATAGTTCTTGGAGATTTATTGACATTTCCTGGCCAGCCGTGCACGTGGTAGTTCCTCTCTGTTTTTCTCTTCTGATTGAAACTAACTCAGTCTTGCTCAGCTCTCACAGTATTTTTAGCCAATGTGTGTTCAGTAGGGTTTTTCCCGGAAGACTAACAAAACCTGACACTCTTGACAAAACAAAAAGAAACAGAATGAGTGTGTTTGTGGAAACGTTCATCAGGCAAAAATATATTTAGTTTATGTTTGCCCAAAATGTTCGCGAACTTTTGTTCATTAAACTCGGTCCGGTCCAACACTGATCGTTTATTTTCACCTATTTCTTAAGTTGTACTGTATTTATTTTATTTATCTGTATGTATCACTACTCACTGCTTAAAATGAGAAAAAAACATTAAAAATATATATATGAATAAAACAATTTCAAGGCTGGAACGGATTACAAAATTGTATTTCTATTGATTTCAATGGGAAAATTAACCTTGATTAAAACGGTTCGAGTTACAAGCGGGGTCAATGACTTAATTAGGCTTGTAAATTGAGGTACCACTGTCTCTACTGTATGCTCTCATTACATCACGTTTCACGTTTATTTGTGACCGTAACTTAATTTATTGTAATTTTATCTCACTATTTTGCAGGTTTTCTTGCGACTTTTCTTCTTTCCAGAATACCACAATTTTTGGGGGCAAAGTTCCACCTCTGTATCCTCAATCATCCAATCACAAATCGGAGTTGCATTTTTGAAGTCGGAAAATCATTTCATTTTCACTCTTTACAGCGTGTGTTATTTATTTAAGTCAAGTCAAGTCAAGTCAACAGTATTTATAGAGCACTTTCAAACAGCCATCGCTGCATACAAAGTGCTGTACATGGAGCAATTTAACATGCACAATAAACAGTAAGACAAATCGGTAATAAAGGCGGTAGAAAGCACCAAACAGTAAAACCAAGAACAAATCTAAGTCATGCTGAGTCGAATGCCAAAGAAGAAGAATACAAGTGAGTTTTGAGGAGGGTTTTGAAGATGGGCAGCGAGGAGGCTTGCCGAATGTTCAGTGGGAGGTCATTCCAGAGAGAGGGACCAGCAACAGAAAAGGCTCGATCCCCTCTGAGCCTCAGTTTAGTTTTGGTACTTCTAATAATGTCTGGTCCACAGACCTGAGGCGCCGGGCAGGTGTGTAGGGGCGGATGAGCTCAGAGAGGTAAGGTGGCGCGAGATTATTCAGAGATTTGAAAACAAATAGGAGGATCTTGAAAATAACTCTAAAATGAATGGGGAGCCAGTGAAGGGATGCCAAAGTAGGAGTTATGTGCTCTCTCTTACGAGTACAGTCAAGAGGCGAGCAGCGGCATTCTGGACCAGCTGAAGGCACTTAATGGAGGACCGGCTGACTCCAAAGTAAAGGGCATTGCAATAATCGTGCCGGGATGTGACAAAGGCGTGAGTTACTGTCTCAAAGTGTTAATGTGAGAGGAGATGTTTATTTTGGCCAGCTGTCTAAGGTGAAAGAAGCTGGATTTAACAACGGCACCAATTTGCCGATCGTGTTTAAAATCACTGTCCAGTTTAAGGCCCAAGGTTTGAGACTGTTGACATAAGATAAGGAGACAGGGGGCCCAAGTCTACAGGTTGGAATGTACAAGGGCCACTGGGACCAAACAATATCACCTCTGTGTTCTTTTCGTTGAAATTCAAGATTTTTTGTGCCATCCAGGTTTTGATTTCTTCCAGACAGGATAGAAGTGGCCTTAATGAGAAGGCGTCTTTCTTGCTCAGTGGGACATAGATCTGGCAGTCATCTGCATAGCAGTGGAAGGGAATACCATGTTTCCTTAAGATGGAACCCAATAGGCGCAGATACAGCGAGAACAGCAGAGGCCCCAGAATTGAGCCCTGTGGAACACCACATGACAGGGGAGCAGTGCGTGACTCAGAGCAGCCAAGGCTGACACAAAAGGTTCTGTCAGCTGGATAGAACCTAAACCACTCAAGAGCACTGCTGCCAATGCCCACCAAGTGCTGCAAATGAGTCAGCAGAATACTGTGATCCACTGTATCAAATGCTGCAGTTAAGTCCAATAAAACTAGACACACATGGTCTCCAGAGTCATTTGCCAGGAGGATGTCATTAGAAACGCGTAACAGGGCTGACTCCGTGCTATGCATCATCTTGAAACCTGACTGGAAGACCTCCAAGAAATTATGTTCATCCAAGAAAAGTTTCAACTGCATGTGCACCACTTTTTCCAGAATTTTGGAAATGAAAGGCAGTTTGGAACTCGGCCTGAAACTTGACAGCACATCTGTATCAAGACCAGGTTTCTTGATCATGGGTTGGACCACAGCATGTTTAAACTGTTGGGGAACTACACCAGAAGAGAGGCTGCTGTTGATGATATCCAAGACCGATGCGCCAACACTTGGGAGAATCTCCTGAAAGAAGTGCGGGGGAAGAGAGTCGTAAGGGGAGCCAGATGGCTTCGTCTGGCGAACTACATCCTCCAAAAGCGCCAAGGACAAGGTTTCAAAAGAATTTAGCACAGCTGAACACGGAACATGGACAGAGGGGTCAGATGCGGTATTTGAGACCGGAGTCCTAGCTGTAGAGACTTTATCAATGAAAAACTGAAGGAATTTATTGCACATCTCGGGTGAAGAATCCGAGCAAGTAGGCAGAGGGCGTTTGAGTACAGAATCGTTTTAAATAGTGTGCATGGGTTGTGACGGTTAGCTTGAATAAGGTCCGACAGATATTCTTTTTAATTATATTAAATAATTAATATTTAATATCTTAATATTAAATATTATATAATTAAATATATATTTAAAAGAACAAGCCTTTAATTTCAGTGTAATCAAATCAAATAGCTTTTGACGCATGTTGTCACAAGTACCACCTAGTACAGTACTGTACATTCACCCAATCGCAGATGCCAGAAGTGCGCAACATAGACTATATATCATATCGGTCCAAAAACATATTGTTACACCCCTACTAGCCACACACAGCTAGACATCAACAGTTTGATTGATGGAAAATGGAGAGTATCGTACAGGAAATGGGGTGGAGGTAGCGGAAGATCAATGCTATTTGATTGGCTAGCATATACCCAATCAAATATAGTGGAATGCTCGAGCATCATCATATTGTATTTGTGTATATCAAACCTTGCAGCTAAACATAGTCAAATTCAAAATCTTTCCGCAACTCAAATCTACACCGAGAGCGAACGGTGGAGAAGCCTGGTGTGAACACTCATATTCTGATAAGAATTTTTTTTTTTTTGGTAATCATTTGTGGTCTATCCCTACGGAAGAGGATTAGGGCCAATGAAGAAAGAAAAAATAAGGTTGGCAAGATTCTCACTTTAATCTCAGAATTCTCACTTTAAAGTGAGAAGAATTGTACACTTCTGTAATTGTTGTCCTTTATTTCCTGCCTCTGTTTAGTCCTGTGGTGTATGTTAATTAACCGGCATTCATTCATGCACGTGATGCATCGGCATTGCTAAGGTTGGTGGCCCCTATCTGTTGTGATAAACAACAAAGCTCATGTGGTTGCGCGTATATAAAGCAGAACAATTTCCTCAACCCCTTTTGTGAGAGATAAGCAGAACTTCATATTCATGCATAGAAACACACATTTAGCATTTCAAACTTTCATTAACACTAAGATAGAGTTGGACCCTCCTGGGGATTGCATAATGACCTTCACTTGCACCAAAATACAGTGTCTGCGTCCAAATAAACAGCAATAATACTAGCTAAACAAAATTATGTACCCGACATTGGCATTTTTTATTTTTATGCTGAATATTTGAAATGTTCTCCGTCATGCGTTTATAGAAAGTTACCTTGGGATTTCCATCCATCACAAATTGTCCTTGAACAAAATCACCAAACGTAACATAGGAAGTAGAGCCACACAACGGGGAGTAAAGAGAAACACAATGTGACTGACAAGGAGATTTGTTCCCCATGTGAAGGCCACACTGTCACGTTCCATCATGGTAAAATTCGCCGCTGGCATTTTCATGGTCTTCTTTTTGCGAACAAGGAATCACGACTACCGCTCTGGGCCTGCTATATTCTTTTACAGTATTACATTGTTAAATGAATTACACACCCAGTAGTAATGAAAAATTTACATCAAGCCACAATGCTGACTTCTAAGTCTGAATTGAGGCGTTTTGGTCTGAATGTAATGCAGGATGTCACACCGATTCATGGGACACTCTTGCTGAGAAAGCATATTTATTTATTTTTTGCGATGCACTAAAAAGTCCAGCTATTTTAAGGGTCTATTTACAAGTAAAATGATGCTTGTCATACAGTACACAAGGCTACACAGACAGAACAGAATTACAAGTACACATTGGATAAAATTGTTCATGAAGTAATGAAAAGAGAGAAACACACAGCGACGACTGAAATAAATGGAAACTGGTGAATTTGAAGAATTTAGGGATTGCCACGTCTATTGTGGAGAAACAACAGTTTGAAAAAAGAATGTTTGTATTTTAGAACATATTTGTAGAGGAATTAACTGCTTACTTGGATTTAATACTTCTGTTGTCTAAAACTGCTGTTTGGTGTTAGCAGTTTCCTGATCTATTGCAAAATTCAACTGACGGGAGCGGCTCTATTGGAAGTGAAGAGGCTGCCAGTCGAAGGATGGCATAGTGCGGATGTCCAACACTCGGACTCAGACTGTGCTCAACCACAAACGGTTGAGGGTATGGAGCGTCACTGCAAGATGGTCAACAACTTGGAGAAACTGAAATCTGTGCTCAAATATTGAAAGAAATCACGGATTTGGCTGATCCACGCCACTTAAGAGACTTAAGCGGGCACAAGGCTGTCTTAAATTCTTGAGCAGCTTGCTACCAAAACAACATCTGCTATCTCGACCTTCCCCTGATGAAAGTACGCACGAAAGCTAGTCCCCCACCATCACCCCCTCCTTCTCGGCCATGGACTGATATGCCAGGACCTTGACGTACCAGCTGCGGCCTGACACGCACACCCAACCAGACAATCACCGCCTTCGTTGTTTATGTCTTGTGACCTGTTGTAACTGTCATATGCTTGTGCAGGAGTTTTTTTTTCTTTGCCTAACTCAAATTATCTTCAAAATGAGGATAGTTCGAGCGTGTTTTTTTTCTCCCCCTCTCCCTCCCATGTGTTTTTTTGTTTTGTTATTGTAAACTGTCCTTGGTGTATTGAAAGGCACTTATCAATAAAATAAAATGTATTATAGTGATTTTATGTGTTCAACATCATATAAGGAGCTGTTATCTCCAATATTTCGCTGGCACCAGCCAGAAAGGACAAGCTGAGGGGAGGGGGAACAAGTTGTCTGTGTCCTCACACATACCAACTTTTATGACCACACCGGATCACGACTTGATTTGTGTCCTTTTTAGTATCTGTTTTACATTGAACGTGACTGTTCCACTCCCATTTACTTCATCGACTCCATATATTATCATATCTCTGTAACTGTTTAAGCGCGCTCTGCGTCAACCTCTAAAAGTTCAGAATCGATTCGGACTAATTCGCCTCGACTTTTGATTTTGGAATAAAGAGAAGGAAAGAGATGGAAGAATGAAAAGAAAAGACATCAAAGTGTTGACTCTTTATTCCACTTTTTGAGAAACGAAAGCACCTGTGTGTAACGGATTCACAAACAGGCGTAATCCCTTTGCATGTTGTCCCTCAAAAATAGCCGAATATCAATGATTGTCAAAAGTTGGGAAACTATTGTGTCTATTGTGGAAATTGTAGCAACGCGAAGAAAGCGACAATTTCTCACGTTCGCACTCAGAGAGTGTGTCATTTTTTTATTAGCACAAACAGCAGCAAAACTTCCCGCGCCAACCGAGACCCGCCGAAAGTCGGTTTCCATAGAAACCAGCAGATAAACATGGCGGTCCGTAAAGGGACTGCAATTATTTCTACCCCGTTACCAAATCGTGAACTCTGACACGCATATGGAACATTGCATTCACACGTTTGCAGTTGGTGGTGAATTATATATATAGAAGTCACTACACACGTCCCCCCAGAATTCAACCCAACAAAAACAGACACTCTAAAGTTCAAGTCGTGGGGGGCGAATCCGGCGGCCGTAACGGCTACGCCGTACGGGGGAGAGAGGAAGCGCATCCGCAGGGGGCGGTTGCAGAGGAACAGGAGAAACCGAAGACGGGGAAGTCACGGGGAAAGGGTCAGAAGGGAGAAGGCCAGGAGACAAGCTTCCAGTAGGAGGACGACCACGCCTCGGCGGGCGAGCCACTTCAACCGGCCCGGCCAAGTCCAAGTGAGCCGGCTTAAGGCGGTCCACCGAGACCCGCTCGGCTTTACCCCCCATGTCAATGACAAAATGTTTCTGTCCTGCCTCCAAAACTCGGAAGAGGCCCTCATAAGAAGGGCGCAAGGGCCCTCTGTGCCCATCAACGCGAATGAACACATAACCAGCTGACAGAAGGTCCTTGGGCATGTGAGAACCTGGTACCTCGTGGCAAGAAGTGGGCAGCGAGGCAAAGAGCCTGGCATTGTCCAAGTGGGTGGGGCGTTGTGTTGTGGCCGACCAAGGAGTCGAAGCAGTCGGCACAAAATCTCCAGGCACCCGCAGAGGCTGGCCATAAACCAGCTCCACAGAGGAAGACCGGAGATCCTCCTTAGGCGCCGTCCTGATGCCCAGCATGACCCACGGGAGTCTGTCAATCCAGTTGCCATCCTTCAAAGTGGCACGAAGAGCAGCCTTCATCGACCGGTGGAAACGTTCGTAAAGGCCGTTGCCCTGTGGGTGATACGCTGTGGTGCGGTGCAACTTCACCCCTAAGCCGTCTGCCACTGCAGTCCAAAGCTCAGAAGTGAACTGCACGCCGCTATCCGAGGAAATATCTGAAGGGGTGGCAAAACGGGATATCCAGGTGCCAATAAACGCTCATGCCATGTTGACTGATGTAATGGACGAGAGCGGGGCGACCTCCGCCCAACGTGTGGTGCGGTCGACCATAGTTAACAGGTGAGTGCACCCCCGAGAAGGGAGCAGGGGGCCAACCAGGTCGACGTTGACATGGTCGAAACGTCGCTCAGGCACGTGAAAGTGTTCCAAAGGGGCCTTGGTGTGGCGGTGCACCTTGGCCCGCTGGCACTCCACGCAGGCACGAGCCCAATCTCTGACATCCTTCCTTAGGCCGTGCCACACGAACTTGGCTGCCACCAGTCTTTGAGAGGCCTTGGTCCCTGGGTGAGAGAGTCCATGGACAGCATCGAAAACCGGCCGTCGCCAGCTCAAGGGAACCACAGGCCGAGGTGTGCCTGTGGAGACGTCACAGAGCAAAGTGGTGCCGGAGCTGCCAAAAACCATGTCCCTCAGCTGCAAACCTGTAGTGGACGACCGGCACTGCTGCACTGTTGTGTCGGAAACCTGGTCCTTCGCCATACTGCAGTAGTCGAGACCCAGGTGGACCGCTCCAGCTATGGCTCTGGAGAGGCAGTCAGCAACACAGTCGTCTTTCCCCGCCACGTGGTGAATGTCTGTAGTAAATTCGGAGACACAGGACAGCTGGCGTTGCTGTCGGGCGGACCATGGTTCTGCTGCCTTGGACATGGCGAAGGTCAACGGTTTGTGGTCGACGTAAACTGTAAACCGGCGGCCTTCCAGCATGTGTCGAAAATGGCGGATGGCGAGGTACATCCCAAGCAGTTCACGGTCGAAAGTACTGTACTTTCGCTCAGGGGGGCGTAACTGCCTACTGAAAAAAGCGAGAGGCTGCCAGGTACCATCCATCCATTGTTCAAACACCGCCCCCACCGCATAGTCCGAAGCATCCGTGGTCAGTGCCACAGGGGCAGAAAAGGAGGGATGTGGGAGCATCGTAGCCCGTGCCAAAGCTGCTTTGGTGTCCATAAAACCCCTGACCCTGCTTTCAGTCCAGTCAACAGTGTGTTTGGGCTTCTTGCCTTTAAGGGCCTCATATAGAAGCCGCATAGTGCGAGCCGCTCCCGGGATGAAACGATGATAGAAGTTCACCATGCCAAGAAATTCCTCCCGGGATTTCACGGTGACTGGGCATGGGAACGCTGTGACGGCCTCCACCTTGGACGGGAGAGGAACCGCGCCTGCCTCCGTGACCCTGTGCCCCAAGAAGTCTATGGTGTAGAGACCAAACTGGCACTTCGCAGGGTTGATGATAAGTCCGTGTTGACTGAGCCGTTGAAAAAGGGTTCGGAGGTGTGCCATGTGGTCTGACGTGGAAGAACTTGCTACCAGGATGTCGTCAAGGTACACGAAAACAAAGGGAAGGTCCCGCAGCACAGAGTCCATCAGGCGTTGGAAGGTCTGAGCAGCGTTCTTAAGCCCAAACGGCATGCTTAGAAACTCGAACAATCCAAAAGGTGTGATCACTGCCGTTTTAGGGATGTCGGGGGGGTGAACGGGAACCTGATGGTAGCCCCTCACGAGGTCGACCTTGGAGAAAATCACCGTGCCGGCTAGGTGAGCTGAGAAATCCTGGATGTGCGGTACAGGGTAGCAGTCGGGCGTAGTAGCGTCGTTGAGCCGTCGATAATCTCCACAAGGGCGGCAGCCGCCGCCGGGTTTAGGGACCATGTGGAGAGGAGAGGCCCAAGGGCTGTTCGAGCGGCGGACAATTCCCAGGCGCTCCATGTTGTTGAACTCTGTCTTGGCCACAGCCAGCTTGGCCGGGTTCAGGCGCCGCGCTCGGGCGTAGACCGGTGGGCCCGTGGTGGTGATGTGGTGTTCCACCCCGTGCCTGGCAGCCGCCGAAGTGAAGGTGGGCTGTGTGAGTGCAGGGAATTCGGCAAGCAGGCGGTGGAAAACGTCCGTGAGGGGGACTATGCTGGAGAGGCGGATAACATCGGGCGGTCCGAGTGTGCACGCGTAAGAACAGAAAGCGGCAGCGTCTATTAAGCGTTGGTTTTTCACATCCACCAAAAGTCCATGAGCGCACAAAAAATCCGCCCCCAAAAGAGGTACATCGACACGCGCTGTAACAAAGTTCCAACTAAAGCGCTGCCCACCAAAGCACAGTTCCACGAACCTCATGCCGTAGGTGCGAATGGGGCTCCCATTCGCAGCTGCCAAAGGAGGGCCGTGGCTGTCAGCTACCATGTCGATCTGCGATGCGGGCAAAATGCTGCGCTGTGCCCCTGTGTCGCAGAGGAAACGCCGTCCAGAGATAGAGTCGCAGATGAAAAGCAGCCCGCTAACGTTGCCGACGCTCATGGCCACTAATGAGCGCCGGCCGCGGCGTTTCCCGGCCCGCCGAACGAGCATGGCGAGCGGCACCTCTTAGCCTTCGGTCCGAACTTGGCGTGGTAAAAACATAAACCAGTAGCCTGCCGCGGGTGAGGGACAGCCGCCGCGGCGAGTGCGTGATTATCGGAGGCACTAGCGGCAGTCACGGGGAGGAGAGCCGCTGCACAGTGTTGCCGGCCGGCCAGGAAAAAATTATCAGCCTCCGCAGCGAGCTCTCTACAGTCAGTGATAGCGGTATTAGCCAAAGCTGCCCTCACCTGGGTGGGCACCTGGCGCAGAAAAAGGTGAAGAAAAAGAAAGTCCGGTTTGTGCTCGCCTAGCAGCTCGAGCATTCGATCCATTAATTCGGAGGGCTTGCCCCCCCCCCCCAGGCCGTGGAGAGAAAAAAGTTTGTCGACCCGTTCAGCGTCGGAAAGTTCAAAGGTTTTTAATAAGTGAGCCTTCAGCGCATCATATCGTCCTTCTGTCGGAGGAGATTTGATGAAACTCACGACCCTGGACGCCGTCGAACCGCCCAGCGCGGAAACAACGTAGTAGTATCTCGTAGTATCCGCAGTGATGTCGCGTAGGGCGAACTGGGCCTCAGTCTGAGCGAACCAACAGACGCAGATGATTCCCAAAACTCGGGGAGCTTGAGCGAAACAGCGTTCACGGACATCTTCGCGGTCTGGAATCGTCCAGCAAAAAACGTTGAGGGTCACCAGCGTGTTAATTGTAGCAACGCGAAGAAAGCGACAATTTCTCACGTTCGCACTCAGAGAGTGTGGCATTTTTTTATTAGCACAAACAGCAGCAAAACTTCCCACGCCAACCGAGACCCGCCGAAAGTCGGTTTCCATAGAAACCAGCAGATAAACATGGCGGTCCTTAAAGGGACTGCAATTATTTCTACCCCGTTACCAAATCGTGAACTCTCTGACACGCATATGCAACATTGCATTCACACGTTTGCAGTTGGTGGTGAATTATATATATATAGAAGTCACTACACAGTATATATGTAACGGAGTGATATATTGCGTTTATTAAATTATGACGGAAGTGACGCATCAGCTCACGGTATGGCACCAGCTTCCCGCCGTAGTTCAGGCAGAGCTACCAGGGAAGTCACAGGGTAAGTCAGGTTTCATTGACGGTCCGGATTCATTCTATTAGTGATGGGTCCATGAGGGCTCATGAGGCGTGTCGACACACTGACACACTGTGTTGATACTGTGCTGATACTGTGTCACTGACCACTGCCACCTACTGGACCTTCAAGATCCCTGCAGCCAACCCACTTAACAGACTGAACTGACTGATACATTTATTTGTATATTGAACATATAAACATACAATTCGGTAATAAATTGGCAAAAAGTGAAGGTAAGATATAAAAAAAGGAAAAGAAAATAGTCATCATCACAAATATATGTTCAAAGGAGTAGAAAGAAGTAAAAAACCTACCCCGAGTCCTACCCCTTCTTATATATGAATTGATCATTTTTCAAAATAGGAAAGAAAGTCTACATATCAACAAATGCTTTTACCCTTATGTCTGCTGTACTTATACATTTTTACAACTTTAGGTTTGTATATACAGTACATACTGATTGGAGCACATGTATATGTCGATTTTCTCATATTCATAATTGATGCTACATTTCATTAATATATTAAATCTCATCAATGTATTTCTGATGTATTGCTATATTTCATGAGTGTATCGAATTTATCAGCTTAATTCTGATTTGTGTAGTTGTCTTGTACTACTCTCGAATTCATTTTAAATCTCAGCAAGAGAGTTACTCATTTTACTGGTCCGTTTCAGAATCATTCCACAGATTTACACCTATTACAGATACACTCCTTTGCGTGGTGTTTGTTCGTGTTTTGGATTTTTTTGTATAGGTTAGTACCCCTTAAATTATGACAACTTTCTCGAATTTTAAAAAGCTTCTGGATGTTTTGGCAAAGGAGGTTGTTGTGTGCTTTGTACATTAATTGAAGTCAACCAGGTCATGAGATTTCATTGTTTAATTTGATAAACAGTGGATTTGTGGGTTCCGTCTATTTGGAGCCAGTGATTGTTCTGATTGCTTTGTATTGTAGTTTTAAAACAGAGTGCGTTTTACTGGCATTTCCCCATATTTCCACACAATAGGTCAAATATGGAAGTAATAAAAGTATAATGTGTACAAGGATCTCTTATTCAGCACATCCTTAGTTTTGGGAGGATCCCTATGGTTTGGGATATTTTTCTTTTATTATCTATTATGTAGCTGCCAGCATGGTTTTGCATCTACAACTGTTCCAAAACATTTTCATAAGGTCATTCATCGATTTGATGATGAAGTGTATACAATATCATTCACATCCATGCATTCATTTTGCAACGTTCAAATAATGTGAAGATCATTTGAATGAGGATGCTTGTGGGCTTTGACTTCACAATTTTTTATTGTTTAATGTTTTAAACTTCAGCCTGTTGCGTCTTTTACAAGCAATTTCTCCTGCTGTGGAGAACACACGCTCACAAGGGACGGATGAGGCTGGCGTACAAAGGAATTCCTTTGCGAGGTGGGAGAGGTTTGGGAAAGAAGTGTGTTGGTCCTTCCAGTACAGCTGCTTCCTGTAACCTTGATTGTCAAACATGGAGTGGAGAGTCAACCAATAATAATTACTGATTGTCAATTAATCATCAACATAGCAACCGTGAAAAGATGCGTGAACGTTTGTATACCTGGCGTAATACCGGGTGTATCGCGAACTGCATTCTCATGCTTGGCCCGATAATGCCTCGGCCCGATAGGCTCTCGGCGACAGAAGGCGATTTGAATAAATAAATAAATAAATAAATAATACCTTATTCTCCAGGACATCAAAATGGTCCCACACGGCGGATGATTTGCGTCTCTGCTCCATAATCGGCAAGGAAGCCAAGGCACGAACACGAAGTCTGCACTGACACGAACTTCGACAAGCGAGCGTGAGTGAGGTCTGGCTTGTTTCGGCAGGTGTTCCTTATAAACACTGTGTGGCGGGCTTTTGCTGCGTCAACGCCCTCTGCACTGAGTCGACGCCCCCTGGACAAAGTGGCGCAGCCTGGACTGTGCCAAGCAGCCGATGCAGTCTAAACTGCACCGGTGCAGTTCACGTGTCAATTAGCAGCCTGGACTGTGTCAACACAGCCGATGTGTCAATTAGCAGCCTGGACTGTGTCAACGCAGCTGGTGTGTCAATGCAGTTCACGTGTCAATCACGTGACGTAATGAAGCAGCACATGCATCGACACGTGGTTTGCCCTGTGAGCCCGGCGCATGTGTCAATGCATCGGTGTCGCTGGACCCATCACTACCTAGAACTATACACGAAATCACGACGAGGTCAAAAAGCCACTAAGTCAAGGAACAGTGAGGATAGCAATGCCAATAAACAATACTCCCACAACAGGTGTAGAACGTTGGAGTCCTTAAATAGTGTCTCTATTGATTAACGATTGCCAGCAGGTGTGCTAGGAAGACCGCTCATGCCACCTGCTGGCCAGACCGCAAAACCGAAACGTGACACTGTACTGCCTGGACTGTTATAGAGGAGTGAGTAACAGTCGATTGGCAATTAACAAGTTTAAGTAGCAGTGTGCAATTATACCAAACGGGACAGACATTGGGGCAAACATGCTCATGATCTGAGTCAAGTAATCTAAGTTCTTATGTCACTTTATGGTGCATGTTACGGCCTTTTTGACGATTTGAAATGTAGAAAAAAATTAACACTGCAATAACCTGTGGATATTAGTGGACATTAATTTAGAAACTTCAATCAATCAGTGGTAGGTCAATGAATCGTCAATCACGTGTTTTGGCGATAACAACACAGATGCCTAACCGAAGCCAACTGGTGGTTGGCCGGGATAGTGAACAAGCAGTAGCACCTCAAGCATGTGGAAATACTTTTCAAAAACAAGTAGCACAGCCACTTGCAAAATATGCAAGCCTATCCACAAATCTAGCAAAAATAGTGTTATGAACGTCCATCTGAAAAGTAATTTGCTGACACTAGCTGATGAGCAGCAATTAGTAAATTGACCAAAACGCCCTCCTGAACCAGCACACTGACAAAAACAAAATTCCTGGCTTGGGTTTAACTCAAGCCTGCATCCTGCGGACACACACCAACACGTTGTCACCCTTCCGCCCAACTGACTAATCCAGTCACAAATCCAGTGCCGGCACCGTTACTGCCTCACTGTATTCATTTATACAATCCCGACAAGAATCTCTGTAACACTGTCAGGAGCAGAGCCACTGCGATACATGAATGCAAAGCATTCCCTTCTCCTGCCATTTTAATTATCATACGACCCTGTAGTTATATTACCTGAATTAGTGGCTAGACTTTTTTTTTTTTACAATTTCCAACTGCGAGGCAATCTCGGTGTCTGTATCTGATTGAATGAGCAAGGTTCTGAACGTAATTGGATGAATGATGGCGCAACCATCACCAGACACCACTTCCACATTCCTAAATCAAGAATTCAGCTCACCTGCTGCTCAGCACTTTCTATTTTCTTCAATTCTAAATTTTGTGGAAACGGGCTTGGATGAACAGAAATCATAATCTTTAATCATGGTCAGATGTGAAGTAAAAAAGTTTATTAAACTGGTAAAAATGTGTGTGATTGCTGGACCCTCTCCAGTTTGCCTACCGGGCAAACAGGTCTGTGGAAGATGCAGTCAACATAGGTCTGCACTACATCCTCAAGCACACCGACAGCACAGGGACCTACGTTCAACACCATCATCCCGGAACTCCTCACCCCCAAACTTCTCCACCTCGGTGTGTCCCCTACGATCTGGCAGTGGATCCCCAGTTTCCTGAAGGGACGGACACAACAGGTGAGACTGGGAGCAACAACATCATCAACACGCACCACCAGCACTGAGGCCCACAGGGATGTGTCCTCTCTTCTCCCTCTACACAAACGATTGCACCTCAACAAATCCAGCTGTCAAACTCATAAAGTTCGCAGACGACACCACGGTCATCGGTCTCATCAAAGACGGCGACGAGTCTGCATGCCGCCAACAAGTGGAGCAGCTGGAGCTCTGGTGCAGCCAACACAACCTTGGGCTGAACACGCTTAAGACTGTAGAGATGATCGTGGACGTCAGGAAACATTCTTCTCCACAGTTGCCCCTCACACTATCCAACTGCCCTGTGTCAACCGTCGAGACCTTCAAGTTCCTGGGAATCACAAGGGGTGTTCACACGGCAAGATTTGGCCCGGTGCTGCGCCGGGGCTGCCCCAGTAGAGCGTTCACACGTGCAAATTAGCTCCGGCGCAGCTCCGGAAAAAGGCTTACACCGGACCAAATTTGATCCACTTCAGGGAGGTGGTTTAAAAATTTGCTCCGGAGCAAATGCTCGTTTGCGAAGCAGCACCGATGTAAATTTGCACGTGTGAACACAACTGGATTAAATTTGCTCCTGAGCAAATGCTTGTGAAGAGTACGTATGGCGAGAATGCGTTGCTTTCGTGCTCTGTCGGACTTCCGTAATGTGTTTGTTTAATAACGACACAAGACTTGGCTGGTAACATCTTTCCTTTTGTAGGAGACTGGGCTGTCGCTGAGTTGTTTGTTCCTTTGTTGTTTGTTCACAACCCCCCGCACTCCCATATAATTTATTTTGTGATTTCCTCTCTTGATTTTCTGTTTGGTGCATTAGTGTTTGCTTTTCTGAGTGTCATTGAAGTCATCGTTGATTTACGTTTTCGTGGGCGGTCACTCTTGAGCAGAAGGCACGGAGACCGAGAAGGAGAAGGACGTGCCTGTCCAGTAGTCACTTGAGTTGTGTATATTCAGTACGTTTTAAAAAGAACCAACACGACAGCTCATTTGTTTTCTGTCACATTGCTCCGCTGCAGAAACTGTCGTGTGAACGCAAGTGGGGCTGCACCGACGCTGTGCCGATGCTGTTACGCTCAGCGGCTACGTGTGAACGCTCCACACAATTTGGTGCGGTGCAAAATATATCGCAACAAAGTACATCGGTGCAGCGCCGGAGCAAATGTGTGCCGTGTGAACACCCCTACAGTCTCCCAGGACATGAAGTGGGAAGTCAACACCATCTCCATCCTGAAAAAGGTCCAGCAGAGGATGTACTTCCTGAGGCTGCTGAGGAAGCATGGCCTGCCACAGGAGGTGCTACAACAGTTCTACACGGCAGTCATCGAATCAATCCTGTGTTCTTCCATCACGGTTTGGTTTGGGGCCGCCACAAAAAAGGACCAAATCCGACTTCAACGGACAGTTAGGACGGCGAAAAAAATCATTGGCACCGCCCTACCCACTCTTGAGGACTTGCACACTGCAAGAATCAAGACAAGGGCACGGAAAATCCTCCTGGATCCCCCGCACCCTGCCCACCACCTTTTCCAGTTACTCCCCTCAGGCAGGCGCTACAGATCCATGCGCACCAAATCCAGTAGACACTTAAACGACGTCTTCCCTCTAGCCATTAACTCCCAAAACAGTCACTGAAGTAGTCACTGTTCTTGTACTACAAATACTGCTACTGGTCACCCTAAAATGGTTCAATGATTTTTTGCACCAACTGTACAAACTGTCATAGTATTGTATTCTACCACTGTTCACTTTAGCTCTGCTTGATACTTTGCACATCGCTCACAGTTGTCACTGGGTGGTACCACCGCACTACGGTTCACTTACATTACGAAATGTCCTTGCATACCTATTTGTCATGTCCTTGTTTACGATGATACTAATGCAGCGTGTCATACCGGAGACAAATTCCTTGTGTGTTCTACATAATTGGCCAATAAAGATGATTCTGATTCTGTGATAAGGATGAATATTGTTTTATTATTAGTGACAGAAAATATGTCATTTCATTCAAAACTCAGAGTACAGTAACATAATCAAAATATACCTAACATGTAAATATGAATGAAATAGGAACCAAGTAATGTGTACTGCCAGTTCTGGGACACTGTAATGAACAGAGCCGTCGAGAAGGGAAAGGTCCCTGCCCCTACACCAATCACAGAGCGGCGTCGTCCTCGTTCTGCCTGATATCCTCCTCTGTGACACCTTCTCCCACAGGGTATTGTGACCTCCAGAGGACACGTCCGAGCAACTCTTATCAGCCCGTAACACACACGCATACATATAGAAACAGCCATTATCACGTCCAAACTTTAGGATAGCTTTGCAAGTTCCGGGTGAATTATTTGACACAATACCTTCCACTGAATGAATACTGTAAGTGGCTTCAGTTTTAGGCGGCCTCTATGATGCTGGTGACCAATCCCATTCCTCGAGGGCTGCTATCCTACATGTTTTCGATGTTTACCTCCTCCAACATGCCTGATTCAAATGAGCAGCTCATCAGCAACCTCTGCAGAAGCCTGACAATGATCATGATCTTTTGAATCAGGTGTGACGGAGGAGGGAAACATCTAAAAGACGCAGGCAAATACCAGTTCAAAAATTCAGTGCATGGAGGAATGAGAACGTAGGCCCTCGTAATACAAACATCCATCCCAATTCAATTCATTTGAAATTGACGCAGTAGAATGAGTGGTTAGGAAAGCAAAAGCCTTGATGGAGCAGCAGCGGCGACGCGACTTAGGCTGAGCGTCTGCCTTGCAATTAAAAGATTGTTGGTTTGATCCTCCAGTCTCTTCAAGTGTTAAAATGTCTCCAAGCCTCATAGTGAATCCCCTAATTGCTTCCCCATGCTGTGTCATTAGTGCGTGAATGAGCTGTAGTTGCAGTGTGATCATCATCACCGTGTGTGCACGCTCATGTGAAAGAGTCCTCGGTGATGGTGCTGAATTCAAATCACCACCAATGCATCCGGCCGACAATATCAAATGTGAATCAGTCACATGGGGAATGCAGACAATTTCAGCTTTAGCAATCTGCAGGAAAGATATGCAGCTGGAGTGATCAGTGTTGTCAAACAACAGCGAATATGCCATCACCACGATTGACCGAATCACCGGCGATGCTATTCAGGCTCAGGGAGGGGCAGAATGTCAAATTTTGTGTGAGTGCGACACATTTTCCAAATACGTCCCCCAAACAAATATGTCCAGCGACTTGCATTCCAATGTGCTCTTCCATTACTGCAGAAGCAGTGAATGTAGAAACAGCAGGAGAGCATCTCAAGTTTCAGCCAACACTTGTGTCACCCTTAGGGTTCATTTTAAAAAGGCAAGCTTTATCTATATAGCGCATTTAAAATACACAGCCTTAGGTGTAACACATACTATCAATAACATTTTGAAATAAAAATTCAAGTTCAAACAATAAGATGCAAATGTCGAGCTTTCCTCTTAAACGGCAGTGCAAACAAATGTGTTTTTAAGAATGACTTAAAAAACTCGACAGATTAAGGAGAGCGGATGTTCAGAGGAAACTCATTCCTTCGCTTATGTCCTGCGACCGCAAAAGCCCTCTCACCTGTGATTTTCAGCCTTGAATGAGGCCAGGTTGGCAACAATTGGCCACAAGACCAGAGGGCTCATCCACAACATTTGTGACATACTGTATACAGGAGCCAGACCATTCACGCACATCCAATAAATAAATAAATAACCGAATCCTAAAAGACACAGGGAGTCAAGGAAGTGATTGTAGTGTAGCAGCCATGTGATCAAAACTCCCATTTGCTTTTCAAAATTGTTTTCCTGGTCCAAGAATGTACAACCATCACAAACTGTCCAGGTCAGGAGTTAAGGGTGCTGAAGTAATAAGTGAATTCGCCACTGTACCTCCTAAAAACATGTTTTTGCCAAATGTGTGTCAGTAGTACCAGACAGTAGTATCTGTATGGTGGTTCACTTTTTGCAGCAAAGTTGCAGTGCAGATTATTTTTAATATGTCATGGGATTTTTCCACACAAACTAATTCTGTAGAGCAAAAGTGAGAGCTAGCAGGAAAGACTGCTTAAAAGGCAAATAATGACCAATATTCTTTAGTTCACTAAGCCACCAGTGCAATTTCTCGTTTTTGAGCAACGGTACCAAAATAAACACAAGCACCAAAAGCAGAGTCAGTCTCCTCGCAACGGCGCTAATAGTGAGTCAGTTAAGAGCCACCCAACTCTACACCTGTATTTGCTGAGTCCCACGTCACTCACCAGGTCAAGACTCGGCTTTGAAAGTGCCACGCGTTCAGTCACAGATACAGTACAGTACTATAGAATGAGAGGGTTGCAACACAGAGTGGACAAAAATAATACAATCAGCTCACATGAATATAGCATTGGTTTCGAGCTCAGGGGAAAAAAAATAAAAACATCATACTATTTAATAATAAATGTTTTATGGCTGTTTTGTGGATTTTGTCTGTCCTAGACGGAAAACTGGAATATATTCCCTGCAATAGATGAGGTATTAACTTTTAAATTTTGATTTGCCAGAAGGCAACGTCCCCAGGAAAAGCAAACAATCAGAGACAGAGTGCATGACTGACGAGGTGTTAATCACTTGATGTTTACTCAAGGGCACATCCCCACAGCCTGACCCGTCCCCAGACCTCAGTCATAAACATTGCGAACATTCCACCTCGCTTTATTCGCTAGCATTAGAGAGCGGGAGTTCCGCTGCTGGCTCACGTTTATTTTTGTTGCGGCGCTAGTAGCTGGACGAATTTTACATACAGCTCAGTGTCCGGAGACCACAAGAATAATCTCCTCCACTGTGCTCTCAAATGTGGTCACAAATCCCGCCAAGTGTGCGGGACGCTGTGTGACGCAGCACGCACCGAAGCCAAGAATGGCTGCCACGAGGGGAAGCGCATAAAAAGTTCAAATACTTGGTGAATTTTCGGTGCATGTGCTCACTTCCCATCGCTGCAAACGCGTCATCCGCCATGCTCGCACGCATCTGGACCCCACCGTGCGAAGGTGAAGATCCATTGCCCTTCCTCCTGTGCCGGTCTGATTGTCAGCCTCGCTCTGATTGTTTCCACCTGTTACTCCAGACTTCTTGTTTAAAAAGTCCCACCTGCATTTGTGCTTTTCCAGTGTGTTTTGTCCTTGTGTGTGCACTCCAGTCTCTGGCCACAGGTCTGACCAGCTGACCCTCAAATAAATCTCCCCTTTACTCTGAACCCTGCAACTTTGTCCTGTGTCCAAGCCCGGTATTGACAAATGTGTGACAGTTGGGAAGGTTTAACTGTAAGAATGGCTACATTTTATTTGGTGGATTAATAAGCAAAATGTATTTTTTGAGAAACAGGGTCAATCTTCTTTAGCTTTACGAAGGAAACAGTTTTGGTAATGAACAGGAAGACCAAGTGTCAAAAGGGCAGTGATAGGAATCAGTTGTACCGCAGATGTACCGCAGAACTCTTTTCCTTATCACTACGAACCGCGAAAACCATAGCCAGTTGTTGCCAGGGGGTATCTTTCTTTATTTTTTTGAAAGATGCAACGGATCTTTGTTCAATTTTGAAACTGCAATGTCGATATAGGTTTTGGTGCACAGTTATTGCAGTTTTCCAACATATTAAAGCTGGTACCTCTCTGAACCGCAACTGCTCGCAAGTATTTGCGCAAGTAGCGAATGTTGGTTGTCTGAGTTGCAAAAATGTTGCAAACGATTTTTCTTTTTGAACATGTTTAAAATGTCTTTATGAGGAGATTTTTTTTTTTTGCCATAAGTAAAACCTTTTTCACAACCCTTTACGAAACCCTGACAAAAAACATTTGCTACATGCGCAAAAGTGCAAATCTTTGCCATCTAGTGATAGACAGGCTTTTAGCCCTTAACCCACTAAAGTTTTTTGGTCTTTCACATCAGGGTTCGTTCAAGATCACAAACGTTCGTGAACAGTTTTTCTTGTTACAAGGAAATTTCGAAAGCGACGTAAGCTCTTTACATTACATAACATTAATGTTGAGTTTTAAAGTACCAGCAGTGGGCTCAATGACGGTCTGCTTAAGTGTCCTTGGCCCTTGTTATTTACAAATATGCACAGATTTTATGGACATTTGGGTTTTTTTCTTTGTTAATTTTTTTATAGACATGTTGACACAATGCATGACAAACTAAATAAAAGTTTAAATAAAATTGCAGATTTATTTTAAAAAGTGCTGGATTCTCACATGCCATACATACCAAGCCTTATTGGCTTGATAAGGTCATCGACCAAACAAAAGTCACACCGCTGTTTCTTGATATTTTTAATGTCTCGGTGATCAGAAACTCTATCCATCCACCCATCCATCCATTTTCCGATTTCAGCTGGTCCAGAATGCCGCTGCTCGCCTCTTGACTGGTACTCCTAAGAGGGAGCATATAACTCCTACTCCGGCATCCCTTCATTTGCTCCCCATTCATTTTAGAGATATTTTCAAGATCCTCCTCTTTGTTTTCAAATCTCTAAATAATCTCGCGCCACCTTACCTCTCTGAGCTCATCCGCCCCTACACACCTGCCCGGCGCCTCAGGTCTGTGGACCAGTCTTTGTTAGAAGTACCAAGAACTAAACTGAGGCTCAGAGGGGATCGCGCCTTTTCTGTTGCTGGTCCCTCTCTCTGGAATGACCTCCCACTGAACATTCGGCAAGCCTCCTCGCTGCCCATCTTTAAAGCCCTCCTCAAAACCCACTTGTATTCTTTGGCGTTCGACTCAGCATGATTTTACTGATTGGTGCTTTCTACTGCCTTTATTACCATTTCGTCTTACTGTTTATTGTGTATGTTAAATCGCTCCATGTACAGCACTTTGTATGCAGCGATGGCTGTTTGAAAGTGCTCTATAAATACTGTTGACTTGACTTGACTTGGAGTCTATCCCAGCTGTCTTTGGGACGTAAGCGGGGGACACCCTGAACCGGTTGGATAAGAAACTCCACATTAGCATTTCGCAACAAAAAGATGGCTACTATGATGAAATAAAATGATATTTAATCAGTTTATTTTTAGAGATGCATGGCTCAAATCGGGGAGGCACAAGCATTTTGATGGGAGGGGGCGATTCTGCATGCCACAAAAAAAATTGCAGATTCACTTTGATACATGTGTGGGACTCAGGCATTCCAACATTCACAAATTTGTCACCTATAGGCCTGTTCACCTAAAAGTATTTTCATTAAGGCTACGATAGACTGCTATAGAGAAGACTGGTCATCATAAAAATGAAGTCACACCATTGTTTTAGTGATAAACAACTCAACGACTACACAAAGATAGCTACTAAGATGAAATTAAATGCAAATTACTTTGTAAATAATAAAAAAAAATAAAAAGCTTATTTGTAGAGATCTGTGCCTCAAGTGGGGGCCACAAGAATCTTAGAGGGTGGGCACTTGGGGGACAGGTCCACCTTGTCTTCTAGTACATAAAATGATTTTTTAAAGACAATAAGTTTTGTATTTACATTTACTAGTTTCAACGTTCACTCCCGCTTTCTTCAGAGGTTGTCAGCTGAGCACTGTGACATCTTGCATCAGCTAACGTTCCTGAACCCAGCCGACGTGACGGGGACCTTTTATATCCATAGGATACATTTATTTATAAAAGACACACCAGACATCAGGAACACCCACACGCTCAACAGAGACCGAGGGGTTTTTTTTACTCTCACACACATGGGATTCACTCCTCCAGAGGCCTCCAGGAGCAGAAGGACGTTGCCGGCGTGACAGATATCACATGATTGCCATGTCATGCCAGCTATGTCCAGGAACATCAGTTGATAAAAATGTCACAGCATTAAGCTGAAAACTTCTGAAGAAGGGGGCAGTGAATGTCACAGTAGACATCAGGAACACCGACATGCCTACAAAACCTCTGAAAGAATAAAAACAAATCATTTCTGAAGTTATGGTGGAATAACCATCCATCATCTTCTCATCCATATGTCCTCACAAGGGTGGCGGCCGTGATGAAGCCTCTCCCAGCTGTCTTCGGGCAGGCGGCATAAACCCTGACCTGGTTGCCAGCCAATCGCAGGGCACACATGACAAACAACCATCCACACTCACAATCACACTAAGAGACCGGGGGTACTGGAGCCTATCCCACAAGACTTGTGGATGAAAGGCAGACTACACCCTGAACTGGTCACCAACCAGTTGCAGGGCACACACACACACACACACACACACACACACACACGGTACATAACGTTGTAAGTCAAGGCACTTGTTTCTGAAGGCGCCGTTGTAGTAACTGTCATAAAGAATTTTAAAATAGTTTGCTCAACACTGATAAGAAAACAGTCTTGCAATTCCAATGATGTTGGTTAGTGTTGCCATCCAGTACTGCACTTCCTTCAGTATTAATTAGCATCAGTGTTGAGCAGATTCACTGGTTGGCCCTGACTGCGCCAAGCCAGTCTGAGTAAGCAAATATGACAAGACGGAATGGTTCATTGGCCTTCCTCTATGCCTTAGACACCGTGTAACATCTGCTGCCCACAGCTGCTGGAGTCACATTAACACACAATGGATGGGTGGATGGATGGATATCTTTCTTTCATCCTATATATATATATATATATATATATATATATATATATATATATATATATATATATATATGTATATAGGGCGGCCCGGTAGTCCAATGGTTAGCACGTTGGCTTCACAGTGCAGAGGTACCGGGTTCGATTCCAGCTCCGGCCTCCCTGTGTGGAGTTTGCATGTTCTCCCCGGGTCTGCGTGGGTTTTCTCCGGGTGCTCCGGTTTCCTCCCACATTCCAAAAACATGCATGGCAGGCTGATTGAACACTCTAAATTGTCCCTAGGTGTGAGCGTGAATGGTTGTTCGTCTCTGTGTGCCCTGCGATTGGCTGGCAACTGATTCAGGGTGTCCCCCGCCTACTGCCTTAAGACGGCTGGGATAGGCTCCAGCACCCGCCGCGACCCATGTGAGGATCAAGCGGTTCGGAAAAAGGATGGATGGATAGTCCATTCCCACTGTGAACGGAGTGGTGAATTCCACTGCACGGAACATTTCATCAACTCCCTCACATGTGGTGCAGTCCATTGCTGCTAGCTGCAGGCTGTATGAAGGTCTTGTAATGGAGTGAAAAATGATCGCACGCGTCCCGTACATTTTTATTCAAGTGTGGGTGGCTGGGATGGAACCTTGTGACCAATTGCTTATTTTGCAGCAAATTTGCACAGATGTTGCATAATTCAAGAACAGTGAGGAAGCCGGCGGCTGAGAGCTGACGACCAGTCATCTGGACCTTGATTTGCACTGGAGGGCTCAAAGCATCTGAGATTGAACGCATCTTTTTTTTTTTAATGTTCACACTTGGTGGTACTTTAACACTCCAGTTTACAGAATTGGTTACTAGTCAAAATGTAGTGGGTGTAACGTTCTAGGACAGGGGTGGGCAATTATTTTCCCGGGGGGGCCAAATGAGAAGCAGAAAATATTGTGGAGGGCCGGGCCAAAAGTTAGAAATTTACTCCTGATTTCGATTTTATTTCTACGTTGAAATAAGTTAATGGCATTGTTTATAGAAGCTGATTAAGATATCCTTTATTTGTCCCGCAATGGGAAAATTACAATCAGAATTCAGAAAGGAAAAGGCTGGGCAGGGAGAGGGGAAAAAAAAAACACGCTCAAACTAAATTATCCTCCTCTGAGGATAATTTAAGTCCAGGATAAAAAAAGACCCTAGCATATAAATAAGCATATGACAGTTAAAACAAGTCACAAGACATAACATGTAATAAGGGGGAGGATGAATGGGAAAGGGGGGGGGGGGTTTGACCGCGACGCGGCCGCCTGACCAGCTGCACGGATTCCCACGTGCGCTCCGCAGGTCGAACCACGTCACGGGGGAAAAAGAATCGGAGCGATGAAGACGGTGATAACAAGGATGTGTATGCGCGTGTGGTTGTCCAATTGTGTATGTGTATCCGTGTACAGGTCATAGCTGCTTCGTCGAGGTCTGCTCATCACGAAGACAGTCCCGGCTTATCAGTCCATGGCCGAGAAGGAGGGCGGTGATGGTGGGGGCCCAAGATTCCATGTGTACTTCCATCCAGGGGAAAGGCCAGATAGCGTTGTTCGTTTTGGATATACGGCCGCCAACGATTTCAGACAGCCTTGAGTCCGTGGTCTGTATCTCTTCACCGATCAGCCCGAATCAGAAAACTCTTTCTGCAGCGCGGATTCCAACTTCTCCATGTTGTTGTCGATTGCGCGGAGTCGCTCCAAAACCGCAACAATATTGCGGTTGAGCTCAGTCACCGCTTGAGTCTGAGTGTTGGACATTCGCGCCAAGCCATCCAGAATGATCGGCAGCTTCTTCACTTCCAATAGAGCCGCTCCCGTCGGTTGAATTTTGCGATAGAACAGAAAGCTGCCAACACCAAACAGCAGCATACCTGTTATCAAAAGGCCAATAAAGTAGATGTTTTCCACATCCTCCACGGACAGTACTGTATTATTTATTAGTATTATTTCTAGACAATGAAAAGTGCAGTTATTTTCAGAATATGATTTCTTCAGTGAAATTATGCAAAACAATTGTAATTGTGAAACACTTGTAACTCTTTTTCAGTAAGATGAACACTACAATGCTTTCTGATTTTAAATTTCCCATGAAGATGGCACAATGTCTTTGTATGCCCGTTTTTTTTTTTTTTGTCCCAACTGCCAAACAATGAAGAAAAAATATAAGCAAGCGTGTTTTAGTGTTTTGATTTGTTTTTCTTGTTCAGGAGGGATCAATCTAGCCCAGGGGTGGGCAAACCTTTTGGCTCTGGTGCCAAATTGATTTCTAAATTTGACAGGTGGACCCGGTCAGCACATGGAGGAGAGGCCCGGCGACGTGGCCGGCGGAGAAGCGTCTTGGTTGGATGAAAGGTGTTGGAACGTGGCCAGCGGAAGTAATCTTGAGCACCGGAGGATAGCCTCCGGCGACGTGGCCGGCGGGGAGGCGTCTTGGTCGGATGAATACTGTTGGAACGCGGCCCGCGTTATCTTGAGCACCGGAGGAGAGGACTGGCGACGTGGCCAAGCGTGGCCGGCAGAGAGGCGTCTTGGTCGCATTGGGAAAATTAAAAAAATCCCCCTATTCATTCTCGGCAATACCGCTTGTGTCCGCCAGACGGCGGTGTAGTAGGCAAAAGGCCATTCATTTTAATGGGCGGCGGGGAGCGGGCCGGCTGGGCGGCCGAGTGCGGCCGGGGAGGAGGCCTCTTGGACAGAGTGAGAGATAAAACAAAGCCCCCGTTCAGTCTCAATGGCGGGGAGCAGGCCGGCCCGGCGGCGGAGAACGGGCCGCCCCGGCGGTGGAGAGCGGGCCGGCTAGGCGGCCGAGTGCGGCCGCGCAGGAGGCCTCTTGGACATATTGAGAGATTAAAAAAAGCCCCCGTTCAGTCTCAATGGCGGAGAGCGGGCCAACCCGACGGCGGAGAGCGGGCCGGCTCGGCGGCCGGGCAGCAGGCCTCTTGGACAGATTGAGAGATTTTTAAAAAAGCCCCTGTTCAGTCTCAATGGCGGAGAACGGGCCGGCTCGGCGGCGGAGAGGCGTCTTGGTCGGATGAGTGGTGTTGGAACGCGGCCAGCGGAAGTCATCTTGAGCACCGGAGGAGAGCCCCTGGCGACGTGGCCGGCGGGGAGGCGTCTTGGTCGGCTTAATAGTGTTGGAACGCGGCCCGCGGAAGTTATCTTGAGCACTGGAGGAGAGGACCGGCGACGTGGCCAAGCGTGGCCGGCGGATAGAGGTCTTGGTCGCATTGGGAAAATTAAAATACCCCCCCATTCATTCTCGGCAATACCACGGGTGCAGTAGGCAAAAGGCCATTCATTTTAATGGGGGCCGGAGAGCGGGCCGGCTGGGCGGAGAGCGGGCCGGCTCGGCGGCCGAGTGCGGCCTGGGAGGAGGCCTCTTGGATGGAGTGAGAGATAAAAAAAAGCCCCAGTTCAGTCTCAATGGCGGGGAGCGGGCCGGCTCGGCGGCAGAGAGCGGGCCGGCCCAGCGGCGCAGACCGGGCCGGCTCGGCGGCCGAGTGCGGCCGGGCAGGAGGCCTCTTGGACAGTTTGAGAGATTAAAAAAAGCCCCAGTTCAGTCTCAATGGCAAAGAGCGGGCCGGCTCGGCGGCGGAGAGCGGGCCGGCTCGGCGGCCGAGTGCGGCCGGGAAGGAGGCCTCTTGGATGGAGTGAGAGATAAAAAAAAGCCCCCGTTCAGTCTCAATGGCGGGGAGCGGGCCGGTTCGGCGGCAGAGAGCGGGCCGGCCCAGCGGCGCAGACCGGGCCGGCTCGGCGGCCGGGCAGGAGGCCTCTTGGACAGTTTGAGAGATTAAAAAAAGCCCCCGTTCAGTCTCAATGGCAAAGAGCGGGCCGGCTCGGCGGGGGAGAGTGGGCCGGATCGGCGACCGAGTGTGGCCGGGCAGGAGGCCTCTTGGACAGATTGAGAGATTAAAAAAAGCCCCTGTTCAGTCTCAATGGCGGAGAGCAGGCTGGCTCGGCGGCGGAGAGCGGGCCGGCTATGCGGCCGAGTGCGGTCGGGCAGGAGGCCTCTTGACAGATTGAGAGATAAAAAATAGCCCCCGTTCAGTCTCAATGGCGGGGAGCGGGCCGGCTCGGTTTACTAGTTTACTAGTTAACATTTTGAACCTCACTAGTCAGCTAGTAAGGTTTAGAAGATCCAACTAGTGTAACTAGTGGACATAATATGCCTTACTAGTGAGCTAGTGATCAATTTTTAAACTGACAAGTTCACTGCTAAGTCCAGAACACCTTAACTAGTGTACCCAGTGGACATTTGGCCCTTACAAGTGAGCATGTCAACTGTAACATGCGATCATTCATGTCTCAGTTGCGACTCGAACACCGACATGTTCACAAGTGGTCTGCATGCAAATGAAGCAGGCGGGACAAGAATTTTGATTGGTCAATATTCATGAATGAATATTCAGTCTTAAAGCTTTAACCCTTTGGCGCCCGGCTCATAATACCTGAAGAAGAAAGTACAGAAGTGATTTTATAAAAACAATTCATACTTTTGATTAATCTTTCTCTCTCTCTCTCTCTCTCTCTCTCTCTCTTTATCTCTCTCTCTCTATATATATATATATATATAATACATGTATGTATGTATATATACTGTATATATACAGGTATATATACAGTATATATAAATATACTGTATATATATAATGTTACAATAGAACAAATCTGAATGAAATATCTAATCAATTGCATTTTTAATACATTTTTGAACTGGTAAAGAGACTTTACGGACACCCTATATATATTAATCATCCATCCATTTTGTGATCCGCTTTAACCTCACAAGGGTCGCCAGTTGGGGGGTGCTGGAGTCTATCCCAGCAGTCTTCGGGCAGTTGGCGGGGGACACCCTGAACCGGTTGCAAGCCAATTTCAAGGCACAGAGGGACGAACAACCATCCGCACTCACACCCAGGGACAATTTAGAGTGTTTAATCAATCTGCCATTCATGTTTTTGGAATGTGGGAGGAAACCGGAGTACCTGGAGATTTTGCACTTGTAAAATTGGATCGATTAACACTGTGTGGATACTATACAGCATAGGTGTCAAAGTCAAGGGCCCAGATCTGGCCTGCCACATCATTTTATGTGGGCCGTGAAAGAATATCAAACATGGCAACATCCATGATGATTGCTAAAATTTATACCAACATTTAAAATTCTCATATGTAATAAATAATAGAGACACTGTAAGCATTTTGTTGTGATTTTTCATTTGCAATTTCCCTTGCTGTTTGCAAGAACTTTTTGTTACCCTCGTTCTTATCCTGGTAATTTTGTTACCAGCGTTTTATGTTGTACTTTATTGGTCGTGTGACCTTATTTTGTAACTAAAGCATTTTTATAATACAATTTCTTTTGGTATACGTATGAGGGATCCGCTCCTATTCCGGATTAGTCAGGCACCCAAATCGGCTGAAAGTAGACATCTCATACGCAGCGAAGTTGAATTCCCATCAATGCCAGCATGTGTCACAAACCTCCACCTGTAAAACAAACATGAAAAGAATAATGATTAAATACAAGAAAACAATCAAGTTTCATATCTTGTTTGAAATATCATCTCGGTAGAGATGATATTGCTGTGCACTTAAGACTACATGGAGGCAATTTGGAGTTTGTGTAACTTGGATATACAAATGATAAAATTCAAATTAATCTATGCTGTCCATACAATATGGCTTTCTAATGCTCCCACAAGTACAAATATAAGAAGATACCTTATTACCGAATGAGACGCATATGCCCATCTATGTGCCATGAACTATTGGGGAATGGCACATAGTATGTTCTTTTAGCCACAGTCTGGCTCCATCTCTGGGCTGCAGCAGCTGGGTCAATACGGTTGAGGATTTGTCGAACTCTTTTTCTTTGTACTACAATACCATCAGCACGCAGGTATGCCCTCATCATCTGCAACAGGTTCATAAAACAACACAATAAAGAAAGTACACTTTCACAATGAATATAATGATATATACATGAAGGGACAAGAGTATGTAGCAGAACACTTGCTTCCGAGCCTGATCTGGGAAATTGGCTGTGCAATCTTCTGACATGCTCCTCCAGGTCAACATCATGAATGGGAGTAAATCTATTTCTGGCTGAATCTGAATCATTTTTTGTATGCAGGTATGAAGAGGAACAACCCAACATCCCCGTGATGGCTCTCACTGTAAAGCCCTGAGTGAGGAGCAGTTCAATTTGATCCCTTGTAATGTCAAGTGCTGGTCTTCCTCGTCTACCTAAAGTATGGAAATAAAAGGATTAAGGAATTCAAGCAAATGAATCACTATGTGTTTTTTTATATACTGTATACAGTACAAGCATATAGACACAGATGTACATAAAAGTATATGCAGCTTCAAAACCACGAGCAGCTATTTTCTCTAACCATTTTACTCAAGAAAAAAATAATTCAAACTTATAATTGAATAACTAAAAGATCACTAGTTATTGCTTAAAAGTGTATAGCCATCGCGTTACTTAATAGTCTACTGACTTGCAGGAAAACCACTGGTATAAAACGACGTTTGACAGGGTGATAGAAAGTAAGTCACAGCAAGTCGTCAGTAAAACCCGTGTGTAGTTCGAATAAAAATATATACGAAAAACCAATGACAAAAAATGGTTACCATTTTACCTGTGTGCAAACGATGTGCCACGTGGGAACAAACACGTCCACCATTAGGAGCGGGTCCCGCAATGATGACAGATCGGAGATCTGTTAGACTTTGAATCACATTTTGAATAGTATCAGCGCTAAACTGGTCACTAACTCTTGTTAAATTAGCAATTGAAATGTTTATCGCGCGTGCTTCACTTTCACCGGCAGACCCTTGACGACAGGCACTCTCTATTGCCCTGCACCTTCGCCGAATACGTCTCAGGACGCTGTCCGCCATTGTTGTTCTAAAAAACTAAGTGGGCACAGAATTTCCAAAATCATGAGCCCTGACTGGTGGATGATACTATTTTGAAACGTACAGCCAATAGGATACCGTTACATGTTTTCGTAATCATCCTTATTTGCATGTAATGCAAGTGGGCACATTTATGGCCTTACATGTTCACTAGTAAGCGTCAAAATGATCTTACTAGTGAACTAGTATTTATTTTTATTTTTTTAGCATTACTACTATGCATACAGTGCATCATCCTATGTATGTTTGCACAAATGCCTGCTCTAATTCCTGATAGCCAAGCAGAGCTGCTCCTGTTCCCTTTATGTGTGCTTAACATTTTGTAATGCATATTCTACTTGGCAGTATTTTTCTTTATTTTCAAGTTCAACATAAGATGTTTTATTTTTACGTCACATGTTAAACTTACCCCGAGCATTGCAAAAAGTGGTTTCATTTAATTTCGTAATTTCGTTAATTATCGTACATTTTTCAGTCTAAAACTCAATTGATGTTTCGATATAATAATATCCTCATCCAACACAACTTTTTTGTCTCTTATCTGCGACAAGCATGCACATACACTCATCCTGGGATTTGCTCTTTCTTATTAAATCTTGTTAATTACTTTGCACTTTGTGAATGTTTTGAAGATTACATTTTTTTTCCAAAAATGGTTTCACAAATGTATTCAACCTCTTTCACAACTCTGACTTTTACCAGATAACCAGCACAAACTAAAACCAACCAGCAAACATACATGCTCACCTTGATGAGTTTTACCAGGTCACCATACTAGTACATACTGCCACTAAATGGATAGCGGAAAACAAAAAAAAGGTTCATTTATCACTACACTATAAATGGGCTATAGTGTTGACGGTGAGTCTTTGTAAATGGTTGTCTGTCTCTGAGTCCTAAAACAGTGTATGGTTTATGAAATAAATATATTTTTTCCCAATTGTAAAGCAGAGACAATCCATTTTTTTTTTTTTTTACAACTGAGACTGTTACGGCTTTGTAATACACATTTCCCTTTGTCTATGGAGAGTCACTAGTTTTCATGTCATCAAACGGATTAAGGCCTACTCCAATAATTTATAGTCATTCAAACTTGCATCATATACTTTCTTGCTGTGGAAAAATAATACCACAAACCACAGGCAGCATTGTGACTTTCCTAATTTTCTTTTCATAAAACGACAACTAGTCAAACTAAAACAATGCCCTAAGTAATTGGAATGCCATTGCCATTAAACCAGAAGATAAAAAATTGAACCCACATTCTGAATGAATTAAACACTATTGTGAATGAAATCACTGTCGAGGATTTTAATTTTGGGCGGCCCTATGATTGACTGGTTAGCGCATGGCATCACAGTGGAGAGGTGCAGAGTTCGATTCTGGCATGATTGATTTATTGGAAAGGCCCATCACAGTCATTCTCATGCTTCTATGTATAATTATCAACAGGGCAGTGTTTCTCTCTGTTGTCACGGTAAAAATAGTAACGTATTAAAAACTTAAAAAGATAATACTCGGCCACAAAAAGGGGAAAAACCCCCACAAAAATATTGTTATCTGCCGTCATCAGCGGATCAGTCTTGCTCATCCATCTTAACTGCTTTTTTAGGTTATTTGAGATATCGTTAGTCAGGCTGGAAATTCGCTACAAAAGACAGTCATATGCAAATCTTCCAAACTTCAAGGATGCTGGTACGAGTGTGTGTATGTTAAATAGGTCAAGAGCTGAGATTGCAGCATGCAGCCTGGACCATTGACGCATGTCCAAACCTAGCCCACTGTCTCTCTCGTTTCTCACATAGACTTGTCTTTGACACACCCCTGAGGCGACCCACTCCACTCTAGAGGAACTCCAGTGGGCCATAGCATTTACATATATTAAAATGAGTCCAGGGTACAGTCCTGACCCTGAAAAGCTCCAGGGATCTGTTGAAGATTTGTGTGAAGACCGGAGCCAGCTGGTCCGCACAGACTTTCAGGCAGGAGGGGGACACTTTGTCGGGCCCCGGAGCTTTCTTGATCTTTTGCTGCTTGAAGAGCCGTCTCACTTCCTGTTCGTGGATTTATAGTGAAGAAAAAGAGGGTGGGGGGTAGGTAGAGTGGTTTCTGGTAGAGGTGGGTGTGTGTGGGAAATGGGGGTGTCCTTTTCAACTCGGCAGAAAAACATGTTTAGTTCATTAGCAATACCCTTATTGTTCACTGTTTGGGGGGGATGGCATTCTATAGTTAGTGATTGCTTTCAGGCCATTCCATACAGATGCAGATTCGTTAGCAGAGAACTGTTTTTTCAGCCTCTCTGCATAGCTTCTCTTAGCGATGCTAATTTCCTTTGTCAATTGGTTTCGGGCGTGTTTGTACAGTGCCCGATCTCCACTTCTAAATGCAGCCTCTTTATCTTTCCTGAGTTGCCTGAGTTTGGGAGTAAACCATGGCTTGTTACTTATTGTTGAAGGAGCAGAATGACTTCGATGGTACACACATGTCCTCACAGAAACTGATGTATGATGTTACAGTGTCTGTGTATTCATCCAGTGTGCCCGTTGAAGTTTCAAAGGCGCCCCAATCAGTGCAGTCTAAGCATTCTTGTAGAGCTAGCTTTGCGTCCATTTTTTCACAGTCTTAACAACCGGTTTAACACATTTGAGTTTCTGTCTGTATGTAGGTATTAAGTGGATTAAATTGTGGTCAGAAAGACCCAATGCTGCACGGGCGACCGATCGGTATGCATTTTTGATTGTTGTATAGCAGTGGTCAAGAATGTTGCCTTCTCTGGTGAAACAGTCGATGTGGTGCTTATATCTGGGAAGTTTACGGTTAAGATGTGCTCTATAAAAATCGCCCAAAATGATCATGGGTGACTCTGGGTATTTGAGTTCGAGTTTGTTTACTTGTTCGGCTAGCGTTTGTATCGCCGTGTTAGCGTTAGTGTGGTATATGGTTTTTGCTGCTTCGCTGGTCTTCAAA
The DNA here is from genome assembly GCF_025434085.1 of Hippocampus zosterae. Taxonomy (NCBI): domain Eukaryota; kingdom Metazoa; phylum Chordata; class Actinopteri; order Syngnathiformes; family Syngnathidae; genus Hippocampus; species Hippocampus zosterae. The sequence continues at coordinate 10,943,527 of NC_067452.1, read as the reverse complement.
AAACACTCGGTGATCGGTGGCTGTTTCCCGACGAATGAGCACTTCAGGGACCACGGCTGATTGGGAAAAGATTTTATTCTACCAATGTCAGAGTGAAGTCTTTCCAAAAAGTTGAGTGGCCCAAGGCATGGATGTAAAAAAGAGCCCCCCTCCCCTGTCAGGCCCGTGTCTTTTATACCTGGCAAGGCGCTGATGTCATGGCTTTGTGCACCAGCTGCGGTTTTCAATCTACTAGTTTACTTCAGTCCTAAAAAAGGAGATCTTGACCAGCGCTGTTGGTGATGGATGACAACAGCCACTTTACCTTTTTATAGGATTGCACACACTGCTGAAACTGGATTCTCCCTGACCAGCAAATATAGAATAGAATCGTGTTACTGACGCCAGGTGGACATTCTAAGGCCACCTACAGGAATAGAGAGGGAATTCCAAATTACACTTCATTAGCTTGTGGCGCAATGTAAACACCGACTAGTAAAAAGGAGGTGAACTCACGTGGCGAGTAGAATAACTTGCAGTTTAAAGACAGCGACTCCAGGTCCGGGCTGCAGTGTGCGTCGAGCTTCGTGACATCAGTGCACCATTCTTCGTTGATATAGAAGCAAATCCCACCACCTTTCGATTTCCCTGATAGCTCCGTGTCGCGGTCGGCTCGGAGAAGGCGGAAGCCGTGTAGATGTAGCGCGGAATCCGGGTGGCGGTCACTGAGCCAGGTTTCAGTGAAGCAGAGCGCAGCAGAACGTGCAACGGTTTTATGGGTCTTTGTGAGAAGAAGTTCATCCATCTTAGTTGGCAGAGATCGTAGATTAGCAAGATGGATCGATGGGAGCGGGGTTCGAAATCCGCGCTGCTGGAGCTTGACGAGCACGCCGGCTCGCTTCCCCCTCCTCCGGCGGCGTTTCCATGCTCCGTACAGCGCAGCCGCTCCGCTCGCGATTAGCTCTGAAAAACCTTGTGGATTTTCGTGTGCTGGTGAAAAAAGACCTAGCGTACCCTCCCCAATGCGCAGCAACTTTTCCCTCGTGTAAGTAAGCCGCTCAGGGTCGCCAAAAACAAACGAAAATGACAAAAACAGGGATAATACTAGGGAGCGTGTGACTGAGGCTGCCATACCTGTCGGCTCCTGATGGCGTTTATTATCCGTTGTATTCTTTGCGTGCACTAACAGATGTAATGCAGAGGACCGCAGCAGTGCGACTTTGTGTGTATAATGTTTGACTAACTGGAGACCCTGTCTAAGGAGGGCATGTGGCGATAACGATGCGCTGATTGGCTCCTCTGAAATGAAGGTGTGCCCATACATAAGCGTCAGCATATACGATGCGCTGATTGGCTCATTTGAATTTAAGGTGTGCCCATACCTAAGCGTCAGCATATACGATGCGCTGATTGGCCCATTTGAATTTAAGCTGTGCCCATATCTAAGCGGCAGCATATACGATACGCTGATTGGCTCATTTGAATTTAAGGTGTGTCCATACATAACCGTCAGCACGCGCGCTGGGGCGTTCCGAGCCCTAGTCTGACAGTTGCAAGATGGCGCGGTCGGAGCCGGGCAGCGGTGGCCATCGACCCGACGGGCGCGCCTCGGACGGTACCCGCCGTCGAACTCCAGCGTCGCGGGGGGCAAAAACGAGACGGCCGAACACCCGCATGGTGCGCAGGATTTTACAGCAGGTAACATGCTCGGTTCGACGCTCGGTTCGACGGCGGGTATCGTCCGAGGCGCGCCCTTCGGGTCGCCGCGCGCGGCGGGTCGACGGGCGCCGCTGGCCGGCTCCGACCGCGCCATCTTGCAACCACTGTCAGACGAGGGCTCGGAACGTCCCAGTGCGCATGCAAATTAGCCATGTGCGCGAAAGCCGCGCGCGGGATTCGAAATGTACGCACCTTGTGTTGTCGTCTGAAATGAAAAATAAAATCATTTGCCCGCCCGCCGCCCCCTCTCTCTTAAAACTACTCGTCCGAGGCATTTCGAATGCGTGTGTATTGGGATAGACGCGTGCTGACGGTTATGTATGGACACACCTTAAATTCAAATGAGCCAATCAGCGTATCGTATATATGCTGACGCTGTGTGCAGAAACTGCACACAATCGAAACCTCCCGCGATTCATTTTGTGCTAATTGTCTGTGTGCGGCTCTCCTGGGCTGAAGCTGTGAGCACACTGTGGCGTCGCGCATGCGACAGTTTATTTTCCCAATAAACTGCAAGCCATTCTACTCGCCACGTGAGTTCACCTCCTTTTTACTAGTCGGTGTTTACATTGCGCCACAAGCTAACGCTAACACGGCGATTCAAAATGGAGGAATGTGTCAGGAAAAAGACGCATGCGCGACGCCACAGTGTGCTCACAGCTTCAGCCCAGGAGAGCCGCACACAGACAATTAGACAAAACGAATCGCGGGAGGGTTCGATTGTGTGCAGTTCTGCTCCCGTCTACCCGCGGTTCTTTGCAGCTGTTTAACAGCAGGACACCGCAAGGTAAATGGACGTCACAATGGCGTCGTCAAATAATATTTGCATGCCTCAGACATTGCATTCACTTATAGTGGAAGAACAGCACTGCACATTCCTGTGCTCCTTGTGTCAGTATTTAAAATGGTTCTTAACTCCTCTTCTGATATATTTTAAGTGATTTCAGAGGGGATTTGAAAAGGGGAATTGTACACATGAAAAGGATATTTTTGTTTTCATGTTTAGTATTTATTTTGGTAAAATTAGTGTTTTGTTTTTGTTAAAGTAAGGGAAAAAAGACAACGACTGTTTAACAAAGTTAAAGTAAAAATGTCTTATTTCCCTAAAAGGGCTATTTGTATTATTAAGCAGACACAACTTAACAAAATACAAGAGTTCCTGTGTCTCAACACAATACCTCTCATTATTTGCTGTGTACTGGCAAAGTAAATAATTATTTTCATGCACCCCATTATTGATTGGTTGTGAGGAGTGTTGATTTGTATAAGCTTGGCTTTACCATACTAAATGGGCATATAGCCCTGCTACACATGATTCCCGTGCATGTAATCGGACCTTGGTCTTATTAAAAAAACAAAAGTGGACATTTTTAGTTGAGGACCACTGGCCTAAAGTAACCATTAGATCATGCTGCAACAGCGGATAGAGGTAACCTTAAAAAAAATAACTTGAGTGACTTTTTAATGCCTTTGAAAATTATACATTTTTTAAAAAGTATTTACAGTATGTGAACTGAATAAAAAAGTTACTTATTAAGGTCAAAGTAAAATTATATATAATATGTTGTGGTCACTTAACAGTCCTGAGGTTGGTTGTTAGAATCCAAGCTTGGGCCTCCAGAAGTTTGCATGCACTCTCCATGCTTTTCGGGATTTTATGCCAGTACTCTGGCTTCCTCCTGCATTCCAAAACCACACTTTTTGGGTTAATTGAAAACTAAAAACAAATCCTTAGGTGTGAATGGATGTTTGTCGATAAGTGCCCTGCAATAGAGAGACGGCCAGTCCAGGGTTTATCATGCCTATCATCGGGATTGAGCTGGGATAGGATCCTGGTCACCTGTGACTCTCATGAGCAATATAGAGAATAGATGAACGAATGTTACAGTTGTGTTTCCTTCAATTACACACCCTAGGCAAGTTATAAAATCATTTCCAGAACATTAAAAAAAAAATGTTTTTACGGTGTTTTAACACATTTTTTAAATGATCAAACACAGTTAAAATGTATCATACAGTATATTAAGAGAGAAATATCAAATGATAAAAATATTTGTACTCATAACGACTCACGACGGCGATGATGAAGCAGCCATAACACAGTACAGTCCTGTTACAAGGCTGAAATAAAGGTGTTTTCTTTGTAAAAAAAAAAATATGACCAACCTGGTGTTGAAATTGACCATTGAAAATGTCAAGTATGCATGAGCATATAGCACGTCTGCATATAAACATAGTCTCTGTGCTTTTGCATCGATGACTTTTTTGTTGTTATATTTCTCACAAACATCTTTTTGGGCAGGTGTTGGCTGCTTGTGTTTTTTTTTTTCTGTTGCAAACCCGGGTGGCTCCGCCATTGTTGTTTTGGAACTGCAGTGCATCACCATGTCAGCAAGCCACCACTCCGTTAACATTGCATTCCATAGGGAAAGGATGAACGCGGAAGTAATCAGCAATGTTTGTGCTGTAAGATAAGATATCCTTTATTTGTCCCACAATGGGGAAATTAACAGCCTCCAGCAGCAAGAATGTATGTAGAAAGAAGAAGAGAAAAAAAACAACAACAAACATCTTTCAATTAAATACAATATGAACACAAATGGATAAATCGCAGTACTATTTACAATTTACCTTCACATCATTTAATTATTATTATTATTATGATTGTTATTTTTTATTCATCAGCCTGACAGCAGTGGGTAGGAACGAGCGTCGGTATCTCTCCTTCTTGCAGCGCGGGTGTAACAGTCTCTGGCTGAAGGAGCTACCAAGTGCTGTCAGGGCGGGCTGGAGGGCGTGGGAGGGAGTGGCCATCATAGCTTTTAGCTTAGTTAGCATCCTTCTGTTGCCCACCTCCTCCAGAGTGTCAAGGGAGCAACCCAGGACAGAACTGGCCTTCCTGACCAGTCGCTCCAGTCTCTTTCTGTCCCGGGCCGAGATGCTGCCTGACCAGCAGCAGACAATGCCATAATAGATGGCCGAGGCCACCACCGAGTTATAGAACGTCTTAAGGAGTGACCCCTGAACCCCAAAAGACCTCAGTTTCCTGAGTAGGAAGAGTCGGCTCTGTCCTTTCCTAATCAGGGTGTCCGTGTTTGTGGACCAGTCCAGTTTGTCGTTGAGAAGAACACCAAGGTACTTGTAGGAGGTCACCCTCTCTATGTCCATACCCTGGATGTTCATCGGTGCTGGTGAGGACTTTTTCCTGCAGAAATCCACAACCAACTCCTTAGTTTTCCTCGGGTTGATCTGGAGGAGATTCTGCTGGCACCAGTCCACAAAGTCCTTGGTCAGTCCCCTGTACTCCCGATCATCCCCTTCTGTAATGAGACCAACAAACGCAGAGTCATCGGAGAACTTCTGATCTCAAGAACACAATAGTCAATCAGGGACTGTATATATTAAAAAAAAAAAAAAATCCTCGTCTCACCCACCCTCGGGTGCTGTCCATCCCTCATTCAGCTCGGGTCCTCTACCAGAGGCCAGGAAGCTTGAGGGTTCTGCGCAGTATCCTTGCTGTTCCCAGCACTGCACATTTCTGGACTGAGATGTCCGATGTTGTTCCCGGGATCTGTTGCAACCACTCATCATCTAGTTTGGGGGGTCACTGCCCCGAGTGCTCCGACCACCACAGGCACGACTGTCACCTTTACCTTCCAGGCACTCTCCAGCTCCTCTCTGAGCCCTTGGGATTTCTCGAGTTTCTCGTGTTCCTTCTTTCTGATGTTTCCATCACTTGGGACCGCTACATCCACTACAACGGCTTTCCTCTGCCCTTTATCTATGATCACGATATCTGGTTGGTTCGCCATTACCATCTTGTCAGTCTGGATCTGGAAGTCCCACAGGATCTTCGCTCTGTCATTCTCCACCACCTTCGGAGGTGTTTCCCATTTTGACCTTGGGGTTTCCGGTCCATACTCCGCACAGATGTTTCGGTAGACTATGCCAGCCACCTGGTTATGGCGTTCCATATAGGCTTTCCCTGCCAGCACCTTACACCCTGCAGTTATGTGTTAGATCGTCTCAGGTGCCTCTTTGCACAACCTACACCTTGGGTCTTGGCTGGTGTGGTATATCTAGGCCTCGATGGCTCTGGTGCTCAGGGCCTGCTCCTGAGCAGCCAGGATGAGTGCCTCTGTGCTGTCCTTCAGGCCAGCCCTCTCTAGAACTCTGATCGGACTTCTTGAGATTGGCCACGGCAGTTATTGTCCGGTGGTACATCCCGTGTAGGGGCTTGTCCTCCCATGATGGTCCCTCTTCCAGCACCTCATCTTCTGTTCCCCATTGTCCGAGACATTCTCTGAGTACATCATCCGTTGGTGCCTTCTCCTTGATGTATTTGTGGAGCTTGGATGTTTCATCCTGGACAGTGGCTCTCACACTCACTAGTCCCCGGCCTCCTTCCTTTCGGCTTGTGTACAGTCTCAGGGTGCTGGATTTGGTATGGAACCCTCCATGCATGGTAACGAGCTTTCGGGTCTTAACATCCGTGGTCTGAATCTCTTCCTTTGGCCACCTTATTTTTCCTGCAGGGTATCTGATCACTGGAAAGGGCATAGCTGTTTATTGCCCGGGTCTTATTCTTGCCATTGAGCTGGCTTCTTAGGACTTGCCTCACTCGCTGGAGGTATTTGGCCGTAGCCGCTTTCCTTGTTGCCAGTTTGAGGTTGCCATTGGCTTGTGGTATACCGAGGTACTTGTAGCTGTCCTCAATGTCTGCTATTGTTCCTTCAGGGAGTGAGACCCCTTCAGTGCGGACTACCCTTCCTCTCTTAGTCACCATCCGACTACATTTCTCCAGCACGAATGACATCCCGATGTCGCTGCTGTAGATCTTGATTGTGTGGATCAGGGAGTCTATGTCCCTTTCGCTCTTAGCAAACAGCTACATGTCATCCTTGTAGAGGAGGTGACTGATCGTAGCTCCATTTCTGAGGCGGTATCCATGGCCTGTCTTGGTGATTACTTGGCTTATGGGGTTCAGTCCTATGCAGGACAGCAGTGGGGAGAGTGCATCACCTTGGTATATGCCACATTTGATGGACACTTGGGTAAGTGGCTTGCCATTGGCTTCAAGTGTGGTTTTCCACATCCTCATCAAGTTCGCAACGAAGGCTCTTAGGGTCCTGTTCACCTTATACACATCCAAGCATTCAGTGATCCATGTATGTGGCATCGAGTCATAGGCTTTCTTTTAATCAATCCAGGCTGTGCACAGGTTGGTACATCGGGACCTGCAGTCTTGTGCGACTGTTCTGTCAACCAGGAGCTGATGTTTGGCTCCCCTGGTATCTCTACCAATGCCCTTCCGTGCTTCGCTCATGTATTGATCCATGTGTGCACTTATCTTAGCCGCAACATGAGCTTCCAAAATTGTGGAGGGACAGGTTATTGGCTGATAGTTGGATGCGACTGCACCCTTTGAGGGATCTTTCATGATAAGGATCGTTCGCCCTTCGGTTAGCCATCCTGGGTGAGTCCCATCCCTAGGCAGCTGGTTCATTTGTGCTGCTGGGCGCTCATGGAGTGCTGTGAGTCTCATTAGCCAGTAAGTGTGGACCATGTCCGGGCCTGGTGCTGTCCAGTTCTTCATATTTGAGACTATTTCCTTTATGTCTGCCACTGTTATGGTAATTGGGTTCTGTTCAGGGAGGTGTCTGTGCTCCTCTCTTTGGGTGACCAGCCATTGTGCACTGCTGTTATGTGCAACCTCCTTCTCCCATCTGCCTCTCCAGTACCTTTCAGTTTCCAGTCTTGGTGGATCAGCTCTGTTGTTAGGACTCTGCCACTGAGCGTACACTTTCGCAGGTTGTGTTGCAAACAGCCTGTTTATTCGTCTGGCCTCATTCTCTTTCGTGTACCGCTTTAGGCGGCTGGACAAGGCTTGGAGCCTTTGTTTCGAGTGCTTCATATATGGTCATCTGGATGTACCTCTCAGGATCGGCCTTTTCATCACACCTCTCTGGACCTCAGTCAATTGACTCACATCTTTCCGAGCCGCCTTGATCTGAGCCTCCAACCGTCTTTTCCATGGTCGGTAATGTATCTCATGGCTTCCATGGTTGCTCTTATAGCCAAGCATCTCAAGGATCACTGATGCTGAAGCGTATATCAGTTCATTTCCGTGATCGTTACGGTAAGGATCGCCCTCAGTGCAGCATTCACACTTTCCAAGAGACTTTCAGGTGGTACTTCACATAGCCGTTGTAATCGGATTCTAGGTTTCCCAGCTTTCATTCTTGCCATGATCTTAGCTTTCAGGTCAGTTGCTGCCTCGCTCAGCATTTCATTCATTGGGGCTGGCCTCCCAATCTCATCATCTGCATTCACTCTGGTATGAACTCCTCCTCTGATCTGGCAGCCTGGGGCCCCTCACCATGGAACCTGCGTTGTACCTCATCAATCTCAAGTTGTGACAGCAGTTGCCGTTTGTGGATGTTGGAACACTGAGTTACGAGTTGTTTCGTGGCCACCCGTGACTGTGGGTTTCGAAGTAACCATTTAGCCCACATTCTCTCCATGTAACCTCTCTGACTAGGCTTGCTTGAGTAGTAGCATTCCAACAGAGCCATGTTATTGCATCTTGCCCATCTCTGCTCCATTTTTCATCAAGGTGCTCTGGTTCCCCAGCACCTGACGCAGACCTTGTTTGGCCGGGCGACGTCTGAGCTGGCATGTCATTCATTTTATTGTCTCTCATCATTGTATGAGGTACGCATTAGCGTGAAGGCTCTTGCCCAAGGACCCACACTGGATGGTGTTATGTGCTCATTTTTTGCCCCAAGTGGGGAGCGGAGGGACGGGCGCTGGGGGGGGGACCATCGTGGTGGGGCGGGCCCCTACGCGGGATGTGCCACCGGACCGTGGCTGAGGTGGCTGATCTCAAGAAGTCCTATCGGTGGCTGGAGGGGACTGGCCTGGGGGACAGCGCAGGGGCGCTCATCCTGGCTGCTCAGGAGCGGGCCTTGGGCGCCGGAGCCGTCGAGGCCCGGATGTGCCGCGCCGGACAGGACCCGGGGTGTGGGTTGTGCGGGGAGGCGCCTGGGACGATCCGGCACGTGGCTGCGGGGTGTGGGATGCTGGCAGGGGGGGCCTGCGTGGAGCGCCATGGCCAGGTGGCTGGCGTGGTCTGCCGAGGCATCTGTGCGGAGTGTGGACTGGGGGGCCCCGGGGTCGGAGTGGGGGGCACCTCCGAGGGTGGTGGAGGGTGGCGGAGCGGGGATCCTGTGGGACTTCCGGATCCAGACTGGCGGGATGGTGGTGGCGAGCCAGCCAGATGTCGTGGTCGTGGATGGGGGGCGGAGGAGGGCCGTTGTGGTGGATGTGGCGGTCCCAGGTGGTGGAGGCATCGGGAGGGGGGAGCATGGGGGGCTCGGGGGGTACCAGGGGCTCGGGGAGGGGCTGGGGAGGGCCTGGGGGGTGGGGGTGGCGGTCGTGCCTGTGGTGGTCGGGGCGCTCGGGGCAGTGACCCCCGGACTGGATGGGTGGTTGCGACAGATCCCGGGACCAGCGTCGGACATCTCGGTCCGGAGGTGTGCGGTGCTGGGAGCGGCGGGGGTACTGCGCGGGGCCCTCGGGCTTCCTGGCCTCTGGTGGAGGACCCGAGCTGAATGAGGGACGGACACCACCCGAGGACACCTCCTATTGGCTCCATGATAAGAGCTCCACCCAGCAAAGAATTAACCCTTTAAAACCTGATTCTGAGCTTTCACAATTATTTACCGCCATTTGCGTAATATCTACAGTATACAGAAGGAATCAAGCAATTTTTACCAATGTATCTGTAGGTGATGTTTATTTATTATGTACACAGAGATAAAGAGTAATGGCACAGCTCTGCAGTATCTTTCCACTTTTATATATGTATGCTATACTAAATAAAATGAATAGGGCACCATATAATGCAACAGTTATGCAACTCCCTAAATAATGATGTGAATTTTCAGTTGTTGCTAAATCAGTTAGGATGTTATAATTTGTGGTGTAGATGCGAATTTAGGAGAGCAGGACAATATATCGCATTGCAATTGGAGCAGCAGCTTGGTTGATGATGTCCCCAAACCGGCTCATCTATTATATTTGTCGTGCAATACAATGAAAATGAGCACAATTGCAAAACATAGGCTTCTTATATTTTAAAATAAAATAATCACATGTTTACCGTTCTGGGGTTTCTACAATCATGAATGGAGGCATTATTTACAGCAGGTTGATGTTGTTGTTGTTGTTGTCGACCCCACCCGTGCCCCGACATTGGGGGACCGGGCCCTCACTCCGTCTCCCGGATCCCCAGACCCCCCTCCTCCGCCCAGCGGGCGAGCAGGGCCGCCACTCCGCTTGGGTTTCGCCAGAGGTCCTCCGGAGTCAGTGTGGTGGGTATGTTTGTGCAGGTGAACAGGTGTTGTGTGTCGTGCACTTGCGTGCCGCATAGCGCACAGAGTGGTGTTGGGTGTGTGTCCGGTGTAATGTTGTGTAGGTAGGAGTGGAGGGCTGGTGATTTGTTGGTTCGGAGTTGTGCTAGGAGTTGTCTGGTTCTGTGTGGTAGGTCTTGCTCTGATGGGTCTATTTCTGGTGCTGGTGCATGTATTACTTTGTTGTGTTGTCTGGTGTCCAAGTGTGTTTGTACAAAGTGGGTGTGTATGTCTTTCATGTTCTGTTTTATGGTGTCGTTGTTGGTGTCCTGTGGTGCTGTGTCTTTGTTGTGTGTGTAGTTGTTGTTGTGGAAGATTGTTTGTTTCTTTTGTCTGGGTGGTGGTGGTTGTTGAGTGAGTGGGTGTAGTGGGTGGGTTGGGTGTTGGGCTTTTTGTCTGATTTGCGATGCGTGTAGTTTTAGATGGGTGTTCAGTGGGAGAGTTTTTGTTTCCTCATGCAAGTGTTGTATGTTTGTGTCTTGTGTGCATCCTGTTGCTATTCTGAGTGCGGTGTTCTGTGTGGTCTGGAGTTTTGTCTTGTTTGTGTCCGATAGTGTTGGTGACCATATAGTGTTTGCGTATTCGAGGCGTGTGAGTGTGGTTGCTTTGTATGTGGTGAGTATAGTTTCTTTGGATTTTCCCCAGTGAGTGGTTGTTAAGGCTTTAAGTATTTTGTTTGATTGCTTGGCGCGGGTTAGAGTGTGTTGTGTGTGTTTTGAGAAGGTGAGTTTGGGGTCCCATGTTAATCCCAGTATTTTGGGTTCGCGGACTGTGGGTAGGGTGGTGTTATCTATTTGTAAAGTGAGTCTGTTGCTGTATTCTGCCGGATCCGGTGTGAACAGAGTGGTGGTGGTTTTGTCTGCGTTGAGTGTGAGTTGGTTCTGTTTTGTCCAGTTGTATATGTCGTGGAGATATTTTTGTACTTGTTGTTGTGCCTGTTGTGGTTTGACATGTGTGGATAGAATGGTGATGTCGTCTGCATATGTAACTGTGTGTACATTTGGAGGTGGTTGTGGTAAGTCTGCCATGTATATGTTGAATAGTGTTGGTGAAAGTACTCCCCCCTGTGGTACCCCCGTTTTCGTGTTTCTGTGTTCTGATGTTTCCCCCCGGTATTGAGTGTATTGTCTGCGTCCCCTTATGTAGTTGAAGATGTATTTGATGATGATGTTTGGGGTGTTAGTGTTGTTGAGTTTGTTTGTGAGTGTGTGTAGGTTTACCGTGTCAAAGGCTTTGGACATGTCTAGGGCTATGGCAACTGTTCGTTGTGGTGGTTTTTGTTGATTGAAACCTGTGGCTATGATGTTGTGTATGTGGTGTAGTGCTGTGGTTGTGGAGTGTTGTTTTCGGAAGCCGTGTTGGTGAGAGGGTAGTTGAGTGTTGTTGGTAATGAAGGGTAGTATTACCTTTTCCATTGTTTTGGCTATTGGGCTGAGTAGTGCTATTGGTCTGTAAGATGGGCCGAGTGCGTGGTTTTTGTTGGGTTTTGGTATTGGGATTATTTTTGCAGTCTTCCATATTGCGGGGATGGTGTTGGTGTTGAGTGATGTGTTGTAAGTGTGTGTGAGTAGTGTTATTGCTTTGGGGCCTAGGTGTTTCAGATGTCTGATGTTTATGTTGTCTGGGCCTGTGGAGTTGTTGTTTTTGGAGCGTTGTAGTGCTTGTTTGACTTGTTGTTCTGTGATGGTTATGGGCGTGGTGTTGAGTTTTCGTATTTTGCGTTGTAGTTGTCTATATGTTCTGTTGGTTTTGTGTTGTATTATGTTGGTGAATTGTTTGTTGAAAGCTCGTGCTTTCTGTTTGTTGGATATTGCCGTGTGTTGTCCGAACTGTATTGTGGTGTTTTCTGGTGCTTTTTGTTCTTTGTTAGATAGTCTTGTTACTGTGTTCCAGAGTATGTATTGTTTGTGTCTGTGGTTCCATGCATCCGTTAAGTGTTCTTTCCATAGCTCTTGTTTGTGTTTTTGGATTTGTTTGTCTATTTCTTTGTTTAGGTCTGTGATGCGTGGGTCTTGGTGGTTTTGTTGTCTGATGTCGTTTCTTTGGCTGATGAGTGTTCTGATGTGTTGTGGTAGGAGAAGTGATTTGCTTTTTATTTTTCCGTGGGGTATGTGGTGTTTGTCTGCTGTAAGTATGAGGTTTGTGAGCATGGTGTTGGCTGTGTGGATGTTGTCAGGTATGGTTATGTTCTCCAGTGCTGATTCTATTTCAGAGGTGTATCCTTCCCAGTCTGCTTTCCTGTAATTTGTGTAAGTTTGAAGGTGTTGTTGTAGGCGGAAAGGAGCACGCGTGTTGTGTGTGATTTTGATAGGAAGGTGGTCTGAACTGAGTGCGTGTATTGTGGTCCATGTTGTTCTGTTTGTGATGCTGTTGCTGGCTGTTGTGATGTCCGGTGATGTTGGTTGTTGGTTGATGTTTGTAGGTTTTCTGGTAGGTGTGTTTGCGTTTAGAGTGATTTGTTGGGAGTTCTGTAGTATGTCTGCAATGAGGGTGCCTCTGTGGTCGTCGTAGGGAGAGTGCCATTGTGTTGAGTGAGCGTTGATGTCTGCGGTTAGAATGGTGTTGTTCAGCGAGTTTATGTATTGGAAGGTGTTGGTGATGTCTGTGTCTTCTGTGGCGTGGTCTGGTCGGGTGGTATCTCTGGGGGGTATATACATGTTGCATATGTGTAGTCTTTTGTGGTTGGTTATGTGAATCTTTACGGTTTGAATTTCTGTAGTGTTGGTGTTAATGTTGTTGGGGATGTTCATGGGAGTGAATGTGACTGATTTGTGAATGTATGTGAGCAGTCCTCCTCCTCCCTTGTGTTCTCTGTCTTTCCTAATTCTGGTGTAGTTGGTGAGACGAGGTGTGTTGTGTTGTTTTTCTAGTTTGGTTTCTTGTATGGTGATGATGTCTGCGTGCTGTTGTGAGGCGAGTTCTTCTAGTTCTGTTTTCTTGTTTTGGATGCCGTTGATGTTTATTTGTAGTATGGTCAGTGTGTGTTTGTTGTTTTTGTTGGTGGGTGTTGTTCTTTGTGGGTTGTTCGGGGGTTGTGGTGTTGGGGTGTTTGTTGTTTGCGTGTGTGTTCTGCATGTCCACGTGTTTGTGTATTGGCGGGTGGTGATGCCGGAGCAATGTCTGTGTATCCAGTGTGGGTGTGTTGAGTTGCATCTGAGTGAGGTTTGTCTGCGTGTGATGATTCTATTGCAGCTATTGCAGGTCCAGGTTTGGGGGGGTGGTCTTGTGTTTGTTGTATCTCTGTTGGAGTTGTCTGTCCGTGTTGCCTTTGAGGGTAGTGTTGGTGAGGCGAGTGTGTTGTTTTGGTCTGTTTGTGCTCTGCTGCCTGTTGGTGTCCTACGAGGTGTTGTTGTTCGTGGTGGTGTTTTGGGATGTAGTCTGCATTTCCATGTTATGTTGTATTGTCTAGTGTTTATGTTTGTGCAATGTTTGTGTACCCAGTGTGGTGTGTGGTGGTTGCATCTGAAGGATGTCTGTCTTCTTGTAATCTGTTGTGTGCAAATGTCGCATGTCCAGGTAGTTTGTTGTGTGTGTGTTTGTTGCGTGCGTGAGAGTGTCTGTGTGGGCCCCGGATTTGTCTCTATGTCCCCCGCCTGGAGCAAAAGGTCCGCCCGCCACCCTGCCAGGTTCAGGGGGCGGTTAGCCGAAAAAAAAAAAAACGGCCGTAAGGGCACCCCGTTCGGGGTGCAGGGATTGGTTCCTTGATTTGTCCCCCCGTTCGGGGGGAACCCTCCAACTGCGAGTAAGCCAAGGAGTTTGGAGGTACAGCAGGTTGACAGCAGTGTGATCGAGCAGATTAGATAGAGTAGAATTTGAATGGGGCTTCACTGATTTATTTCATACAATTTATATCTAAAACACAGTTGAAAAATATTTGATTGTTAAAATATTTAAATACAAGAACTATATCAAGAAATTAACAAAACATAGTTTTTTTAGTTAGGAGAAAAGTCTAAAAACATATCACAATGACAAACGTTGTGCCTCTCCTCCTCCTGTTCTTCAATGAAGCTGATCACCCTCCAGCTCCCGTTAGAAACATCGTGCTGCTGAAGGTGTGCCGGCAGAATGGTTGTGATACAGGAGGTGCTGTGGACTCTCCCAGAAACGAGGACCTAGTTTAGTTGTAGATCCAGTAAAACATAGTGCAAATGTGACATTATTTATAATGCACAGTTACAGTCTTGTGAATATTAAAAAATGTACTTCATGTAATGCAGGAAGCGAATATTTCAAACGAACTAAGGCAGCAAACAGTAAGAGCAAAATCGTGTTCCAAACATTGTCTTTTTTTAAATGTCAATTAGCTTGTGAGTAATAAGACAAAATGTGACTGTCAGACAGAGAACTGTCAGAGCAAACGGGAGATTTTAGAAAGTCCTGCCGAAATAAATCTGCACCCGACTGCGACTGTCAGCGTTGAACTGCCGCCATTGCTGTCAAAGTCAGACACATCTCCAAAATTGTTGGAGCAAATTTTTAAGCAGGCTTCATCTTGATAAATTGACCACGTATTTGACATTTACACCATAACGTTACCGCCTAAAATAATCCTTCATTCATCTTCCGTACCGCTTGATCCTCACTAGGGTCGCGGGGGGTGCTGGAGCCCATCCCAGCCGTCTCCGGGCAGTAGGCGGGGGACACCCTGAATCGGTTGCCAGCCAATCGCAGGGCACACAGAAACAAACAACCATTCGCACTCACACTCACACCTAGGGACAATTTGGAGTGTTCAATCAGCCTGCCAAGCATGTTTTTGGAATGTGGGAGGAAACCGGAGTACCCGGAGAAAACCCACGCAGGCCCGGGGAGAACATGCAAACTCCACACAGGGAGGCCGGAGCTGGAATCGAACCCGGTACCTCTGCACTGTGAAGCCGACGTGCTAACCACTGGACTACCGGGCCGCCAGGATCCTAAAATAATCGTAAAACAAAATTTTGTGTAACAACAAGAGTAATATGTACCCCAAAAGCTTTCAAAGCGTCTGAAAGTTTTCTCCTCCGTTTTTGTTGGGGCTTGGCTCGAAATGCATCATGATTGGCCGCCCGAAGTCCACGTGTCTGTCGGACGTGCTCTCATTGGTCTACAATACCATCACGGATGAATAAATACTCAAAGGGCTTGCCAGGCAAGCCCTTTGAACCCTTTAAATACTCAATGGGCTTGCCTGGCAAGCCCTTTGAGTATTTATTCCATATTGCCCACTAGTTCACTAGTAAGGTCATTTTGACGCTTACTAATGAACCTGTAAGGCCATAAATGTGCCCACTAGTTCACTAGTAAGATCATTTTGAGGCTTACTAGTTGACATGTAAGCCACAAAACGCCCGCTAGTTCACTAGTAAGATAATTTTGAGGCTTCTAGTGAACATGTAAGCCACAGAACGCCCACTAGTTCACTAGTAAGATCATTTTGACGCTTACTAGTGAACATGTAAGCCACAAAACGCTCACTAGTTCACTAGTAAGGTCATTTTGACGCTTACTAGTGAACATGTAAGCCACAAAACGCTCACTGGTTCACTAGTAAGGTAATTTTGACGCTTACTAGTGAACATGTAAGCCACAAAACGCCCACTAGTTCCCTAGTAAGATCATTTTGACGCTTATTTATGAATATGTCAGCCACAAAACGCTCACTCGTTCACTAGTAAGATCATTTTGAGGCTTACTAGTGAACATGTAAGCCACAAAACGCCCACTAGTTCACTAGTAAGGTCATTTTGACGCTTACTAGTGAACATGTAAGCCACAAAACGCCCACTAGTTCACTAGTAAGATCATTTTGACGCTTACTAGTGAACATGTAAGCCACAAAACGCTCACTAGTTCACTATCCATCCATCCATCCATAATAAGATAATTTTGACGCTTACTACTGAACATTTAAGGCCATAAATGTGCCCACTAGTTCACTGGTAAGATGATTTTGACGCTTACTAGTGAACATGTAAGGCCATAAATGTGCCCACTTGTAGTGCTAGTGACATTACACTGTACTTGCATTAAATGCAAATAAGGATGATTACGAAAACATGTAACGGTATCCTATTGGCTGTACGTTTCAAAATAGTGTCATCCCACCAGTCAGGGCTCATGATTTTGGAAATTCTGTGCCCACTTAGTTTTTTAAAACAACAATGGCGGACAGTGTCCTGAGACGTATTCGGCGAAGGTGCAGGGCAATAGAGAGTGCCTGTCATCAAGGGTCTGCCGGTGAAAGTGAAGCACGCGCGATAAACATTTCAATTGCTAATTTAAGAAGAGTTAGTGACCAGTTTAGCGCTGATACTATTCAAAGTTTGATTCAAAGTCCAATAGATCTCCGATCTGTCATCATTGCGGGACCCACTCCTAATGGTGGACGTGTTTGTTCCCATGTGGCACATCGTTTGCACACAGGTAAAATGGCTACCATTTTTTGTCATTGGTTTTTCGTATGTATTTTTATTCGAACTACACACGGGTTTTACTGACGACTTGCTGTGACTTACCTTCTATCACCCTGTCAAACGTCGTTTTATACCAGTGGTTTTCCTGCAAATCAGTAGACTATTAAGTAACGCGATGGCTGTACACTTTTAAGCAATAACTAGTGATCTTTTAGTTATTCAATTATAAGTTTGAATTCTTTTTTTCTTGAGTAAAATGGTTAGAGAAAATAGCTGCTCGTGGTTTTGAAGCTGCATATACTTTTATGTACATCTGTGTCTATATGCCTGTACTGTATACAGTATATAAAAAACACGTAGTGATTCGTTTGCTTGAATTCCTTAATCCTTTTATTTCCATACTTTAGGTAGACGAGGAAGACCAGCACTTGACATTACAAGTGATCAAATTGAACTGCTCCCCACTCAGGGCTTTACAGTGAGAGCCATCACTGAGATGTTGTGTTGTTCCTCTTCATACCTGCATAAAAAAATGAAGTTTTTTCAGATTTCAGCCAGAAATAGATTTACTCCCATTCATGATGTTGACCTGGAAGAGCATGTCAGAAGATTGCACAGCCAATTTCCCAGATCAGGCTCGGAAGCAAGTGTTCTGCTACATACTCTTGTCCCTTCATGTATATATCATTATATTCATTGTGAAAGTGTACTTTCTTTATTGTGTTGTTTTATGAACCTGTTGCAGATGATGAGGGCATACCTGCGTGCTGATGGTATTGTAGTACAAAGAAAAAGAGTTCGAGAAATCCTCAACCGTATTGAGCCAGCTGCTGCAGCCCAGAGATGGAGCCAGACTGTGGCTAGAAGAACATACTATGTGCCATTCCCCAATAGTTTATGGCACATAGATGGGCATATGCGTCTCATTCGGTAATAAGGGATCATCTTATATTTGTACTCGTGGGAGCATTAGAAAGCCATATTGTATGGACAGCACAGATTAAATTGAATTTTATCATTTGTATATCCAAGTTACACAAACTCCAAATTGCCTCCATGTAGTCTTAAGTGCACAGCAATACCTTCTCTACCGAGATGATATTTCAAACAAGATATGAAACTTGATTGTTTTCTTGTATTTAATCATTATTCTTTTCATGTTTGTTTTACAGGTGGGTGTTTGTGACACATGCCGGCATTGATGGGAATTCCAGGCTAATAACGTACCTTCAACTGGAGCACAGACAACACAGCTTTGACAGTGTTGAAATATTTTGTCCAAGCCACCTGCCTGTATGGGTTACCCTCCAGAGTAAGATCCGACCATGGTGGTGAAAACACTGGTTGCTCTTTTAATGAACCTACTGCAGGGACAAGACACCAAAATTATTTCTAGCTCCAGCCAACACCCCCTCACAATTTACTCACACCTCCCATGGCCTGATTATCCACCAACAGGGGCCCTTTTTGGATTATCATTTTGGCATAGGAACTTTCCTTTCCTATCCTAACCGAGTGAGATGAGCCGGTAGCACCTGGAGCAAAGATCGTCTAAATTTTAATAATGCTTAGGAAAGGTTCTGACCATCCTTTACGAAAGGAAAGGAGATATATTATGCAGCAGGAATATTTAAAGGGGAAGTCTTTTTTTATGGTGTTGTTGTTGTTGTTGTCGACCCCACCCGTGCCCCGACATTGGGGGACCGGGCCCTCACTCCGGATCCCCAGACCCCCCTCCTCCGCCCAGCGGGCGAGCAGGGCCGCCACTCCGCTTGGGTTTCGCCAGAGGTCCTCCGGAGTCAGTGTGGTGGGTATGTTTGTGCAGGTGAACAGGTGTTGTGTGTCGTGCACTTGCGTGCCGCATAGCGCACAGAGTGGTGTTGGGTGTGTGTCCGGTGTAATGTTGTGTAGGTAGGAGTGGAGGGCTGGTGATTTGTTGGTTCGGAGTTGTGCTAGGAGTTGTCTGGTTCTGTGTGGTAGGTCTTGCTCTGATGGGTCTATTTCTGGTGCTGGTGCATGTATTACTTTGTTGTGTTGTCTGGTGTCCAAGTGTGTTTGTACAAAGTGGGTGTGTATGTCTTTCATGTTCTGTTTTATGGTGTCGTTGTTGGTGTCCTGTGGTGCTGTGTCTTTGTTGTGTGTGTAGTTGTTGTTGTGGAAGATTGTTTGTTTCTTTTGTCTGGGTGGTGGTGGTTGTTGAGTGAGTGGGTGTAGTGGGTGGGTTGGGTGTTGGGCTTTTTGTCTGATTTGCGATGCGTGTAGTTTTAGATGGGTGTTCAGTGGGAGAGTTTTTGTTTCCTCATGCAAGTGTTGTATGTTTGTGTCTTGTGTGCATCCTGTTGCTATTCTGAATGCTGTGTTCTGTGTGGTCTGGAGTTTTGTCTTGTTTGTGTCCGATAGTGTTGGTGACCATATAGTGTTTGCGTATTCGAGGCGTGTGAGTGTGGTTGCTTTGTATGTGGTGAGTATAGTTTCTTTGGATTTTCCCCAGTGAGTGGTTGTTAAGGCTTTAAGTATTTTGTTTGATTGCTTGGCGCGGGTTAGAGTGTGTTGTGTGTGTTTTGAGAAGGTGAGTTTGGGGTCCCATGTTAATCCCAGTATTTTGGGTTCGCGGACTGTGGGTAGGGTGGTGTTATCTATTTGTAAAGTGAGCCTGTTGCTGTATTCTGCCGGATCCGGTGTGAACAGAGTGGTGGTGGTTTTGTCTGCGTTGAGTGTGAGTTGGTTCTGTTTTGTCCAGTTGTATATGTCGTGGAGATATTTTTGTACTTGTTGTTGTGCCTGTTGTGGTTTGACATGTGTGGATAGAATGGTGATGTCGTCTGCATATGTAACTGTGTGTACATTTGGAGGTGGTTGTGGTAAGTCTGCCATGTATATGTTGAATAGTGTTGGTGAAAGTACTCCCCCCTGTGGTACCCCCGTTTTCGTGTTTCTATGTTCTGATGTTTCCCCCCGGTATTGAGTGTATTGTCTGCGTCCCCTTATGTAGTTGAAGATGTATTTGATGATGATGTTTGGGGTGTTAGTGTTGTTGAGTTTGTTTGTGAGTGTGTGTAGGTTTACCGTGTCAAAGGCTTTGGACATGTCTAGGGCTATGGCAACTGTTCGTTGTGGTGGTTTTTGTTGATTGAAACCTGTGGCTATGATGTTGTGTATGTGGTGTAGTGCTGTGGTTGTGGAGTGTTGTTTTCGGAAGCCGTGTTGGTGAGAGGGTAGTTGAGTGTTGTTGGTAATGAAGGGTAGTATTACCTTTTCCATTGTTTTGGCTATTGGGCTGAGTAGTGCTATTGGTCTGTAAGATGGGCCGAGTGCGTGGTTTTTGTTGGGTTTTGGTATTGGGATTATTTTTGCAGTCTTCCATATTGCGGGGATGGTGTTGGTGTTGAGTGATGTGTTGTAAGTGTGTGTGAGTAGTGTTATTGCTTTGGGGCCTAGGTGTTTCAGATGTCTGATGTTTATGTTGTCTGGGCCTGTGGAGTTGTTGCTTTTGGAGCGTTGTAGTGCTTGTTTGACTTGTTGTTCTGTGATGGTTATGGGCGTGGTGTTGAGTTTTCGTATTTTGCGTTGTAGTTGTCTGTATGTTCTGTTGGTTTTGTGTTGTATTATGTTGGTGAATTGTTTGTTGAATGCTCGTGCTTTCTGTTTGTTGGATATTGCCGTGTGTTGTCCGAACTGTATTGTGGTGTTTTCTGGTGCTTTTTGTTCTTTGTTTGATAGTCTTGTTACTGTGTTCCAGAGTATGTGTTGTTTGTGTCTGTGGTTCCATGCATCCGTTAAGTGTTCTTTCCATAGCTCTTGTTTGTGTTTTTGGATTTGTGTGTCTATTTCTTTGTTTAGGTCTGTGATGCGTGGGTCTTGGTGGTTTTGTTGTCTGATGTCGTTTCTTTGGCTGATGAGTGTTCTGATGTGTTGTGGTAGGAGAAGTGATTTGCTTTTTATTTTTCCGTGGGGTATGTGGTGTTTGTCTGCTGTAAGTATGAGGTTTGTGAGCATGGTGTTGGCTGTGTGGATGTTGTCAGGTATGGTTATGTTCTCCAGTGCTGATTCTATTTCAGAGGTGTATCCTTCCCAGTCTGCTTTCCTGTAATTTGTGTAAGTTTGAAGGTGTTGTTGTAGGCGGAAAGGAGCACGCGTGTTGTGTGTGATTTTGATAGGAAGGTGGTCTGAACTGAGTGCGTGTATTGTGGTCCATGTTGTTCTGTTTGTGATGCTGTTGCTGGCTGTTGTGATGTCCGGTGATGTTGGTTGTTGGTTGATGTTTGTAGGTTTTCTGGTAGGTGTGTTTGCGTTTAGAGTGATTTGTTGGGAGTTCTGTAGTATGTCTGCAATGAGGGTGCCTCTGTGGTCGTCGTAGGGAGAGTGCCATTGTGTTGAGTGAGCGTTGATGTCTGCGGTTAGAATGGTGTTGTTCAGCGAGTTTATGTATTGGAAGGTGTTGGTGATGTCTGTGTCTTCTGTGGCGTGGTCTGGTCGGGTGGTATCTCTGGGGGGTATATACATGTTGCATATGTGTAGTCTTTTGTGGTTGGTTATGTGAATCTTTACGGTTTGAATTTCTGTAGTGTTGGTGTTAATGTTGTTGGGGATGTTCATGGGAGTGAATGTGACTGATTTGTGAATGTATGTGAGCAGTCCTCCTCCTCCCTTGTGTTCTCTGTCTTTCCTAATGCTGGTGTAGTTGGTGAGACGAGGTGTGTTGTGTTGTTTTTCTAGTTTGGTTTCTTGTATGGTGATGATGTCTGCGTGCTGTTGTGAGGCGAGTTCTTCTAGTTCTGTTTTCTTGTTTTGGATGCCGTTGATGTTTATTTGTAGTATGGTCAGTGTGTGTTTGTTGTTTTTGTTGGTGGGTGTTGTTCTTTGTGGGTTGTTCGGGGGTTGTGGTGTTGGGGTGTTTGTTGTTTGCGTGTGTGTTCTGCATGTCCACGTGTTTGTGTATTGGCGGGTGGTGATGCCGGAGCAATGTCTGTGTATCCAGTGTGGGTGTGTTGAGTTGCATCTGAGTGAGGTTTGTCTGCGTGTGATGATTCTATTGCAGCTATTGCAGGTCCAGGTTTGGGGGGGGGGGGGTGGTCTTGTGTTTGTTGTATCTCTGTTGGAGTTGTCTGTCCGTGTTGCCTTTGAGGGTAGTGTTGGTGAGGCGAGTGTGTTGTTTTGGTCTGTTTGTGCTCTGCTGCCTGTTGGTGTCCTACGAGGTGTTGTTGTTCGTGGTGGTGTTTTGGGATGTAGTCTGCATTTCCATGTTATGTTGTATTGTCTAGTGTTTATGTTTGTGCAATGTTTGTGTACCCAGTGTGGTGTGTGGTGGTTGCATCTGAAGGATGTCTGTCTTCTTGTAATCTGTTGTGTGCAAATGTCGCATGTCCAGGTAGTTTGTTGTGTGTGTGTTTGTTGCGTGCGTGAGAGTGTCTGTGTGGGCCCCGGATTTGTCTCTATGTCCCCCGCCTGGAGCAAAAGGTCCGCCCGCCACCCTGCCAGGTTCAGGGGGCGGTTAGCCGAAAAAAAAAAAAACGGCCGTAAGGGCACCCCGTTCGGGGTGCAGGGATTGGTTCCTTGATTTGTCCCCCCGTTCGGGGGGAACCCTCCAACTGCGAGTAAGCCAAGGAGTTTGGAGGTACAGCAGGTTGACAGCAGTGTGATCGAGCAGATTAGATAGAGTAGAATTTGAATGGGGCTTCACTGATTTATTTCATACAATTCATATCTAAAACACAGTTGAAAAATATTTGATTGTTAAAATATTTAAATACAAGAACTATATCAAGAAATTAACAAAACATAGTTTTTTTAGTTAGGAGAAAAGTCTAAAAACATATCACAAATGACAAACGTTGTGCCTCTCCTCCTCCTGTTCTTCAATGAAGCTGATCACCCTCCAGCTCCCGTTAGAAACATCGTGCTGCTGAAGGTGTGCCGGCAGAATGGTTGTGATACAGGAGGTGCTGTGGACTCTCCCAGAAACGAGGACCTAGTTTAGTTGTAGATCCAGTAAAACATAGTGCAAATGTGACATTATTTATAATGCACAGTTACAGTCTTGTGAATATTAAAAAATGTACTTCATGTAATGCAGGAAGCGAATATTTCAAACGAACTAAGGCAGCAAACAGTAAGAGCAAAATCGTGTTCCAAACATTAACTCTTTTTTTAAATGTCAATTAGCTTGTGAGTAATAAGACAAAATGTGACTGTCAGACAGAGAACTGTCAGAGCAAACGGCAGATTTTAGAAAGTCCTGCCGAAATAAATCTGCACCCGACTGCGACTGTCAGCGTTGAACTGCCGCCATTGCTGTCAAAGTCAGACACATCTCCAAAATTGTTGGAGCAAATTTTTAAGCAGGCTTCATCTTGATAAATTGACCACGTATTTGACATTTACACCATAACGTTACCGCCTAAAATAATCGTAAAACAAAATTTTGTGTAACAACAAGAGTAATATGTACCCCAAAAGCTTTCAAAGCGTCTGAAAGTTTTCTCCTCCGTTTTTGTTGGGGCTTGGCTCGAAATGCATCATGATTGGCCGCCCGAAGTCCTCGTGTCTGTCGGATGTGCTCTCATTGGTCTACAATACCATCACGGATGAATAAATACTCAAAGGGCTTGCCAGGCAAGCCCTTTGAACCCTTTAAATACTCAATGGGCTTGCCTGGCAAGCCCTTTGAGTATTTATTCCATATTGCCCACTAGTTCACTAGTAAGGTCATTTTGACGCTTACTAGTGAACATGTAAGGCCATAAATGTGCCCACTAGTTCACTAGTAAGATCATTTTGAGGCTTACTAGTTGACATGTAAGCCACAAAACGCCCGCTAGTTCACTAGTAAGATAATTTTGAGGCTTCTAGTGAACATGTAAGCCACAGAACGCCCACTAGTTCACTAGTAAGATCATTTTGACGCTTACTAGTGAACATGTAAGCCACAAAACGCTCACTAGTTCACTAGTAAGGTCATTTTGACGCTTACTAGTGAACATGTAAGCCACAAAACGCTCACTGGTTCACTAGTAAGGTAATTTTGACGCTTACTAGTGAACATGTAAGCCACAAAACGCCCACTAGTTCCCTAGTAAGATCATTTTGACACTTATTTATGAACATGTCAGCCACAAAACGCTCACTCGTTCACTAGTAAGATCATTTTGACGCTTACTAGTGAACATGTAAGCCACAAAACGCCCACTAGTTCACTAGTAAGGTCATTTTGACGCTTACTAGTGAACATGTAAGCCACAAAACGCCCACTAGTTCACTAGTAAGATCATTTTGACGCTTACTAGTGAACATGTAAGGCCATAAATGTGCCCACTAGTTCACTAGTAAGTTCATTTTGAGGCTTACTAGTTGACATGTAAGCCACACATCGCCTACTAATTCACTAGTAAGATCATTTTGAGGCTTACTAGTGAACATGTAAGCCACAAAACGCCCAATAGTTCACTAGTAAGATCATTTTGACGCTTACTAGTGAACATGTAAGCCACAAAACGCTCACTAGTTTACTAGTAAGGTCATTTTGACGCTTACTAGTGAACATGTAAGCCACAAAACGCTCACTAGTTCACTAGTAAGGTCATTTTGACGCTTACTAGTGAACATGTAAGCCGCAAAACGCCCACTAGTTCACTAATAAGATAATTTTGACGCTTACTACTGAACATTTAAGGCCATAAATGTGCCCACTAGTTCACTGGTAAGATGATTTTGACGCTTACTAGTGAACATGTAAGGCCATAAATGTGCCCACTTGTAGTGCTAGTGACATTACACTGTACTTGCATTAAATGCAAATAAGGATGATTACGAAAACATGTAACGGTATCCTATTGGCTGTACGTTTCAAAATAGTGTCATCCCACCAGTCAGGGCTCATGATTTTGGAAATTCTGTGCCCACTTAGTTTTTTAAAACAACAATGGCGGACAGTGTCCTGAGACGTATTCGGCGAAGGTGCAGGGCAATAGAGAGTGCCTGTCATCAAGGGTCTGCCGGTGAAAGTGAAGCACGCGCGATAAACATTTCAATTGCTAATTTAAGAAGAGTTAGTGACCAGTTTAGCGCTGATACTATTCAAAGTTTGATTCAAAGTCCAATAGATCTCCGATCTGTCATCATTGCGGGACCCACTCCTAATGGTGGACGTGTTTGTTCCCATGTGGCACATCGTTTGCACACAGGTAAAATGGCTACCATTTTTTGTCATTGGTTTTTCGTATGTATTTTTATTCGAACTACACACGGGTTTTACTGACGACTTGCTGTGACTTACCTTCTATCACCCTGTCAAACGTCGTTTTATACCAGTGGTTTTCCTGCAAATCAGTAGACTATTAAGTAACGCGATGGCTGTACACTTTTAAGCAATAACTAGTGATCTTTTAGTTATTCAATTATAAGTTTGAATTATTTTTTTCTTGAGTAAAATGGTTAGAGAAAATAGCTGCTCGTGGTTTTGAAGCTGCATATACTTTTATGTACATCTGTGTCTATATGCCTGTACTGTATACAGTATATAAAAAACACGTAGTGATTCGTTTGCTTGAATTCCTTAATCCTTTTATTTCCATACTTTAGGTAGACGAGGAAGACCAGCACTTGACATTACAAGTGATCAAATTGAACTGCTCCCCACTCAGGGCTTTACAGTGAGAGCCATCACTGAGATGTTGTGTTGTTCCTCTTCATACCTGCATAAAAAAATGAAGTTTTTTCAGATTTCAGCCAGAAATAGATTTACTCCCATTCATGATGTTGACCTGGAAGAGCATGTCAGAAGATTGCACAGCCAATTTCCTTTGTGAGAAGAAGTTCATCCATCTTAGTTGGCAGAGATCGTAGATTAGCAAAATGGATCGATGGGATGGTGAAAAAAGGCCGAGCGTAGCCTCCCCAATGCGCAGCAACTTTTCCCTCGTGTAAGTAAGCCGCTCAGGGTCGGCAAAAATAAACGAAAATGACAAAAACAGGGATAATACTAGGGAGCGTGTGACCGAGGCTGCCATACCTGTCGGCGCCTGATGGCGTTTATTATCCGTTGTATTCTTTGCGTTCACTAACAGATGTAATGCAGAGGACCGCAGCAGCGCGACTTTGTGTGTATAAACACGGACACCCTGATTAGGAAAGGACAGTTTCCGACTCAGGAAACTGAGGTCTTTTGGGGTTCAGGGGTCACTCCTTAAGATGTTCTATCCACTCGGTGGTGGCCTCGGCCATCCATTATGGCATTGTCTGCTGGTCAGGCAGCATCTCAGCCCGGGACAGAAAGAGACTGGAGCGACTGGTCAGGAAGGCCAGTTCTGTCCTGGGTTGCTCCCTTGACACTCTGGAGGAGGTGGGCAACAGAAGGATGCTAACTAAGCTAAAAGCTATGATGGCCAGTCCCTCCCACCCCCTCCAGCCCGCCCTGACAGCACTTGGTAGCTCCATCAGCCAGAGACTGTTACACCCGCGCTGCAAGAAGGAGAGATACCGACGCTGGTTCCTACCGACTGCTGTCAGGCTGATGAATAAAAAATAACAATCATAATAATAATTAAATGATGTGAAGGAAAATTGTAAATAGTACTGCGATTTATCCATTTTGTGTTCATATTGCATTTAATTGAAAGATGTTTGTTGTTTTTTTTCTCTTTCTTCTTTCTACATACATTCTTGCTGAAGGAGGCTGTAAATTTCCGTAGTGTGGGACGAAAAAAGGATATCTTATCTTAATGTTTGACTAACCGGAGACCCTGTCTGAGGAGGGCATGTGGCGATAACGATGCGCTGATTGGCTCATTTGAATTTAAGGTGTGCCATACCTTAGCGTCAGCATATACGATGCGCTGATTGGCCCATTTGAATTTAAGGTGTGCCCATACCTAAGCGTCAGCATATACGATACGCTGATTGGCTCATTTGAATTTAAGGTGTGCCCATACTTAACCGTCAGCACGCGTCTCTCCCAATACACACGCATTCAGAATGCCTCGGACGGCGGTCGGAACCGGTCAGCGGCGAAGGGCGCGCATCGGACGATACCCGCCGTCGAACCCGAGCGTCGCGGGGGGCAAAAACGAGACGGCCGAACACCCGCATAGTGCGCAGGATTTTACAGCAGGTAACATAACGCGACGCTCGGGTTCGACGGCGGGTATCGTCCGAGGCGCGCCCTTCGGGTCGCCGCGCGCGGCGGGTCGACGGCCGCCGCTGGCCGGCTCCGACCGCGCCATCTTGCAACACACTGTCAGACGAGGGCTCGGAACGCCCCGGTGCGCATGCAAATTAGCCATGTGCGCGAAAGCCGCGCGCGCGGGTTTCGAAATGTACGCACCTTGTGTTGTCGTCCGAAATGAAAAATAAAATAATTTGCCCGCCCGCCCGCCGCCCCCTCTCTCTTAAAACTACTCGTCCGAGGCATTTTGAATGCGTGTGCATTGGGATAGACGCGTGCTGACAGCTGACGGTTATGTATGGGAACACCTTAAATTCAAATGAGCCAATCAGCGTATCGTATATGCTGACGCTGTGTGCAGTTCTGGCGTCGCGCATGCGACAGTTTATTTTCCCAATAAACTGCACGCCATTCTACTCGCCACGTGAGTTCACCTCCTTTTTACTAGTCGGTGTTTACATTGCGCCACAAGCTAACGCTAACACGGCGATTCAAAATGGAGGATTGTGTCAGGAAACAGACGCATGCGCAACGCCACAGTGTGCTCACAGCTTCAGCCCAGGAGAGCCGCTCACAGACAATTGGACAAAACGAATCGCGAGAGGTTTCGATTGTGTGCAGTTCTGCTCCCGTCTACCCGGGGTTCTTTGCAGCTGTTTAACAGCATAACACCGCAAGCTAAATGAACGTCACAATGGCGTCCTCAAATGATATTTGCATGCCTCAGACATTGCATTCACTTTCCACTAAAATCCTCGTGGCGGCCCGAAGGGTGCGCCTCGGACGATACCCGCCGTCGAACCCGAGAGTCGCGGGGGCAAAAACGAGACGGCCGAACACCCGCATAGTGCGCAGGATTTTTCCACTGTCTTCCCGGGGTCCTTTGCAGCTATTTAACAGCAGGACACCGCAAGGTAAATGAGCGTCACAATGGCGTCCTCAAATAATATTTGCATGCCTCAGATATTGCATTCACTTATAGTGGAAGAACAGCACTGCACAGTCCTGTG
Source organism: Hippocampus zosterae (assembly GCF_025434085.1). NCBI lineage: Eukaryota > Metazoa > Chordata > Actinopteri > Syngnathiformes > Syngnathidae > Hippocampus > Hippocampus zosterae. Next base: position 10,915,848 of record NC_067452.1, on the reverse strand, counting down.
CTCCTTGTGTCAGTATTTAAAATGGTTCTTAACTCCTCTTCTGATATATTTTTACGTGATTTCAGAGGGGATTTGAAAAGGGGAATTGTACACATGAAAAGGATATTTTTTTTTCATGTTTAGTATTATTTTGGTAAAATTAGTGCTTTGTTTTTTGTTAAAGTAAGGGAAAAAAGACAACTACTGTTTAACAAAGTTAAAGTAAAAATGTCTTATTTCCCTAAAAGGGCTATTTGTATTATTAAGCAGGCACAACTTAACAAAATAAGAGTTCCTGTGCCTCAACACAATACCTCTCATTATTTGCTGTGTACTGGCAAAGTAAATAATTATTTTCATGCACCCCATTATTGATTGGTTGTGAGGAGTGTTGATTTGTATAAGCTTGGCTTTACCATACTAAATGGGCATATAGCCCTGCTACCCATGATTCCCGAGCATGGAATTGGACCTTGGTCTTATTAAAAAAAACAAAAGTGGACCTACAGCATTTCTAGTTGAGGACCACTGGCCTAAAGTAACCATTACATCTTGCTGCAACAGCGGATAGAGGTAACCTTAAAAATAAAAAAAATAAAAAATGTGAGTAACTTTTTAATGCCTTTGAAAATTATACATTTTTTAAAAAGTATTTACAGTATGTGAACTGAATAAAAAAGTTACTCATTAAGGTGAAAGTAAAATTATATATAATATGTTGTGGTCACTTAACAGTCCTGAGGCCGGTTGTTAGAATCCGAGCTTGGGCCTCCAGAAGTTTGCATGCACTCTCCATGTTTGTTGGGATTTTATGCCTGTACTCTGGCTTCCTCCTGCATTCCAAAACCACACTTTTTGGGTTAATTGAAAACTAAGAACAAATCCTTAGGTGTGAATTGATGTTTGTCGATAAGTGCCCTGCAATAGAGAGGTGACCAGTCCAGGGTTTATCATGCCTATCATCGGGATTGAGCTGGGATAGGATCCGGGTCACCTGTGACTCTCATGAGCAATATAGAAAATAGATGAACGAATGTTACAGTTGTTTCCTTCAATTTACACACCTTAGGCAAGTTATAAAATCATTTCCAGAACGTTTAAAAAAAAAAAAGTTTTTACGGTGTTTTAACACATTTTTTAAATGATCAAACACGGTTAAAATGTATCATCCAGTATATTAAGATAGAAATATCAACAAATAAAAATATTTGTACTCATAACGACTCGCGACGGCGATGATGAAGCAGCCATAACACAGTACAGTCCTGTTACAAGCCTGAAATAAAGCTGTTTTCTTGGTAAAAAAAAGTATGACCAACCTGGTGTTGAAATTGACCATTGAAAATGTCATGTATACATGAGCATATAGTACGTCTGCATATAAACATAGTCTCCGTGCTTTTGCATCGGTGACTTTTTTGTTGTTTGTATTTCTCACAAACATCTTTTTGGGCAGGTGTTGGCTGCTTGTGTTTTTTTTTCTGTTGCAAACCCGGGTGGCTCCGCCATTGTTGTTTTGGAACTGCAGTGTGGAGGTGACTGATCGAGCGTGTGAGTGTGGTTGCTTTGTATGTGGTGAGTATAGTTTCTTTGGATTTTCCCCAGTGAGTGGTTGTTAAGGCTTTAAGTATTTTGTTTGATTGCTTGGCGCGGGTTAGAGTGTGTTGTGTGTGTTTTGAGAAGGTGAGTTTGGGGTCCCATGTTAATCCCAGTATTTTGGGTTCGCGGACTGTGGGTAGGGTGGTGTTATCTATTTGTAAAGTGAGCCTGTTGCTGTATTCTGCCGGATCCGGTGTGAACAGAGTGGTGGTGGTTTTGTCTGCATTGAGTGTGAGTTGGTTCTGTTTTGTCCAGTTGTATATGTCGTGGAGATATTTTTGTACTTGTTGTTGTGCCTGTTGTGGTTTGACATGTGTGGATAGAATGGTGATGTCGTCTGCATATGTAACTGTGTGTACATTTGGAGGTGGTTGTGGTAAGTCTGCCATGTATATGTTGAATAGTGTTGGTGAAAGTACTCCCCCCTGTGGTACCCCCGTTTTCGTGTTTCTATGTTCTGATGTTTCCCCCCGGTATTGAGTGTATTGTCTGCGTCCCCTTATGTAGTTGAAGATGTATTTGATGATGATGTTTGGGGTGTTAGTGTTGTTGAGTTTGTTTGTGAGTGTGTGTAGGTTTACCGTGTCAAAGGCTTTGGACATGTCTAGGGCTATGGCAACTGTTCGTTGTGGTGGTTTTTGTTGATTGAAACCTGTGGCTATGATGTTGTGTATGTGGTGTAGTGCTGTGGTTGTGGAGTGTTGTTTTCGGAAGCCGTGTTGGTGAGAGGGTAGTTGAGTGTTGTTGGTAATGAAGGGTAGTATTACCTTTTCCATTGTTTTGGCTATTGGGCTGAGTAGTGCTATTGGTCTGTAAGATGGGCCGAGTGCGTGGTTTTTGTTGGGTTTTGGTATTGGGATTATTTTTGCAGTCTTCCATATTGCGGGGATGGTGTTGGTGTTGAGTGATGTGTTGTAAGTGTGTGTGAGTAGTGTTATTGCTTTGGGGCCTAGGTGTTTCAGATGTCTGATGTTTATGTTGTCTGGGCCTGTGGAGTTGTTGCTTTTGGAGCGTTGTAGTGCTTGTTTGACTTGTTGTTCTGTGATGGTTATGGGCGTGGTGTTGAGTTTTCGTATTTTGCGTTGTAGTTGTCTGTATGTTCTGTTGGTTTTGTGTTGTATTATGTTGGTGAATTGTTTGTTGAATGCTCGTGCTTTCTGTTTGTTGGATATTGCCGTGTGTTGTCCGAACTGTATTGTGGTGTTTTCTGGTGCTTTTTGTTCTTTGTTTGATAGTCTTGTTACTGTGTTCCAGAGTATGTGTTGTTTGTGTCTGTGGTTCCATGCATCCGTTAAGTGTTCTTTCCATAGCTCTTGTTTGTGTTTTTGGATTTGTGTGTCTATTTCTTTGTTTAGGTCTGTGATGCGTGGGTCTTGGTGGTTTTGTTGTCTGATGTCGTTTCTTTGGCTGATGAGTGTTCTGATGTGTTGTGGTAGGAGAAGTGATTTGCTTTTTATTTTTCCGTGGGGTATGTGGTGTTTGTCTGCTGTAAGTATGAGGTTTGTGAGCATGGTGTTGGCTGTGTGGATGTTGTCAGGTATGGTTAAGTTCTCCAGTGCTGATTCTATTTCAGAGGTGTATCCTTCCCAGTCTGCTTTCCTGTAATTTGTGTAAGTTTGAAGGTGTTGTTGTAGGCGGAAAGGAGCACGCGTGTTGTGTGTGATTTTGATAGGAAGGTGGTCTGAACTGAGTGCGTGTATTGTGGTCCATGTTGTTCTGTTTGTGATGCTGTTGCTGGCTGTTGTGATGTCCGGTGATGTTGGTTGTTGGTTGATGTTTGTAGGTTTTCTGGTAGGTGTGTTTGCGTTTAGAGTGATTTGTTGGGAGTTTTGTAGTATGTCTGCAATGAGGGTGCCTCTGTGGTCGTCGTAGGGAGAGTGCCATTGTGTTGAGTGAGCGTTGATGTCTGCGGTTAGAATGGTGTTGTTCAGCGAGTTTATGTATTGGAAGGTGTTGGTGATGTCTGTGTCTTCTGTGGCGTGGTCTGGTCGGGTGGTATCTCTGGGGGGTATATACATGTTGCATATGTGTAGTCTTTTGTGGTTGGTTATGTGAATCTTTACGGTTTGAATTTCTGTAGTGTTGGTGTTAATGTTGTTGGGGATGTTCATGGGAGTGAATGTGTATCTACTGTATATCTATAAAAAAAATCCTCGTCTCACCCCTCAGGTGGTGTCCATCCCTCATTCAGCTGGGGTCCTCTACCAGAGGCCAGGAAGCTTGAGGGTTCTGCGCAGTATCCTTGCCGTTCCCAGCACTGCACATTTCTGGACTGAGATGTCCGCTGTTGTTCCCGGGATCTGTTGCAACCACTCATCATCTAGTTTGGGGGTCACTGCCCCGAGTGCTCCGACCAACACAGGCACGACTGTCCCCTTTACCTTCCAGGCTCTCTCCAGCTCCTCTCTGAGCCCTTGGGATTTCTCGAGTTTCTCGTGTTCCTTCTTTCTGATGTTTCCAGCACTTGGGACCGCTACATCCACTACAACGGCTTTCCTCTGCCCTTTATCTATCATCAGGATATCTGGTTGGTTCGCCATTACCATCTTGTCAGTCTGGATCTGGAAGTCCCATAGGATCTTCGCTCTGTCATTCTCCACCACCTTCGGAGGTGTTTCCCATTTTGACCTTGGGGTTTCCAGTCCGTACTCCGCACAGATGTTTCGGTAGACTATGCCAGCCACCTGGTTATGGCGTTCCATATAGGCTTTCCCTGCCAGCACCTTACACCCTGCAGTTATGTGTTAGATCGTCTCAGGTGCCTCTTTGCACAACCTACACCTTGGGTCTTGTCTGGTGTGGTATATCTGGGCCTCAATGGCTCTAGTGCTCAGGGCCTGCTCCTGAGCAGCCAGGATGAGTGCCTCTGTACTGTCCTTCAGGCCAGCCCTCTCTAGCCACTGATGGGAATTCTTGAGATCGGCCACTTCAGTTATGGTCCGGTGGTACATCCCGTGTAGGGGCTTGTCCTCCGATGATGGTCCCTCTTCCAGCGCCTCATCCTCTGTTGCCCATTGTCTGAGACATTCTCTGAGTACGTCATCCGTTGGAGCCTTCTCCTTGATGTATTCATGGAGCTTGGATGTTTCATCCTGGACAGTGACTCTCACACTCACTAGTCCCCAGCCGCTTTCCTTGTTGCCAGTTCAAGGTTGCCATTGGCTTGTGGTACACCGAGGTACTTGTAGCTGTCCTCAATGTCTGCTATTGTTCCTTCGGGGAGTGAGACCCCTTCAGTCCGGACTACCGTTCCTCTCTTAGTCACCATCCGACTATCACATCCCGATGTCGCTGCTGTAGATCCTGGTTGTGTGGATCAGGGAGTCTATGTCCCTTTCACTCTTAGCATACAGCTTTATGTCATCCATGTAGAGGAGGTGACTGATCGTAGCTTCATTTCTGAGGCTGTATCCATAGCCTGTCTTGGTGATTACTTGGCTTAGGGAGTTCAGTCCTATGCAGAACAGCAATGGGGAGAGTGCATCACCTTGGTATATGCCACATTTGATGGACACTTGGGTAAGTGGCTTGCCATTGGCTTCAAGTGTGGTTTTCCACATCCTCATCAAGTTCGCAACGAAGGCTCTTAGGGTCCTGTTCACCTTATACACATCCAAGCATTCAGTGATCCATGTATGTGACATCGAGTCATAGGCTTTCTTTTAATCAATCCAGGCTGTGCACAGGTTGGTACATCGGGACCTGCAGTCTTGTGCGACTGTTCTGTCAACCAGGAGCTGATGTTTGGCTCCCCTGGTATCTCTACCAATGCCCTTCCGTGCTTCGCTCATGTATTGATCCATGTGTGCACTTATCTTAGCCGCAACATGAGCTTCCAAAATTGTGGAGGGACAGGTTATTGGCCGATAGTTGGATGCAACTGCACCCTTTGAGGGATCTTTCATGATAAGAATCGTTCGCCCTTCGGTTAGCCATCCTGGGTGAGTCCCATCCCTAGGCAGCTGGTTCATTTGTGCTGCTGGGCGCTCATGGAGTGCTGTGAGTCTCTTTAGCCAGTAAGTGTGGACCATGTCCGGGCCTGGTGCTGTCCAGTTCTTCATATTTGAGACTATTTCCTTTATGTCTGCCACTGTTATGGTAATTGGGTTCTGTTCAGGGAGGTGTCTGTGCTCCTCTCTTTGGGTGACCAGCCATTGTGCACTGCTGTTATGTGCAACCTCCTTCTCCCATCTGCCTCTCCAGTACCTTTCAGTTTCCAGTCTTGGTGGATCAGCTCTGTTGTTAGGACCCTGCCACTGAGCGTACACTTTCGCAGGTTGTGTTGCAAACAGCCTGTTTATTCGTCTGGCCTCATTCTCTTTCGTGTACCGCTTTAGGCGGCTGGACAAGGCTTGGAGCCTTTGTTTCGAGTGCTTCATATATGGTCATCTGGATGTACCTCTCAGGATCGGCCTTTTCATCACACCTCTCTGGACCTCAGTCAATTGACTCACATCTTTCCGAGCCGCCTTGATCTTAGCCTCCAACCGTCTTTTCCATGGTCGGTAATGTATCTCATGGCTTCCATGGTTGCTCTTATAGCCAAGCATCTCAAGGATCACTGATGCTGAAGCGTATATCAGTTCATTTCCGTGATCGTTACGGTAAGGATCGCCCTCAGTGCAGCATTCACACTTTCCAAGAGACTTTCAGGTGGTACTTCACATAGCCGTTGTAATCGGATTCTAGGTTTCCCAGCTTTCATTCTTGCCATGATCTTAGCTTTCAGGTCAGTTGCTGCCTCGCTCAGCATTTCATTCATTGGGGCTGGCCTCCCAATCTCATCATCTGCATTCACTCTGGTATGAACTCCTCCTCTGATCTGGCAGCCTGGGGCCCCTCACCATGGAACCTGCGTTGTACCTCATCAATCTCAAGTTGTGACAGCAGTTGCCGTTTGTGGATGTTGGAACACTGAGTTATGAGTTGTTTCGTGGCCACCCGTGACTGTGGGTTTCGAAGTAACCATTTAGCCCACATTCTCTCCATGTAACCTCTCTGACTAGGCTTGCTTGAGTAGTAGCATTCCAACAGAGCCATGTTATTGCATCTTGCCCATCTCTGCTCCATTTTTCATCAAGGTGCTCTGGTTCCCCAGCACCTGACGCAGACCTTGTTTGGCCGGGCGACGTCTGAGCTGGCATGTCATTCATTTTATTGTCTCTCATCATTGTATGAGGTACGCATTAGCGTGAAGGCTCTTGCCCAAGGACCCACACTGGATGGTGTTATGTGCTCATTTTTTGCCCCAAGTGGGGAGCGGAGGGACGGGCGCTGGGGGGGGGACCATCGTGGTGGGGCGGGCCCCTACGCGGGATGTGCCACCGGACCGTGGCTGAGGTGGCTGATCTCAAGAAGTCCTATCGGTGGCTGGAGGGGACTGGCCTGGGGGACAGCGCAGGGGCGCTCATCCTGGCTGCTCAGGAGCGGGCCTTGGGCGCCGGAGCCGTCGAGGCCCGGATGTGCCGCGCCGGACAGGACCCGGGGTGTGGGTTGTGCGGGGAGGCGCCTGGGACGATCCGGCACGTGGCTGCGGGGTGTGGGATGCTGGCAGGGGGGGCCTGCGTGGAGCGCCATGGCCAGGTGGCTGGCGTGGTCTGCCGAGGCATCTGTGCGGAGTGTGGACTGGGGGCCCCGGGGTCGGAGTGGGGGGCACCTCCGAGGGTGGTGGAGGGTGGCGGAGCGGGGATCCTGTGGGACTTCCGGATCCAGACTGGCGGGATGGTGGTGGCGAGCCAGCCAGATGTCGTGGTCGTGGATGGGGGGCGGAGGAGGGCCGTTGTGGTGGATGTGGCGGTCCCAGGTGGTGGAGGCATCGGGAGGGGGGAGCATGGGGGGCTCGGGGGGTACCAGGGGCTCGGGGAGGGGCTGGGGAGGGCCTGGGGGGTGGGGGTGGCGGTCGTGCCTGTGGTGGTCGGGGCGCTCGGGGCAGTGACCCCCGGACTGGATGGGTGGTTGCGACAGATCCCGGGACCAGCGTCGGACATCTCGGTCCGGAGGTGTGCGGTGCTGGGAGCGGCGGGGGTACTGCGCGGGGCCCTCGGGCTTCCTGGCCTCTGGTGGAGGACCCGAGCTGAATGAGGGACGGACACCACCCGAGGACACCTCCTATTGGCTCCATGATAAGAGCTCCACCCAGCAAAGAATTAACCCTTTAAAACCTGATTCTGAGCTTTCACAATTATTTACCGCCATTTGCGTAATATCTACAGTATACAGAAGGAATCAAGCAATTTTTACCAATGTATCTGTAGGTGATGTTTATTTATTATGTACACAGAGATAAAGAGTAATGGCACAGCTCTGCAGTATCTTTCCACTTTTATATATGTATGCTATACTAAATAAAATGAATAGGGCACCATATAATGCAACAGTTATGCAACTCCCTAAATAATGATGTGAATTTTCAGTTGTTGCTAAATCAGTTAGGATGTTATAATTTGTGGTGTAGATGCGAATTTAGGAGAGCAGGACAATATATCGCATTGCAATTGGAGCAGCAGCTTGGTTGATGATGTCCCCAAACCGGCTCATCTATTATATTTGTCGTGCAATACAATGAAAATGAGCACAATTGCAAAACATAGGCTTCTTATATTTTAAAATAAAATAATCACATGTTTACCGTTCTGGGGTTTCTACAATCATGAATGGAGGCATTATTTACAGCAGGTTGATGTTGTTGTTGTTGTTGTCGACCCCACCCGTGCCCCGACATTGGGGGACCGGGCCCTCACTCCGTCTCCCGGATCCCCAGACCCCCCTCCGCCGCCCAGCGGGCGAGCAGGGCCGCCACTCCGCTTGGGTTTCGCCAGAGGTCCTCCGGAGTCAGTGTGGTGGGTATGTTTGTGCAGGTGAACAGGTGTTGTGTGTCGTGCACTTGCGTGCCGCATAGCGCACAGAGTGGTGTTGGGTGTGTGTCCGGTGTAATGTTGTGTAGGTAGGAGTGGAGGGCTGGTGATTTGTTGGTTCGGAGTTGTGCTAGGAGTTGTCTGGTTCTGTGTGGTAGGTCTTGCTCTGATGGGTCTATTTCTGGTGCTGGTGCATGTATTACTTTGTTGTGTTGTCTGGTGTCCAAGTGTGTTTGTACAAAGTGGGTGTGTATGTCTTTCATGTTCTGTTTTATGGTGTCGTTGTTGGTGTCCTGTGGTGCTGTGTCTTTGTTGTGTGTGTAGTTGTTGTTGTGGAAGATTGTTTGTTTCTTTTGTCTGGGTGGTGGTGGTTGTTGAGTGAGTGGGTGTAGTGGGTGGGTTGGGTGTTGGGCTTTTTGTCTGATTTGCGATGCGTGTAGTTTTAGATGGGTGTTCAGTGGGAGAGTTTTTGTTTCCTCATGCAAGTGTTGTATGTTTGTGTCTTGTGTGCATCCTGTTGCTATTCTGAGTGCGGTGTTCTGTGTGGTCTGGAGTTTTGTCTTGTTTGTGTCCGATAGTGTTGGTGACCATATAGTGTTTGCGTATTCGAGGCGTGTGAGTGTGGTTGCTTTGTATGTGGTGAGTATAGTTTCTTTGGATTTTCCCCAGTGAGTGGTTGTTAAGGCTTTAAGTATTTTGTTTGATTGCTTGGCGCGGGTTAGAGTGTGTTGTGTGTGTTTTGAGAAGGTGAGTTTGGGGTCCCATGTTAATCCCAGTATTTTGCGTTCGCGGACTGTGGGTAGGGTGGTGTTATCTATTTGTAAAGTGAGTCTGTTGCTGTATTCTGCCGGATCCGGTGTGAACAGAGTGGTGGTGGTTTTGTCTGCGTTGAGTGTGAGTTGGTTCTGTTTTGTCCAGTTGTATATGTCGTGGAGATATTTTTGTACTTGTTGTTGTGCCTGTTGTGGTTTGACATGTGTGGATAGAATGGTGATGTCGTCTGCATATGTAACTGTGTGTACATTTGGAGGTGGTTGTGGTAAGTCTGCCATGTATATGTTGAATAGTGTTGGTGAAAGTACTCCCCCCTGTGGTACCCCCGTTTTCGTGTTTCTGTGTTCTGATGTTTCCCCCCGGTATTGAGTGTATTGTCTGCGTCCCCTTATGTAGTTGAAGATGTATTTGATGATGATGTTTGGGGTGTTAGTGTTGTTGAGTTTGTTTGTGAGTGTGTGTAGGTTTACCGTGTCAAAGGCTTTGGACATGTCTAGGGCTATGGCAACTGTTCGTTGTGGTGGTTTTTGTTGATTGAAACCTGTGGCTATGATGTTGTGTATGTGGTGTAGTGCTGTGGTTGTGGAGTGTTGTTTTCGGAAGCCGTGTTGGTGAGAGGGTAGTTGAGTGTTGTTGGTAATTAAGGGTAGTATTACCTTTTCCATTGTTTTGGCTATTGGGCTGAGTAGTGCTATTGGTCTGTAGGATGGGCCGAGTGCGTGGTTTTGTTGGGTTTCGGTATTGGGATTATTTTTGCAGTCTTCCATATTGCGGGGATGGTGTTGGTGTTGAGTGATGTGTTGTAAGTGTGTGTGAGTAGTGTTATTGCTTTGGGGCCTAGGTGTTTCAGATGTCTGATGTTTATGTTGTCTGGGCCTGTGGAGTTGTTGCTTTTGGAGCGTTGTAGTGCTTGTTTGACTTGTTGTTCTGTGATGGTTATGGGCGTGGTGTTGAGTTTTCGTATTTTGCGTTGTAGTTGTCTGTATGTTCTGTTGGTTTTGTGTTGTATTATGTTGGTGAATTGTTTGTTGAATGCTCGTGCTTTCTGTTTGTTGGATATTGCCGTGTGTTGTCCGAACTGTATTGTGGTGTTTTCTGGTGCTTTTTGTTCTTTGTTAGATAGTCTTGTTACTGTGTTCCAGAGTATGTATTGTTTGTGTCTGTGGTTCCATGCATCCGTTAAGTGTTCTTTCCATAGCTCTTGTTTGTGTTTTTGGATTTGTTTGTCTATTTCTTTGTTTAGGTCTGTGATGCGTGGGTCTTGGTAGTTTTGTTGTCTGATGTCGTTTCTTTGGCTGATGAGTGTTCTGATGTGTTGTGGTAGGAGAAGTGATTTGCTTTTTATTTTTCCGTGGGGTATGTGGTGTTTGTCTGCTGTAAGTATGAGGTTTGTGAGCATGGTGTTGGCTGTGTGGATGTTGTCAGGTATGGTTAAGTTCTCCAGTGCTGATTCTATTTCAGAGGTGTATCCTTCCCAGTCTGCTTTCCTGTAATTTGTGTAAGTTTGAAGGTGTTGTTGTAGGCGGAAAGGAGCACGCGTGTTGTGTGTGATTTTGATAGGAAGGTGGTCTGAACTGAGTGCGTGTATTGTGGTCCATGTTGTTCTGTTTGTGATGCTGTTGCTGGCTGTTGTGATGTCCGGTGATGTTGGTTGTTGGTTGATGTTTGTAGGTTTTCTGGTAGGTGTGTTTGCGTTTAGAGTGATTTGTTGGGAGTTCTGTAGTATGTCTGCAATGAGGGTGCCTCTGTGGTCGTCGTAGGGAGAGTGCCATTGTGTTGAGTGAGCGTTGATGTCTGCGGTTAGAATGGTGTTGTTCAGCGAGTTTATGTATTGGAAGGTGTTGGTGATGTCTGTGTCTTCTGTGGCGTGGTCTGGTCGGGTGGTATCTCTGGGGGGTATATACATGTTGCATATGTGTAGTCTTTTGTGGTTGGTTATGTGAATCTTTACGGTTTGAATTTCTGTAGTGTTGGTGTTAATGTTGTTGGGGATGTTCATGGGAGTGAATGTGACTGATTTGTGAATGTATGTGAGCAGTCCTCCTCCTCCCTTGTGTTCTCTGTCTTTCCTAATGCTGGTGTAGTTGGTGAGACGAGGTGTGTTGTGTTGTTTTTCTAGTTTGGTTTCTTGTATGGTGATGATGTCTGCGTGCTGTTGTGAGGCGAGTTCTTCTAGTTCTGTTTTCTTGTTTTGGATGCCGTTGATGTTTATTTGTAGTATGGTCAGTGTGTGTTTGTTGTTTTTGTTGGTGGGTGTTGTTCTTTGTGGGTTGTTCGGGGGTTGTGGTGTTGGGGTGTTTGTTGTTTGCGTGTGTGTTCTGCATGTCCACGTGTTTGTGTATTGGCGGGTGGTGATGCCGGAGCAATGTCTGTGTATCCAGTGTGGGTGTGTTGAGTTGCATCTGAGTGAGGTTTGTCTGCGTGTGATGATTCTATTGCAGCTATTGCAGGTCCAGGTTTGGGGGGGTGGTCTTGTGTTTGTTGTATCTCTGTTGGAGTTGTCTGTCCGTGTTGCGTTTGAGGGTAGTGTTGGTGAGGCGAGTGTGTTGTTTTGGTCTGTTTGTGCTCTGCTGCCTGTTGGTGTCCTACGAGGTGTTGTTGTTCGTGGTGGTGTTTTGGGATGTAGTCTGCATTTCCATGTTATGTTGTATTGTCTAGTGTTTATGTTTGTGCAATGTTTGTGTACCCAGTGTGGTGTGTGGTGGTTGCATCTGAAGGATGTCTGTCTTCTTGTAATCTGTTGTGTGCAAATGTCGCATGTCCAGGTAGTTTGTTGTGTGTGTGTTTGTTGCGTGCGTGAGAGTGTCTGTGTGGGCCCCGGATTTGTCTCTATGTCCCCCGCCTGGAGCAAAAGGTCCGCCCGCCACCCTGCCAGGTTCAGGGGGCGGTTAGCCGAAAAAAAAAAAAAAACGGCCGTAAGGGCACCCCGTTCGGGGTGCAGGGATTGGTTCCTTGATTTGTCCCCCCGTTCGGGGGGAACCCTCCAACTGCGAGTAAGCCAAGGAGTTTGGAGGTACAGCAGGTTGACAGCAGTGTGATCGAGCAGATTAGATAGAGTAGAATTTGAATGGGGCTTCACTGATTTATTTCATACAATTCATATCTAAAACACAGTTGAAAAATATTTGATTGTTAAAATATTTAAATACAAGAACTATATCAAGAAATTAACAAAACAAAGTTTTTTTATTAGGAGAAGTCTAAAAACATATCACAAATGACAAACGTTGTGCCTCTCCTCCTCCTGTTCTTCAATGAAGCTGATCACCCTCCAGCTCCCGTTAGAAACATCGTGCTGCTGAAGGTGTGCCGGCAGAATGGTTGTGATACAGGAGGTGCTGTGGACTCTCCCAGAAACGAGGACCTAGTTTAGTTGTAGATCCAGTAAAACATAGTGCAAATGTGACATTATTTATAATGCACAGTTACAGTCTTGTGAATATTAAAAAATGTACTTCATGTAATGCAGGAAGCGAATATTTCAAACGAACTAAGGCAGCAAACAGTAAGAGCAAAATCGTGTTCCAAACATTAACTCTTTTTTAAAATGTCAATTAGCTTGTGAGTAATAAGACAAAATGTGACTGTCAGACAGAGAACTGTCAGAGCAAACGGCAGATTTTAGAAAGTCCTGCCGAAATAAATCTGCACCCGACTGCGACTGTCAGCGTTGAACTGCCGCCATTGCTGTCAAAGTCAGACACATCTCCAAAATTGTTGGAGCAAATTTTTAAGCAGGCTTCATCTTGATAAATTGACCACGTATTTGACATTTACACCATAACGTTACCGCCTAAAATAATCGTAAAACAAAATTTTGTGTAACAACAAGAGTAATATGTACCCCAAAAGCTTTCAAAGCGTCTGAAAGTTTTCTCCTCCGTTTTTGTTGGGGCTTGGCTCGAAATGCATCATGATTGGCCGCCCGAAGTCCACGTGTCTGTCGGACGTGCTCTCATTGGTCTACAATACCATCACGGATGAATAAATACTGCCAGGCAAGCCCTTTGAACCCGTTAAATACTCAATGGGCTTGCCTGGCAAGCCCTTTGAGTATTTATTCCATATTGCCCACTAGTTCACTAGTAAGGTCATTTTGACGCTTACTAGTGAACATGTAAGGCCATAAATGTGCCCACTAGTTCACTAGTAAGATCATTTTGAGGCTTACTAGTTGACATGTAAGCCACAAAACGCCCGCTAGTTCACTAGTAAGATAATTTTGAGGCTTCTAGTGAACATGTAAGCCACAGAACGCCCACTAGTTCACTAGTAAGATCATTTCGACGCTTACTAGTGAACATGTAAGCCACAAAACGCTCACTAGTTCACTAGTAAGGTCATTTTGACGCTTACTAGTGAACATGTAAGCCACAAAACGCTCACTGGTTCACTAGTAAGGTAATTTTGACGCTTACTAGTGAACATGTAAGCCACAAAACGCCCACTAGTTCCCTAGTAAGATCATTTTGACGCTTATTTATGAACATGTCAGCCACAAAACGCTCACTCGTTCACTAGTAAGATCATTTTGACGCTTACTAGTGAACATGTAAGCCACAAAACGCCCACTAGTTCACTAGTAAGGTCATTTTGACGCTTACTAGTGAACATGTAAGCCACAAAACGCCCACTAGTTCACTAGTAAGATCATTTTGACGCTTACTAGTGAACATGTAAGGCCATAAATGTGCCCACTAGTTCACTAGTAAGTTCATTTTGAGGCTTACTAGTTGACATGTAAGCCACACATCGCCTACTAGTTCACTAGTAAGATCATTTTGAGGCTTACTAGTGAACATGTAAGCCACAAAACGCCCAATAGTTCACTAGTAAGATCATTTTGACGCTTACTAGTGAACATGTAAGCCACAAAACGCTCACTAGTTTACTAGTAAGGTCATTTTGACGCTTACTAGTGAACATGTAAGCCACAAAACGCTCACTAGTTCACTAGTAAGGTCATTTTGACGCTTACTAGTGAACATGTAAGCCGCAAAACGCCCACTAGTTCACTAATAAGATTATTTTGACGCTTACTACTGAACATTTAAGGCCATAAATGTGCCCACTAGTTCACTGGTAAGATGATTTTGACGCTTACTAGTGAACATGTAAGGCCATAAATGTGCCCACTTGTAGTGCTAGTGACATTACACTGTACTTGCATTAAATGCAAATAAGGATGATTACGAAAACATGTAACGGTATCCTATTGGCTGTACGTTTCAAAATAGTGTCATCCCACCAGTCAGGGCTCATGATTTTGGAAATTCTGTGCCCACTTAGTTTTTTAAAACAACAATGGCGGACAGTGTCCTGAGACGTATTCGGCGAAGGTGCAGGGCAATAGAGAGTGCCTGTCATCAAGGGTCTGCCGGTGAAAGTGAAGCACGCGCGATAAACATTTCAATTGCTAATTTAAGAAGAGTTAGTGACCAGTTTAGCGCTGATACTATTCAAAGTTTGATTCAAAGTCCAATAGATCTCCGATCTGTCATCATTGCGGGACCCACTCCTAATGGTGGACGTGTTTGTTCCCATGTGGCACATCGTTTGCACACAGGTAAAATGGCTACCATTTTTTGTCATTGGTTTTTCGTATGTATTTTTATTCGAACTACACACGGGTTTTACTGACGACTTGCTGTGACTTACCTTCTATCACCCTGTCAAACGTCGTTTTATACCAGTGGTTTTCCTGCAAATCAGTAGACTATTAAGTAACGCGATGGCTGTACACTTTTAAGCAATAACTAGTGATCTTTTAGTTATTCAATTATAAGTTTGAATTATTTTTTTCTTGAGTAAAATGGTTAGAGAAAATAGCTGCTCGTGGTTTTGAAGCTGCATATACTTTTATGTACATCTGTGTCTATATGCCTGTACTGTATACAGTATATAAAAAACACGTAGTGATTCGTTTGCTTGAATTCCTTAATCCTTTTATTTCCATACTTTAGGTAGACGAGGAAGACCAGCACTTGACATTACAAGTGATCAAATTGAACTGCTCCCCACTCAGGGCTTTACAGTGAGAGCCATCACTGAGATGTTGTGTTGTTCCTCTTCATACCTGCATAAAAAAATGAAGTTTTTTCAGATTTCAGCCAGAAATAGATTTACTCCCATTCATGATGTTGACCTGGAAGAGCATGTCAGAAGATTGCACAGCCAATTTCCCAGATCAGGCTCGGAAGCAAGTGTTCTGCTACATACTCTTGTCCCTTCATGTATATATCATTATATTCATTGTGAAAGTGTACTTTCTTTATTGTGTTGTTTTATGAACCTGTTGCAGATGATGAGGGCATACCTGCGTGCTGATGGTATTGTAGTACAAAGAAAAAGAGTTCGAGAAATCCTCAACCGTATTGAGCCAGCTGCTGCAGCCCAGAGATGGAGCCAGACTGTGGCTAGAAGAACATACTATGTGCCATTCCCCAATAGTTTATGGCACATAGATGGGCATATGCGTCTCATTCGGTAATAAGGGATCATCTTATATTTGTACTCGTGGGAGCATTAGAAAGCAATATTGTATGGACAGCACAGATTAAATTGAATTTTATCATTTGTATGTCCAAATTACACAAACTCCAAATTGCCTCCATGTAGTCTTAAGTGCACAGCAATACCTTCTCTACCGAGATGATATTTCAAACAAGATATGAAACTTGATTGTTTTCTTGTATTTAATCATTATTCTTTTCATGTTTGTTTTACAGGTGGGTGTTTGTGACACATGCCGGCATTGATGGGAATTCCAGGCTAATAACGTACCTTCAACTGGAGCACAGACAACACAGCTTTGACAGTGTTGAAATATTTTGTCCAAGCCACCTGCCTGTATGGGTTACCCTCCAGAGTAAGATCCGACCATGGTGGTGAAAACACTGGTTGCTCTTTTAATGAACCTACTGCAGGGACAAGACACCAAAATTATTTCTAGCTCCAGCCAACACCCCCTCACAATTTACTCACACCTCCCATGGCCTGATTATCCACCAACAGGGGCCCTTTTTGGATTATCATTTTGGCATAGGAACTTTCCTTTCCTATCCTAACCGAGTGAGATGAGCCGGTAGCACCTGGAGCAAAGATCGTCTAAATTTTAATAATGCTTAGGAAAGGTTCTGACCATCCTTTACGAAAGGAAAGGAGATATATTATGCAGCAGTAATATTTAAAGGGGAAGTCTTTTTTTATGTTGTTGTTGTTGTTGTTGTCGACCCCACCCGTGCCCCGACATTGGGGGACCGGGCCCTCACTCCGTCTCCCGGATCCCCAGACCCCACTCCTCCGCCCAGCGGGCGAGCAGGGCCGCCACTCCGCTTGGGTTTCGCCAGAGGTCCTCCGGAGTCAGTGTGGTGGGTATGTTTGTGCAGGTGAACAGGTGTTGTGTGTCGTGCACTTGCGTGCCGCATAGCGCACAGAGTGGTGTTGGGTGTGTGTCCGGTGTAATGTTGTGTAGGTAGGAGTGGAGGGCTGGTGATTTGTTGGTTCGGAGTTGTGCTAGGAGTTGTCTGGTTCTGTGTGGTAGGTCTTGCTCTGATGGGTCTATTTCTGGTGCTGGTGCATGTATTACTTTGTTGTGTTGTCTGGTGTCCAAGTGTGTTTGTACAAAGTGGGTGTGTATGTCTTTCATGTTCTGTTTTATGGTGTCGTTGTTGGTGTCCTGTGGTGCTGTGTCTTTGTTGTGTGTGTAGTTGTTGTTGTGGAAGATTGTTTGTTTCTTTTGTCTGGGTGGTGGTGGTTGTTGAGTGAGTGGGTGTAGTGGGTGGGTTGGGTGTTGGGCTTTTTGTCTGATTTGCGATGCGTGTAGTTTTAGATGGGTGTTCAGTGGGAGAGTTTTTGTTTCCTCATGCAAGTGTTGTATGTTTGTGTCTTGTGTGCATCCTGTTGCTATTCTGAGTGCGGTGTTCTGTGTGGTCTGGAGTTTTGTCTTGTTTGTGTCCGATAGTGTTGGTGACCATATAGTGTTTGCGTATTCGAGGCGTGTGAGTGTGGTTGCTTTGTATGTGGTGAGTATAGTTTCTTTGGATTTTCCCCAGTGAGTGGTTGTTAAGGCTTTAAGTATTTTGTTTGATTGCTTGGCGCGGGTTAGAGTGTGTTGTGTGTGTTTTGAGAAGGTGAGTTTGGGGTCCCATGTTAATCCCAGTATTTTGGGTTCGCGGACTGTGGGTAGGGTGGTGTTATCTATTTGTAAAGTGAGCCTGTTGCTGTATTCTGCCGGATCCGGTGTGAACAGAGTGGTGGTGGTTTTGTCTGCGTTGAGTGTGAGTTGGTTCTGTTTTGTCCAGTTGTATATGTCGTGGAGATATTTTTGTACTTGTTGTTGTGCCTGTTGTGGTTTGACATGTGTGGATAGAATGGTGATGTCGTCTGCATATGTAACTGTGTGTACATTTGGAGGTGGTTGTGGTAAGTCTGCCATGTATATGTTGAATAGTGTTGGTGAAAGTACTCCCCCCTGTGGTACCCCCGTTTTCGTGTTTCTGTGTTCTGATGTTTCCCCCCGGTATTGAGTGTATTGTCTGCGTCCCCTTATGTAGTTGAAGATGTATTTGATGATGATGTTTGGGGTGTTAGTGTTGTTGAGTTTGTTTGTGAGTGTGTGTAGGTTTACCGTGTCAAAGGCTTTGGACATGTCTAGGGCTATGGCAACTGTTCGTTGTGGTGGTTTTTGTTGATTGAAACCTGTGGCTATGATGTTGTGTATGTGGTGTAGTGCTGTGGTTGTGGAGTGTTGTTTTCGGAAGCCGTGTTGGTGAGAGGGTAGTTGAGTGTTGTTGGTAATGAAGGGTAGTATTACCTTTTCCATTGTTTTGGCTATTGGGCTGAGTAGTGCTATTGGTCTGTAAGATGGGCCGAGTGCGTGGTTTTTGTTGGGTTTTGGTATTGGGATTATTTTTGCAGTCTTCCATATTGCGGGGATGGTGTTGGTGTTGAGTGATGTGTTGTAAGTGTGTGTGAGTAGTGTTATTGCTTTGGGGCCTAGGTGTTTCAGATGTCTGATGTTTATGTTGTCTGGGCCTGTGGAGTTGTTTTTTTTGGAGCGCTGTAGTGCTTGTTTGACTTGTTGTTCTGTGATGGTTATGGGCGTGGTGTTGAGTTTTCGTATTTTGCGTTGTAGTTGTCTGTATGTTCTGTTGGTTTTGTGTTGTATTATGTTGGTGAATTGTTTGTTGAATGCTCGTGCTTTCTGTTTGTTGGATATTGCCGTGTGTTGTCCGAACTGTATTGTGGTGTTTTCTGGTGCTTTTTGTGCTTTGTTTGATAGTCTTGTTACTGTGTTCCAGAGTATGTGTTGTTTGTGTCTGTGGTTCCATGCATCCGTTAAGTGTTCTTTCCATAGCTCTTGTTTGTGTTTTTGGATTTGTGTGTCTATTTCTTTGTTTAGGTCTGTGATGCGTGGGTCTTGGTGGTTTTGTTGTCTGATGTCGTTTCTTTGGCTGATGAGTGTTCTGATGTGTTGTGGTAGGAGAAGTGATTTGCTTTTTATTTTTCCGTGGGGTATGTGGTGTTTGTCTGCTGTAAGTATGAGGTTTGTGAGCATGGTGTTGGCTGTGTGGATGTTGTCAGGTATGGTTATGTTCTCCAGTGCTGATTCTATTTCAGAGGTGTATCCTTCCCAGTCTGCTTTCCTGTAATTTGTGTAAGTTTGAAGGTGTTGTTGTAGGCGGAAAGGAGCACGCGTGTTGTGTGTGATTTTGATAGGAAGGTGGTCTGAACTGAGTGCGTGTATTGTGGTCCATGTTGTTCTGTTTGTGATGCTGTTGCTGGCTGTTGTGATGTCCGGTGATGTTGGTTGTTGGTTGATGTTTGTAGGTTTTCTGGTGGGTGTGTTTGCGTTTAGAGTGATTTGTTGGGAGTTTTGTAGTATGTCTGCAATGTGGGTGCCTCTGTGGTCGTCGTAGGGAGAGTGCCATTGTGTTGAGTGAGCGTTGATGTCTGCGGTTAGAATGGTGTTGTTCAGCGAGTTTATGTATTGGAAGGTGTTGGTGATGTCTGTGTCTTCTGTGGCGTGGTCTGGTCGGGTGGTATCTCTGGGGGGTATATACATGTTGCATATGTGTAGTCTTTTGTGGTTGGTTATGTGAATCTTTACGGTTTGAATTTCTGTAGTGTTGGTGTTAATGTTGTTGGGGATGTTCATGGGAGTGAATGTGTATCTACTGTATATCTATAAAAAAAATCCTCGTCTCACCCCTCAGGTGGTGTCCATCCCTCATTCAGCTGGGGTCCTCTACCAGAGGCCAGGAAGCTTGAGGGTTCTGCGCAGTATCCTTGCCGTTCCCAGCACTGCACATTTCTGGACTGAGATGTCCGCTGTTGTTCCCGGGATCTGTTGCAACCACTCATCATCTAGTTTGGGGGTCACTGCCCCGAGTGCTCCGACCACCACAGGCACGACTGTCCCCTTTACCTTCCAGGCTCTCTCCAGCTCCTCTCTGAGCCCTTGGGATTTCTCGAGTTTCTCGTGTTCCTTCTTTCTGATGTTTCCAGCACTTGGGACCGCTACATCCACTACAACGGCTTTCCTCTGCCCTTTATCTATCATCAGGATATCTGGTTGGTTCGCCATTACCATCTTGTCAGTCTGGATCTGGAAGTCCCATAGGATCTTCGCTCTGTCATTCTCCACCACCTTCGGAGGTGTTTCCCATTTTGACCTTGGGGTTTCCAGTCCGTACTCCGCACAGATGTTTCGGTAGACTATGCCAGCCACCTGGTTATGGCGTTCCATATAGGCTTTCCCTGCCAGCACCTTACACCCTGCAGTTATGTGTTAGATCGTCTCAGGTGCCTCTTTGCACAACCTACACCTTGGGTCTTGTCTGGTGTGGTATATCTGGGCCTCAATGGCTCTAGTGCTCAGGGCCTGCTCCTGAGCAGCCAGGATGAGTGCCTCTGTACTGTCCTTCAGGCCAGCCCTCTCTAGCCACTGATGGGAATTCTTGAGATCGGCCACTTCAGTTATGGTCCGGTGGTACATCCCGTGTAGGGGCTTGTCCTCCGATGATGGTCCCTCTTCCAGCGCCTCATCCTCTGTTGCCCATTGTCTGAGACATTCTCTGAGTACGTCATCCGTTGGAGCCTTCTCCTTGATGTATTCATGGAGCTTGGATGTTTCATCCTGGACAGTGACTCTCACACTCACTAGTCCCCAGCCGCTTTCCTTGTTGCCAGTTCAAGGTTGCCATTGGCTTGTGGTACACCGAGGTACTTGTAGCTGTCCTCAATGTCTGCTATTGTTCCTTCGGGGAGTGAGACCCCTTCAGTCCGGACTACCGTTCCTCTCTTAGTCACCATCCGACTATCACATCCCGATGTCGCTGCTGTAGATCCTGGTTGTGTGGATCAGGGAGTCTATGTCCCTTTCACTCTTAGCATACAGCTTTATGTCATCCATGTAGAGGAGGTGACTGATCGTAGCTTCATTTCTGAGGCTGTATCCATAGCCTGTCTTGGTGATTACTTGGCTTAGGGAGTTCAGTCCTATGCAGAACAGCAATGGGGAGAGTGCATCACCTTGGTATATGCCACATTTGATGGACACTTGGGTAAGTGGCTTGCCATTGGCTTCAAGTGTGGTTTTCCACATCCTCATCAAGTTCGCAACGAAGGCTCTTAGGGTCCTGTTCACCTTATACACATCCAAGCATTCACTGATCCATGTATGTGGCATCGAGTCATAGGCTTTCTTTTAATCAATCCAGGCTGTGCACAGGTTGGTACATCGGGACCTGCAGTCTTGTGCGACTGTTCTGTCAACCAGGAGCTGATGTTTGGCTCCCCTGGTATCTCTACCAATGCCCTTCCGTGCTTCGCTCATGTATTGATCCATGTGTGCACTTATCTTAGCCGCAACATGAGCTTCCAAAATTGTGGAGGGACAGGTTATTGGCCGATAGTTGGATGCGACTGCACCCTTTGAGGGATCTTTCATGATAAGGATCGTTCGCCCTTCGGTTAGCCATCCTGGGTGAGTCCCATCCCTAGGCAGCTGGTTCATTTGTGCTGCTGGGCGCTCATGGAGTGCTGTGAGTCTCTTTAGCCAGTAAGTGTGGACCATGTCCGGGCCTGGTGCTGTCCAGTTCTTCATATTTGAGACTATTTCCTTTATGTCTGCCACTGTTATGGTAATTGGGTTCTGTTCAGGGAGGTGTCTGTGCTCCTCTCTTTGGGTGACCAGCCATTGTGCACTGCTGTTATGTGCAACCTCCTTCTCCCATCTGCCTCTCCAGTACCTTTCAGTTTCCAGTCTTGGTGGATCAGCTCTGTTGTTAGGACCCTGCCACTGAGCGTACACTTTCGCAGGTTGTGTTGCAAACAGCCTGTTTATTCATCTGGCCTCATTCTCTTTCGTGTACCGCTTTAGGCGGCTGGACAAGGCTTGGAGCCTTTGTTTCGAGTGCTTCATATATGGTCATCTGGATGTACCTCTCAGGATCGGCCTTTTCATCACACCTCTCTGGACCTCAGTCAATTGACTCACATCTTTCCGAGCCGCCTTGATCTTAGCCTCCAACCGTCTTTTCCATGGTCGGTAATGTATCTCATGGCTTCCATGGTTGCTCTTATAGCCAAGCATCTCAAGGATCACTGATGCTGAAGCGTATATCAGTTCATTTCCGTGATCGTTACGGTAAGGATCGCCCTCAGTGCTGCATTCACACTTTCCAAGAGACTTTCAGGTGGTACTTCACATAGCCGTTGTAATCGGATTCTAGGTTTCCCAGCTTTCATTCTTGCCATGATCTTAGCTTTCAGGTCAGTTGCTGCCTCGCTCAGCATTTCATTCATTGGGGCTGGCCTCCCAATCTCATCATCTGCATTCACTCTGGTATGAACTCCTCCTCTGATCTGGCAGCCTGGGGCCCCTCACCATGGAACCTGCGTTGTACCTCATCAATCTCAAGTTGTGACAGCAGTTGCCGTTTGTGGATGTTGGAACACTGAGTTACGAGTTGTTTCGTGGCCACCCGTGACTGTGGGTTTCGAAGTAACCAT
This sequence comes from Hippocampus zosterae, assembly GCF_025434085.1. Taxonomy (NCBI): domain Eukaryota; kingdom Metazoa; phylum Chordata; class Actinopteri; order Syngnathiformes; family Syngnathidae; genus Hippocampus; species Hippocampus zosterae. The sequence goes on along the minus strand of NC_067452.1, from coordinate 10,893,625 downwards.
TTAGCCCACATTCTCTCCATGTAACCTCTCTGACTAGGCTTGCTTGAGTAGTAGCATTCCAACAGAGCCATGTTATTGCATCTTGCCCATCTCTGCTCCATTTTTCATCAAGGTGCTCTGGTTCCCCAGCACCTGACGCAGACCTTGTTTGGCCGGGCGACGTCTGAGCTGGCATGTCATTCATTTTATTGTCTCTCATCATTGTATGAGGTACGCATTAGCGTGAAGGCTCTTGCCCAAGGACCCACACTGGATGGTGTTATGTGCTCATTTTTTGCCCCAAGTGGGGAGCGGAGGGACGGGCGCTGGGGGGGGACCATCGTGGTGGGGCTGGCCCCTACGCGGGATGTGCCACCGGACCGTGGCTGAGGTGGCTGATCTCAAGAAGTCCTATCGGTGGCTGGAGGGGACTGGCCTGGGGGACAGCGCAGGGGCGCTCATCCTGGCTGCTCAGGAGCGGGCCTTGGGCGCCGGAGCCGTCGAGGCCCGGATGTGCCGCGCCGGACAGGACCCGGGGTGTGGGTTGTGCGGGGAGGCGCCTGGGACGATCCGGCACGTGGCTGCGGGGTGTGGGATGCTGGCAGGGGGGGCCTGCGTGGAGCGCCATGGCCAGGTGGCTGGCGTGGTCTGCCGAGGCATCTGTGCGGAGTGTGGACTGGGGGCCCCGGGGTCGGAGTGGGGGGCACCTCCGAGGGTGGTGGAGGGTGGCGGAGCGGGGATCCTGTGGGACTTCCGGATCCAGACTGGCGGGATGGTGGTGGCGAGCCAGCCAGATGTCGTGGTCGTGGATGGGGGGCGGAGGAGGGCCGTTGTGGTGGATGTGGCGGTCCCAGGTGGTGGAGGCATCGGGAGGGGGGAGCATGGGGGGCTCGGGGGGTACCAGGGGCTCGGGGAGGGGCTGGGGAGGGCCTGGGGGGTGGGGGTGGCGGTCGTGCCTGTGGTGGTCGGGGCGCTCGGGGCAGTGACCCCCGGACTGGATGGGTGGTTGCGACAGATCCCGGGACCAGCGTCGGACATCTCGGTCCGGAGGTGTGCGGTGCTGGGAGCGGCGGGGGTACTGCGCGGGGCCCTCGGGCTTCCTGGCCTCTGGTGGAGGACCCGAGCTGAATGAGGGACGGACACCACCCGAGGACACCTCCTATTGGCTCCATGATAAGAGCTCCACCCAGCAAAGAATTAACCCTTTAAAACCTGATTCTGAGCTTTCACAATTATTTACCGCCATTTGCGTAATATCTACAGTATACAGAAGGAATCAAGCAATTTTTACCAATGTATCTGTAGGTGATGTTTATTTATTATGTACACAGAGATAAAGAGTAATGGCACAGCTCTGCAGTATCTTTCCACTTTTATATATGTATGCTATACTAAATAAAATGAATAGGGCACCATATAATGCAACAGTTATGCAACTCCCTAAATAATGATGTGAATTTTCAGTTGTTGCTAAATCAGTTAGGATGTTATAATTTGTGGTGTAGATGCGAATTTAGGAGAGCAGGACAATATATCGCATTGCAATTGGAGCAGCAGCTTGGTTGATGATGTCCCCAAACCGGCTCATCTATTATATTTGTCGTGCAATACAATGAAAATGAGCACAATTGCAAAACATAGGCTTCTTATATTTTAAAATAAAATAATCACATGTTTACCGTTCTGGGGTTTCTACAATCATGAATGGAGGCATTATTTACAGCAGGTTGATGTTGTTGTTGTTGTTGTCGACCCCACCCGTGCCCCGACATTGGGGGACCGGGCCCTCACTCCGTCTCCCGGATCCCCAGACCCCCTCCGCCGCCCAGCGGGCGAGCAGGGCCGCCACTCCGCTTGGGTTTCGCCAGAGGTCCTCCGGAGTCAGTGTGGTGGGTATGTTTGTGCAGGTGAACAGGTGTTGTGTGTCGTGCACTTGCGTGCCGCATAGCGCACAGAGTGGTGTTGGGTGTGTGTCCGGTGTAATGTTGTGTAGGTAGGAGTGGAGGGCTGGTGATTTGTTGGTTCGGAGTTGTGCTAGGAGTTGTCTGGTTCTGTGTGGTAGGTCTTGCTCTGATGGGTCTATTTCTGGTGCTGGTGCATGTATTACTTTGTTGTGTTGTCTGGTGTCGAAGTGTGTTTGTACAAAGTGGGTGTGTATGTCTTTCATGTTCTGTTTTATGGTGTCGTTGTTGGTGTCCTGTGGTGCTGTGTCTTTGTTGTGTGTGTAGTTGTTGTTGTGGAAGATTGTTTGTTTCTTTTGTCTGGGTGGTGGTGGTTGTTGAGTGAGTGGGTGTAGTGGGTGGGTTGGGTGTTGGGCTTTTTGTCTGATTTGCGATGCGTGTAGTTTTAGATGGGTGTTCAGGGGGAGAGTTTTTGTTTCCTCATGCAAGTGTTGTATGTTTATGTCTTGTGTGCATCCTGTTGCTATTCTGAGTGCGGTGTTCTGTGTGGTCTGGAGTTTTGTCTTGTTTGTGTCCGATAGTGTTGGTGACCATATAGTGTTTGCGTATTCGAGGCGTGTGAGTGTGGTTGCTTTGTATGTGGTGAGTATAGTTTCTTTGGATTTTCCCCAGTGAGTGGTTGTTAAGGCTTTAAGTATTTTGTTTGATTGCTTGGCGCGGGTTAGAGTGTGTTGTGTGTGTTTTGAGAAGGTGAGTTTGGGGTCCCATGTTAATCCCAGTATTTTGGGTTCGCGGACTGTGGGTAGGGTGGTGTTATCTATTTGTAAAGTGAGTCTGTTGCTGTATTCTGCCGGATCCGGTGTGAACAGAGTGGTGGTGGTTTTGTCTGCGTTGAGTGTGAGTTGGTTCTGTTTTGTCCAGTTGTATATGTCGTGGAGATATTTTTGTACTTGTTGTTGTGCCTGTTGTGGTTTGACATGTGTGGATAGAATGGTGATATCGTCTGCATATGTAACTGTGTGTACATTTGGAGGTGGTTGTGGTAAGTCTGCCATGTATATGTTGAATAGTGTTGGTGAAAGTACTCCCCCCTGTGGTACCCCCGTTTTCGTGTTTCTGTGTTCTGATGTTTCCCCCCGGTATTGAGTGTATTGTCTGCGTCCACTTATGTAGTTGAAGATGTATTTGATGATGATGTTTGGGGTGTTAGTGTTGTTGAGTTTGTTTGTGAGTGTGTGTAGGTTTACCGTGTCAAAGGCTTTGGACATGTCTAGGGCTATGGCAACTGTTCGTTGTGGTGGTTTTTGTTGATTGAAACCTGTGGCTATGATGTTGTGTATGTGGTGTAGTGCTGTGGTTGTGGAGTGTTGTTTTCGGAAGCCGTGTTGGTGAGAGGGTAGTTGAGTGTTGTTGGTAATGAAGGGTAGTATTACCTTTTCCATTGTTTTGGCTATTGGGCTGAGTAGTGCTATTGGTCTGTAGGATGGGCCGAGTGCGTGGTTTTTGTTGGGTTTTGGTATTGGGATTATTTTTGCAGTCTTCCATATTGCGGGGATGGTGTTGGTGTTGAGTGATGTGTTGTAAGTGTGTGTGAGTAGTGTTATTGCTTTGGGGCCTAGGTGTTTCAGATGTCTGATGTTTATGTTGTCTGGGCCTGTGGAGTTGTTGTTTTTGGAGCGTTGTAGTGCTTGTTTGACTTGTTGTTCTGTGATGGTTATGGGCGTGGTGTTGAGTTTTCGTATTTTGCGTTGTAGTTGTCTGTATGTTCTGTTGGTTTTGTGTTGTATTATGTTGGTGAATTGTTTGTTGAAAGCTCGTGCTTTCTGTTTGTTGGATATTGCCGTGTGTTGTCCGAACTGTATTGTGGTGTTTTCTGGTGCTTTTTGTTCTTTGTTAGATAGTCTTGTTACTGTGTTCCAGAGTATGTATTGTTTGTGTCTGTGGTTCCATGCATCCGTTAAGTGTTCTTTCCATAGCTCTTGTTTGTGTTTTTGGATTTGTTTGTCTATTTCTTTGTTTAGGTCTGTGATGCGTGGGTCTTGGTGGTTTTGTTGTCTGATGTCGTTTCTTTGGCTGATGAGTGTTCTGATGTGTTGTGGTAGGAGAAGTGATTTGCTTTTTATTTTTCCGTGGGGTATGTGGTGTTTGTCTGCTGTAAGTATGAGGTTTGTGAGCATGGTGTTGGCTGTGTGGATGTTGTCAGGTATGTTTATGTTCTCCAGTGCTGATTCTATTTCAGAGGTGTATCCTTCCCAGTCTGCTTTCCTGTAATTTGTGTAAGTTTGAAGGTGTTGTTGTAGGCGGAAAGGAGCATGCGTGTTGTGTGTGATTTTGATAGGAAGGTGGTCTGAACTGAGTGCGTGTATTGTGGTCCATGTTGTTCTGTTTGTGATGCTGTTGCTGGCTGTTGTGATGTCCGGTGATGTTGGTTGTTGGTTGATGTTTGTAGGTTTTCTGGTAGGTGTGTTTGCGTTTAGAGTGATTTGTTGGGAGTTCTGTAGTATGTCTGCAATGAGGGTGCCTCTGTGGTCGTCGTAGGGAGAGTGCCATTGTGTTGAGTGAGCGTTGATGTCTGCGGTTAGAATGGTGTTGTTCAGCGAGTTTATGTATTGGAAGGTGTTGGTGATGTCTGTGTCTTCTGTGGCGTGGTCTGGTCGGGTGGTATCTCTGGGGGGTATATACTGTACATGTTGCATATGTGTAGTCTTTTGTGGTTGGTTATGTGAATCTTTACGGTTTGAATTTCTGTAGTGTTGGTGTTAATGTTGTTGGGGATGTTCATGGGAGTGAATGTGACTGATTTGTGAATGTATGTGAGCAGTCCTCCTCCTCCCTTGTGTTCTCTGTCTTTCCTAATGCTGGTGTAGTTGGTGAGACGAGGTGTGTTGTGTTGTTTTTCTAGTTTGGTTTCTTGTATGGTGATGATGTCTGCGTGCTGTTGTGAGGCGAGTTCTTCTAGTTCTGTTTTCTTGTTTTGGATGCCGTTGATGTTTATTTGTAGTATGGTCAGTGTGTGTTTGTTGTTTTTGTTGGTGGGTGTTGTTCTTTGTGGGTTGTTCGGGGGTTGTGGTGTTGGGGTGTTTGTTGTTTGCGTGTGTGTTCTGCATGTCCACGTGTTTGTGTATTGGCGGGTGGTGATGCCGGAGCAATGTCTGTGTATCCAGTGTGGGTGTGTTGAGTTGCATCTGAGTGAGGTTTGTCTGCGTGTGATGATTCTATTGCAGCTATTGCAGGTCCAGGTTTGGGGGGGTGGTCTTGTGTTTGTTGTATCTCTGTTGGAGTTGTCTGTCCGTGTTGCCTTTGAGGGTAGTGTTGGTGAGGCGAGTGTGTTGTTTTGGTCTGTTTGTGCTCTGCTGCCTGTTGGTGTCCTACGAGGTGTTGTTGTTCGTGGTGGTGTTTTGGGATGTAGTCTGCATTTCCATGTTATGTTGTATTGTCTAGTGTTTATGTTTGTGCAATGTTTGTGTACCCAGTGTGGTGTGTGGTGGTTGCATCTGAAGGATGTCTGTCTTCTTGTAATCTGTTGTGTGCAAATGTCGCATGTCCAGGTAGTTTGTTGTGTGTGTGTTTGTTGCGTGCGTGAGAGTGTCTGTGTGGGCCCCGGATTTGTCTCTATGTCCCCCGCCTGGAGCAAAAGGTCCGCCCGCCACCCTGCCAGGTTCAGGGGGCGGTTAGCCGAAAAAAAAAAAACGGCCGTAAGGGCACCCCGTTCGGGGTGCAGGGATTGGTTCCTTGATTTGTCCCCCCGTTCGGGGGGAACCCTCCAACTGCGAGTAAGCCAAGGAGTTTGGAGGTACAGCAGGTTGACAGCAGTGTGATCGAGCAGATTAGATAGAGTAGAATTTGAATGGGGCTTCACTGATTTATTTCATACAATTCATATCTAAAACACAGTTGAAAAATATTTGATTGTTAAAATATTTAAATACAAGAACTATATCAAGAAATTAACAAAACATAGTTTTTTTAGTTAGGAGAAAAGTCTAAAAACATATCACAATGACAAACGTTGTGCCTCTCCTCCTCCTGTTCTTCAATGAAGCTGATCACCCTCCAGCTCCCGTTAGAAACATCGTGCTGCTGAAGGTGTGCCGGCAGAATGGTTGTGATACAGGAGGTGCTGTGGACTCTCCCAGAAACGAGGACCTAGTTTAGTTGTAGATCCAGTAAAACATAGTGCAAATGTGACATTATTTATAATGCACAGTTACAGTCTTGTGAATATTAAAAAATGTACTTCATGTAATGCAGGAAGCGAATATTTCAAACGAACTAAGGCAGCAAACGGTAAGAGCAAAATCGTGTTCCAAACATTAACTCTTTTTTTAAATGTCAATTAGCTTGTGAGTAATAAGACAAAATGTGACTGTCAGACAGAGAACTGTCAGAGCAAACGGGAGATTTTAGAAAGTCCTGCCGAAATAAATCTGCACCCGACTGCGACTGTCAGCGTTGAACTGCCGCCATTGCTGTCAAAGTCAGACACATCTCCAAAATTGTTGGAGCAAATTTTTAAGCAGGCTTCATCTTGATAAATTGACCACGTATTTGACATTTACACCATAACGTTACCGCCTAAAATAATCGTAAAACAAAATTTTGTGTAACAACAAGAGTAATATGTACCCCAAAAGCTTTCAAAGCGTCTGAAAGTTTTCTCCTCCGTTTTTGTTGGGGCTTGGCTCGAAATGCATCATGATTGGCCGCCCGAAGTCCACGTGTCTGTCGGACGTGCTCTCATTGGTCTACAATACCATCACGGATGAATAAATACTCAAAGGGCTTGCCAGGCAAGCCCTTTGAACCCTTTAAATACTCAATGGGCTTGCCTGGCAAGCCCTTTGAGTATTTATTCCATATTGCCCACTAGTTCACTAGTAAGGTCATTTTGACGCTTACTAGTGAACATGTAAGGCCATAAATGTGCCCACTAGTTCACTAGTAAGATCATTTTGAGGCTTACTAGTTGACATGTAAGCCACAAAACGCCCGCTAGTTCACTAGTAAGATAATTTTGAGGCTTCTAGTGAACATGTAAGCCACAGAACGCCCACTAGTTCACTAGTAAGATCATTTTGACGCTTACTAGTGAACATGTAAGCCACAAAACGCTCACTAGTTCACTAGTAAGGTCATTTTGACGCTTACTAGTGAACATGTAAGCCACAAAACGCTCACTGGTTCACTAGTAAGGTAATTTTGACGCTTACTAGTGAACATGTAAGCCACAAAACGCCCACTAGTTCCCTAGTAAGATCATTTTGACGCTTATTTATGAACATGTCAGCCACAAAACGCTCACTCGTTCACTAGTAAGATCATTTTGACGCTTACTAGTGAACATGTAAGCCACAAAACGCCCACTAGTTCACTAGTAAGGTCATTTTGACGCTTACTAGTGAACATGTAAGCCACAAAACGCCCACTAGTTCACTAGTAAGATCATTTTGACGCTTACTAGTGAACATGTAAGGCCATAAATGTGCCCACTAGTTCACTAGTAAGTTCATTTTGAGGCTTACTAGTTGACATGTAAGCCACACATCGCCTACTAGTTCACTAGTAAGATCATTTTGAGGCTTACTAGTGAACATGTAAGCCACAAAACGCCCAATAGTTCACTAGTAAGATCATTTTGACGCTTACTAGTGAACATGTAAGCCACAAAACGCTCACTAGTTTACTAGTAAGGTCATTTTGACGCTTACTAGTGAACATGTAAGCCACAAAACGCTCACTAGTTCACTAGTAAGGTCATTTTGACGCTTACTAGTGAACATGTAAGCCGCAAAACGCCCACTAGTTCACTAATAAGATAATTTTGACGCTTACTACTGAACATTTAAGGCCATAAATGTGCCCACTAGTTCACTGGTAAGATGATTTTGACGCTTACTAGTGAACATGTAAGGCCATAAATGTGCCCACTTGTAGTGCTAGTGACATTACACTGTACTTGCATTAAATGCAAATAAGGATGATTACGAAAACATGTAACGGTATCCTATTGGCTGTACGTTTCAAAATAGTGTCATCCCACCAGTCAGGGCTCATGATTTTGGAAATTCTGTGCCCACTTAGTTTTTTAAAACAACAATGGCGGACAGTGTCCTGAGACGTATTCGGCGAAGGTGCAGGGCAATAGAGAGTGCCTGTCATCAAGGGTCTGCCGGTGAAAGTGAAGCACGCGCGATAAACATTTCAATTGCTAATTTAAGAAGAGTTAGTGACCAGTTTAGCGCTGATACTATTCAAAGTTTGATTCAAAGTCCAATAGATCTCCGATCTGTCATCATTGCGGGACCCACTCCTAATGGTGGACGTGTTTGTTCCCATGTGGCACATCGTTTGCACACAGGTAAAATGGCTACCATTTTTTGTCATTGGTTTTTCGTATGTATTTTTATTCGAACTACACACGGGTTTTACTGACGACTTGCTGTGACTTACCTTCTATCACCCTGTCAAACGTCGTTTTATACCAGTGGTTTTCCTGCAAATCAGTAGACTATTAAGTAACGCGATGGCTGTACACTTTTAAGCAATAACTAGTGATCTTTTAGTTATTCAATTATAAGTTTGAATTATTTTTTTCTTGAGTAAAATGGTTAGAGAAAATAGCTGCTCGTGGTTTTGAAGCTGCATATACTTTTATGTACATCTGTGTCTATATGCCTGTACTGTATACAGTATATAAAAAACACGTAGTGATTCGTTTGCTTGAATTCCTTAATCCTTTTATTTCCATACTTTAGGTAGACGAGGAAGACCAGCACTTGACATTACAAGTGATCAAATTGAACTGCTCCCCACTCAGGGCTTTACAGTGAGAGCCATCACTGAGATGTTGTGTTGTTCCTCTTCATACCTGCATAAAAAAATGAAGTTTTTTCAGATTTCAGCCAGAAATAGATTTACTCCCATTCATGATGTTGACCTGGAAGAGCATGTCAGAAGATTGCACAGCCAATTTCCCAGATCAGGCTTGGAAGCAAGTGTTCCTCTACATACTCTTGTCCCTTCATGTATATATCATTATATTCATTGTGAAAGTGTACTTTCTTTATTGTGTTGTTTTATGAACCTGTTGCAGATGATGAGGGCATACCTGCGTGCTGATGGTATTGTAGTACAAAGAAAAAGAGTTCGAGAAATCCTCAACCGTATTGAGCCAGCTGCTGCAGCCCAGAGATGGAGCCAGACTGTGGCTAGGAGAACATACTATGTGCCATTCCCCAATAGTTCATGGCACATAGATGGGCATATGCGTCTCATTCGGTAATAAGGGATCATCTTATATTTGTACTCGTGGGAGCATTAGAAAGCCATATTGTATGGACAGCACAGATTAAATTGAATTTGATCATTTGTATATCCAAGTTACACAAACTCCAAATTGCCTCCATGTAGTCTTAAGTGCACAGCAATACCTTCTCTACCGAGATGATATTTCAAACAAGATATGAAACTTGATTGTTTTCTTGTATTTAATCATTATTCTTTTCATGTTTGTTTTACAGGTGGGTGTTTGTGACACATGCCGGCATTGATGGGAATTCCAGGCTAATAACGTACCTTCAACTGGAGCACAGACAACACAGCTTTGACAGTGTTGAAATATTTTGTCCAAGCCACCTGCCTGTATGGGTTACCCTCCAGAGTAAGATCCGACCATGGTGGTGAAAACACTGGTTGCTCTTTTAATGAACCTACTGCAGGGACAAGACACCAAAATTATTTCTAGCTCCAGCCAACACCCCCTCACAATTTACTCACACCTCCCATGGCCTGATTATCCACCAACAGGGGCCCTTTTTGGATTATCATTTTGGCATAGGAACTTTCCTTTCCTATCCTAACCGAGTGAGATGAGCCGGTAGCACCTGGAGCAAAGATCGTCTAAATTTTAATAATGCTTAGGAAAGGTTCTGACCATCCTTTACGAAAGGAAAGGAGATATATTATGCAGCAGGAATATTTAAAGGGGAAGTCTTTTTTTATGTTGTTGTTGTTGTTGTTGTCGACCCCACCCGTGCCCCGACATTGGGGACCGGGCCCTCACTCCGTCTCCCGGATCCCCAGACCCCCCTCCTCCGCCCAGCGGGCGAGCAGGGCCGCCACTCCGCTTGGGTTTCGCCAGAGGTCCTCCGGAGTCAGTGTGGTGGGTATGTTTGTGCAGGTGAACAGGTGTTGTGTGTCGTGCACTTGCGTGCCGCATAGCGCACAGAGTGGTGTTGGGTGTGTGTCCGGTGTAATGTTGTGTAGGTAGGAGTGGAGGGCTGGTGATTTGTTGGTTCGGAGTTGTGCTAGGAGTTGTCTGGTTCTGTGTGGTAGGTCTTGCTCTGATGGGTCTATTTCTGGTGCTGGTGCATGTATTACTTTGTTGTGTTGTCTGGTGTCCAAGTGTGTTTGTACAAAGTGGGTGTGTATGTCTTTCATGTTCTGTTTTATGGTGTCGTTGTTGGTGTCCTGTGGTGCTGTGTCTTTGTTGTGTGTGTAGTTGTTGTTGTGGAAGATTGTTTGTTTCTTTTGTCTAGGTGGTGGTGGTTGTTGAGTGAGTGGGTGTAGTGGGTGGGTTGGGTGTTGGGCTTTTTGTCTGATTTGCGATGCGTGTAGTTTTAGATGGGTGTTCAGTGGGAGAGTTTTTGTTTCCTCATGCAAGTGTTGTATGTTTGTGTCTTGTGTGCATCCTGTTGCTATTCTGAGTGCGGTGTTCTGTGTGGTCTGGAGTTTTGTCTTGTTTGTGTCCGATAGTGTTGGTGACCATATAGTGTTTGCGTATTCGAGGCGTGTGAGTGTGGTTGCTTTGTATGTGGTGAGTATAGTTTCTTTGGATTTTCCCCAGTGAGTGGTTGTTAAGGCTTTAAGTATTTTGTTTGATTGCTTGGCGCGGGTTAGAGTGTGTTGTGTGTGTTTTGAGAAGGTGAGTTTGGGGTCCGATGTTAATCCCAGTATTTTGCGTTCGCGGACTGTGGGTAGGGTGGTGTTATCTATTTGTAAAGTGAGTCTGTTGCTGTATTCTGCCGGATCCGGTGTGAACAGAGTGGTGGTGGTTTTGTCTGCGTTGAGTGTGAGTTGGTTCTGTTTTGTCCAGTTGTATATGTCGTGGAGATATTTTTGTACTTGTTGTTGTGCCTGTTGTGGTTTGACATGTGTGGATAGAATGGTGATGTCGTCTGCATATGTAACTGTGTGTACATTTGGAGGTGGTTGTGGTAAGTCTGCCATGTATATGTTGAATAGTGTTGGTGAAAGTACTCCCCCCTGTGGTAACCCCGTTTTCGTGTTTCTATGTTCTGATGTTTCCCCCCGGTATTGAGTGTATTGTCTGCGTCCCCTTATGTAGTTGAAGATGTATTTGATGATGATGTTTGGGGTGTTAGTGTTGTTGAGTTTGTTTGTGAGTGTGTGTAGGTTTACCGTGTCAAAGGCTTTGGACATGTCTAGGGCTATGGCAACTGTTCGTTGTGGTGGTTTTTGTTGATTGAAACCTGTGGCTATGATGTTGTGTATGTGGTGTAGTGCTGTGGTTGTGGAGTGTTGTTTTCGGAAGCCGTGTTGGTGAGAGGGTAGTTGAGTGTTGTTGGTAATGAAGGGTAGTATTACCTTTTCCATTGTTTTGGCTATTGGGCTGAGTAGTGCTATTGGTCTGTAAGATGGGCCGAGTGCGTGGTTTTTGTTGGGTTTTGGTATTGGGATTATTTTTGCAGTCTTCCATATTGCGGGGATGGTGTTGGTGTTGAGTGATGTGTTGTAAGTGTGTGTGAGTAGTGTTATTGCTTTGGGGCCTAGGTGTTTCAGATGTCTGATGTTTATGTTGTCTGGGCCTGTGGAGTTGTTGCTTTTGGAGCGTTGTAGTGCTTGTTTGACTTGTTGTTCTGTGATGGTTATGGGCGTGGTGTTGAGTTTTCGTATTTTGCGTTGTAGTTGTCTGTATGTTCTGTTGGTTTTGTGTTGTATTATGTTGGTGAATTGTTTGTTGAATGCTCGTGCTTTCTGTTTGTTGGATATTGCCGTGTGTTGTCCGAACTGTATTGTGGTGTTTTCTGGTGCTTTTTGTTCTTTGTTTGATAGTCTTGTTACTGTGTTCCAGAGTATGTGTTGTTTGTGTCTGTGGTTCCATGCATCCGTTAAGTGTTCTTTCCATAGCTCTTGTTTGTGTTTTTGGATTTGTGTGTCTATTTCTTTGTTTAGGTCTGTGATGCGTGGGTCTTGGTGGTTTTGTTGTCTGATGTCGTTTCTTTGGCTGATGAGTGTTCTGATGTGTTGTGGTAGGAGAAGTGATTTGCTTTTTATTTTTCCGTGGGGTATGTGGTGTTTGTCTGCTGTAAGTATGAGGTTTGTGAGCATGGTGTTGGCTGTGTGGATGTTGTCAGGTATGGTTATGTTCTCCATTGCTGATTCTATTTCAGAGGTGTATCCTTCCCAGTCTGCTTTCCTGTAATTTGTGTAAGTTTGAAGGTGTTGTTGTAGGCGGAAAGGAGCACGCGTGTTGTGTGTGATTTTGATAGGAAGGTGGTCTGAACTGAGTGCGTGTATTGTGGTCCATGTTGTTCTGTTTGTGATGCTGTTGCTGGCTGTTGTGATGTCCGGTGATGTTGGTTGTTGGTTGATGTTTGTAGGTTTTCTGGTAGGTGTGTTTGCGTTTAGAGTGATTTGTTGGGAGTTCTGTAGTATGTCTGCAATGAGGGTGCCTCTGTGGTCGTCGTAGGGAGAGTGCCATTGTGTTGAGTGAGCGTTGATGTCTGCGGTTAGAATGGTGTTGTTCAGCGAGTTTATGTATTGGAAGGTGTTGGTGATGTCTGTGTCTTCTGTGGCGTGGTCTGGTCGGGTGGTATCTCTGGGGGGTATATACATGTTGCATATGTGTAGTCTTTTGTGGTTGGTTATGTGAATCTTTACGGTTTGAATTTCTGTAGTGTTGGTGTTAATGTTGTTGGGGATGTTCATGGGAGTGAATGTGACTGATTTGTGAATGTATGTGAGCAGTCCTCCTCCTCCCTTGTGTTCTCTGTCTTTCCTAATGCTGGTGTAGTTGGTGAGACGAGGTGTGTTGTGTTGTTTTTCTAGTTTGGTTTCTTGTATGGTGATGATGTCTGCGTGCTGTTGTGAGGCGAGTTCTTCTAGTTCTGTTTTCTTGTTTTGGATGCCGTTGATGTTTATTTGTAGTATGGTCAGTGTGTGTTTGTTGTTTTTGTTGGTGGGTGTTGTTCTTTGTGGGTTGTTCGGGGGTTGTGGTGTTGGGGTGTTTGTTGTTTGCGTGTGTGTTCTGCATGTCCACGTGTTTGTGTATTGGCGGGTGGTGATGCCGGAGCAATGTCTGTGTATCCAGTGTGGGTGTGTTGAGTTGCATCTGAGTGAGGTTTGTCTGCGTGTGATGATTCTATTGCAGCTATTGCAGGTCCAGGTTTGGGGGGGGGGGGGTGGTCTTGTGTTTGTTGTATCTCTGTTGGAGTTGTCTGTCCGTGTTGCCTTTGAGGGTAGTGTTGGTGAGGCGAGTGTGTTGTTTTGGTCTGTTTGTGCTCTGCTGCCTGTTGGTGTCCTACGAGGTGTTGTTGTTCGTGGTGGTGTTTTGGGATGTAGTCTGCATTTCCATGTTATGTTGTATTGTCTAGTGTTTATGTTTGTGCAATGTTTGTGTACCCAGTGTGGTGTGTGGTGGTTGCATCTGAAGGATGTCTGTCTTCTTGTAATCTGTTGTGTGCAAATGTCGCATGTCCAGGTAGTTTGTTGTGTGTGTGTTTGTTGCGTGCGTGAGAGTGTCTGTGTGGGCCCCGGATTTGTCTCTATGTCCCCCGCCTGGAGCAAAAGGTCCGCCCGCCACCCTGCCAGGTTCAGGGGGCGGTTAGCCGAAAAAAAAAAAAACGGCCGTAAGGGCACCCCGTTCGGGGTGCAGGGATTGGTTCCTTGATTTGTCCCCCCGTTCGGGGGGAACCCTCCAACTGCGAGTAAGCCAAGGAGTTTGGAGGTACAGCAGGTTGACAGCAGTGTGATCGAGCAGATTAGATAGAGTAGAATTTGAATGGGGCTTCACTGATTTATTTCATACAATTCATATCTAAAACACAGTTGAAAAATATTTGATTGTTAAAATATTTAAATACAAGAACTATATCAAGAAATTAACAAAACATAGTTTTTTTAGTTAGGAGAAAAGTCTAAAAACATATCACAAATGACAAACGTTGTGCCTCTCCTCCTCCTGTTCTTCAATGAAGCTGATCACCCTCCAGCTCCCGTTAGAAACATCGTGCTGCTGAAGGTGTGCCGGCAGAATGGTTGTGATACAGGAGGTGCTGTGGACTCTCCCAGAAACGAGGACCTAGTTTAGTTGTAGATCCAGTAAAACATAGTGCAAATGTGACATTATTTATAATGCACAGTTACAGTCTTGTGAATATTAAAAAATGTACTTCATGTAATGCAGGAAGCGAATATTTCAAACGAACTAAGGCAGCAAACGGTAAGAGCAAAATCGTGTTCCAAACATTAACTCTTTTTTTAAATGTCAATTAGCTTGTGAGTAATAAGACAAAATGTGACTGTCAGACAGAGAACTGTCAGAGCAAACGGCAGATTTTAGAAAGTCCTGCCGAAATAAATCTGCACCCGACTGCGACTGTCAGCGTTGAACTGCCGCCATTGCTGTCAAAGTCAGACACATCTCCAAAATTGTTGGAGCAAATTTTTAAGCAGGCTTCATCTTGATAAATTGACCACGTATTTGACATTTACACCATAACGTTACCGCCTAAAATAATCGTAAAACAAAATTTTGTGTAACAACAAGAGTAATATGTACCCCAAAAGCTTTCAAAGCGTCTGAAAGTTTTCTCCTCCGTTTTTGTTGGGGCTTGGCTCGAAATGCATCATGATTGGCCGCCCGAAGTCCTCGTGTCTGTCGGACGTGCTCTCATTGGTCTACAATACCATCACGGATGAATAAATACTCAAAGGGCTTGCCAGGCAAGCCCTTTGAACCCTTTAAATACTCAATGGGCTTGCCTGGCAAGCCCTTTGAGTATTTATTCCATATTGCCCACTAGTTCACTAGTAAGGTCATTTTGACGCTTACTAGTGAACATGTAAGGCCATAAATGTGCCCACTAGTTCACTAGTAAGATCATTTTGAGGCTTCTAGTGAACATGTAAGCCACAGAACGCCCACTAGTTCACTAGTAAGATCATTTTGACGCTTACTAGTGAACATGTAAGCCACAAAACGCTCACTAGTTCACTAGTAAGGTCATTTTGACGCTTACTAGTGAACATGTAAGCCACAAAACGCTCACTGGTTCACTAGTAAGGTAATTTTGACGCTTACTAGTGAACATGTAAGCCACAAAACGCCCACTAGTTCCCTAGTAAGATCATTTTGACACTTATTTATGAACATGTCAGCCACAAAACGCTCACTCGTTCACTAGTAAGATCATTTTGACGCTTACTAGTGAACATGTAAGCCACAAAACGCCCACTAGTTCACTAGTAAGGTCATTTTGACGCTTACTAGTGAACATGTAAGCCACAAAACGCCCACTAGTTCACTAGTAAGATCATTTTGACGCTTACTAGTGAACATGTAAGGCCATAAATGTGCCCACTAGTTCACTAGTAAGTTCATTTTGAGGCTTACTAGTTGACATGTAAGCCACACATCGCCTACTAATTCACTAGTAAGATCATTTTGAGGCTTACTAGTGAACATGTAAGCCACAAAACGCCCAATAGTTCACTAGTAAGATCATTTTGACGCTTACTAGTGAACATGTAAGCCACAAAACGCTCACTAGTTTACTAGTAAGGTCATTTTGACGCTTACTAGTGAACATGTAAGCCACAAAACGCTCACTAGTTCACTAGTAAGGTCATTTTGACGCTTACTAGTGAACATGTAAGCCGCAAAACGCCCACTAGTTCACTAATAAGATTATTTTGACGCTTACTACTGAACATTTAAGGCCATAAATGTGCCCACTAGTTCACTGGTAAGATGATTTTGACGCTTACTAGTGAACATGTAAGGCCATAAATGTGCCCACTTGTAGTGCTAGTGACATTACACTGTACTTGCATTAAATGCAAATAAGGATGATTACGAAAACATGTAACGGTATCCTATTGGCTGTACGTTTCAAAATAGTGTCATCCCACCAGTCAGGGCTCATGATTTTGGAAATTCTGTGCCCACTTAGTTTTTTAAAACAACAATGGCGGACAGTGTCCTGAGACGTATTCGGCGAAGGTGCAGGGCAATAGAGAGTGCCTGTCATCAAGGGTCTGCCGGTGAAAGTGAAGCACGCGCGATAAACATTTCAATTGCTAATTTAAGAAGAGTTAGTGACCAGTTTAGCGCTGATACTATTCAAAGTTTGATTCAAAGTCCAATAGATCTCCGATCTGTCATCATTGCGGGACCCACTCCTAATGGTGGACGTGTTTGTTCCCATGTGGCACATCGTTTGCACACAGGTAAAATGGCTACCATTTTTTGTCATTGGTTTTTCGTATGTATTTTTATTCGAACTACACACGGGTTTTACTGACGACTTGCTGTGACTTACCTTCTATCACCCTGTCAAACGTCGTTTTATACCAGTGGTTTTCCTGCAAATCAATAGACTATTAAGTAACGCGATGGCTGTACACTTTTAAGCAATAACTAGTGATCTTTTAGTTATTCAATTATAAGTTTGAATTATTTTTTTCTTGAGTAAAATGGTTAGAGAAAATAGCTGCTCGTGGTTTTGAAGCTGCATATACTTTTATGTACATCTGTGTCTATATGCCTGTACTGTATACAGTATATAAAAAACACGTAGTGATTCGTTTGCTTGAATTCCTTAATCCTTTTATTTCCATACTTTAGGTAGACGAGGAAGACCAGCACTTGACATTACAAGTGATCAAATTGAACTGCTCCCCACTCAGGGCTTTACAGTGAGAGCCATCACTGAGATGTTGTGTTGTTCCTCTTCATACCTGCATAAAAAAATGAAGTTTTTTCAGATTTCAGCCAGAAATAGATTTACTCCCATTCATGATGTTGACCTGGAAGAGCATGTCAGAAGATTGCACAGCCAATTTCCCAGATCAGGCTCGGAAGCAAGTGTTCCTCTACATACTCTTGTCCCTTCATGTATATATATTTATATTCATTGTGAAAGTGTACTTTCTTTATTGTGTTGTTTTATGAACCTGTTGCAGATGATGAGGGCATACCTGCGTGCTGATGGTATTGTAGTACAAAGAAAAAGAGTTCGAGAAATCCTCAACCGTATTGAGCCAGCTGCTGCAGCCCAGAGATGGAGCCAGACTGTGGCTAGGAGAACATACTATGTGCCATTCCCCAATAGTTCATGGCACATAGATGGGCATATGCGTCTCATTCGGTAATAAGGGATCATCTTATATTTGTACTCGTGGGAGCATTAGAAAGCCATATTGTATGGACAGCACAGATTAAATTGAATTTTATCATTTGTATATCCAAGTTACACAAACTCCAAATTGCCTCCATGTAGTCTTAAGTGCACAGCAATACCTTCTCTACCGAGATGATATTTCAAACAAGATATGAAACTTGATTGTTTTCTTGTATTTAATCATTATTCTTTTCATGTTTGTTTTACAGGTGGGTGTTTGTGACACATGCCGGCATTGATGGGAATTCCAGGCTAATAACGTACCTTCAACTGGAGCACAGACAACACAGCTTTGACAGTGTTGAAATATTTTGTCCAAGCCACCTGCCTGTATGGGTTACCCTCCAGAGTAAGATCCGACCATGGTGGTGAAAACACTGGTTGCTCTTTTAATGAACCTACTGCAGGGACAAGACACCAAAATTATTTCTAGCTCCAGCCAACACCCCCTCACAATTTACTCACACCTCCCATGGCCTGATTATCCACCAACAGGGGCCCTTTTTGGATTATCATTTTGGCATAGGAACTTTCCTTTCCTATCCTAACCGAGTGAGATGAGCCGGTAGCACCTGGAGCAAAGATCGTCTAAATTTTAATAATGCTTAGGAAAGGTTCTGACCATCCTTTACGAAAGGAAAGGAGATATATTATGCAGCAGGAATATTTAAAGGGGAAGTCTTTTTTTATGTTGTTGTTGTTGTTGTTGTCGACCCCACCCGTGCCCCGACATTGGGGGACCGGGCCCTCACTCCGTCTCCCGGATCCCCAGACACCCCTCCTCCGCCCAGCGGGCGAGCAGGGCCGCCACTCCGCTTGGGTTTCGCCAGAGGTCCTCCGGAGTCAGTGTGGTGGGTATGTTTGTGCAGGTGAACAGGTGTTGTGTGTCGTGCACTTGCGTGCCGCATAGCGCACAGAGTGGTGTTGGGTGTGTGTCCGGTGTAATGTTGTGTAGGTAGGAGTGGAGGGCTGGTGATTTGTTGGTTCGGAGTTGTGCTAGGAGTTGTCTGGTTCTGTGTGGTAGGTCTTGCTCTGATGGGTCTATTTCTGGTGCTGGTGCATGTATTACTTTGTTGTGTTGTCTGGTGTCCAAGTGTGTTTGTACAAAGTGGGTGTGTATGTCTTTCATGTTCTGTTTTATGGTGTCGTTGTTGGTGTCCTGTGGTGCTGTGTCTTTGTTGTGTGTGTAGTTGTTGTTGTGGAAGATTGTTTGTTTCTTTTGTCTGGGTGGTGGTGGTTGTTGAGTGAGTGGGTGTAGTGGGTGGGTTGGGTGTTGGGCTTTTTGTCTGATTTGCGATGCGTGTAGTTTTAGATGGATGTTCAGTGGGAGAGTTTTTGTTTCCTCATGCAAGTGTTGTATGTTTGTGTCTTGTGTGCATCCTGTTGCTATTCTGAGTGCTGTGTTCTGTGTGGTCTGGAGTTTTGTCTTGTTTGTGTCCGATAGTGTTGGTGACCATATAGTGTTTGCGTATTCGAGGCGTGTGAGTGTGGTTGCTTTGTATGTGGTGAGTATAGTTTCTTTGGATTTTCCCCAGTGAGTGGTTGTTAAGGCTTTAAGTATTTTGTTTGATTGCTTGGCGCGGGTTAGAGTGTGTCGTGTGTGTTTTGAGAAGGCGAGTTTGGGGTCCCATGTTAATCCCAGTATTTTGGGTTCGCGGACTGTGGGTAGGGTGGTGTTATCTATTTGTAAAGTGAGCCTGTTGCTGTATTCTGCCGGATCCGGTGTGAACAGAGTGGTGGTGGTTTTGTCTGCGTTGAGTGTGAGTTGGTTCTGTTTTGTCCAGTTGTATATGTCGTGGAGATATTTTTGTACTTGTTGTTGTGCCTGTTGTGGTTTGACATGTGTGGATAGAATGGTGATGTCGTCTGCATATGTAACTGTGTGTACATTTGGAGGTGGTTGTGGTAAGTCTGCCATGTATATGTTGAATAGTGTTGGTGAAAGTACTCCCCCCTGTGGTACCCCCGTTTTCGTGTTTCTATGTTCTGATGTTTCCCCCCGGTATTGAGTGTATTGTCTGCGTCCCCTTATGTAGTTGAAGATGTATTTGATGATGATCTTTGGGGTGTTAGTGTTGTTGAGTTTGTTTGTGAGTGTGTGTAGGTTTACTGTGTCAAAGGCTTTGGACATGTCTAGGGCTATGGCAACTGTTCGTTGTGGTGTTTTTTGTTGATTGAAACCTGTGGCTATGATGTTGTGTATGTGGTGTAGTGCTGTGGTTGTGGAGTGTTGTTTTCGGAAGCCGTGTTGGTGAGAGGGTAGTTGAGTGTTGTTGGTAATGAAGGGTAGTATTACCTTTTCCATTGTTTTGGCTATTGGGCTGAGTAGTGCTATTGGTCTGTAAGATGGGCCGAGTGCGTGGTTTTTGTTGGGTTTTGGTATTGGGATTATTTTTGCAGTCTTCCATATTGCGGGGATGGTGTTGGTGTTGAGTGATGTGTTGTAAGTGTGTGTGAGTAGTGTTATTGCTTTGGGGCCTAGGTGTTTCAGATGTCTGATGTTTATGTTGTCTGGGCCTGTGGAGTTGTTGCTTTTGGAGCGTTGTAGTGCTTGTTTGACCTGTTGTTCTGTGATGGTTATGGGCGTGGTGTTGAGTTTTCGTATTTTGCGTTGTAGTTGTCTGTATGTTCTGTTGGTTTTGTGTTGTATTATGTTGGTGAATTGTTTGTTGAATGCTCGTGCTTTCTGTTTGTTGGATATTGCCGTGTGTTGTCCAAACTGTATTGTGGTGTTTTCTGGTGCTTTTTGTTCTTTGTTAGATAGTCTTGTTACTGTGTTCCAGAGTATGTATTGTTTGTGTCTGTGGTTCCATGCATCCGTTAAGTGTTCTTTCCATAGCTCTTGTTTGTGTTTTTGGATTTGTGTGTCTATTTCTTTGTTTAGGTCTGTGATGCGTGGGTCTTGGTGGTTTTGTTGTCTGATGTCGTTTCTTTGGCTGATGAGTGTTCTGATGTGTTGTGGTAGGAGAAGTGATTTGCTTTTTATTTTTCCGTGGGGTATGTGGTGTTTGTCTGCTGTAAGTATGAGGTTTGTGAGCATGGTGTTGGCTGTGTGGATGTTGTCAGGTATGGTTATGTTCTCCAGTGCTGATTCTATTTCAGAGGTGTATCCTTCCCAGTCTGCTTTCCTGTAATTTGTGTAAGTTTGAAGGTGTTGTTGTAGGCGGAAAGGAGCACGCGTGTTGTGTGTGATTTTGATAGGAAGGTGGTCTGAACTGAGTGCGTGTATTGTGGTCCATGTTGTTCTGTTTGTGATGCTGTTGCTGGCTGTTGTGATGTCCGGTGATGTTGGTTGTTGGTTGATGTTTGTAGGTTTTCTGGTAGGTGTGTTTGCGTTTAGAGTGATTTGTTGGGAGTTCTGTAGTATGTCTGCAATGAGGGTGCCTCTGTGGTCGTCGTAGGGAGAGTGCCATTGTGTTGAGTGAGCGTTGATGTCTGCGGTTAGAATGGTGTTGTTCAGCGAGTTTATGTATTGGAAGGTGTTGGTGATGTCTGTGTCTTCTGTGGCGCGGTCTGGTCGGGTGGTATCTCTGGGGGGTATATACATGTTGCATATGTGTAGTCTTTTGTGGTTGGTTATGTGAATCTTTACGGTTTGAATTTCTGTAGTGTTGGTGTTAATGTTGTTGGGGATGTTCATGGGAGTGAATGTGACTGATTTGTGAATGTATGTGAGCAGTCCTCCTCCTCCCTTGTGTTCTCTGTCTTTCCTAATGCTGGTGTAGTTGGTGAGACGAGGTGTGTTGTGTTGTTTTTCTAGTTTGGTTTCTTGTATGGTGATGATGTCTGCGTGCTGTTGTGAGGCGAGTTCTTCTAGTTCTGTTTTCTTGTTTTGGATGCCGTTGATGTTTATTTGTAGTATGGTCAGTGTGTGTTTGTTGTTTTTGTTGGTGGGTGTTGTTCTTTGTGGGTTGTTCGGGGGTTGTGGTGTTGGGGTGTTTGTTGTTTGCGTGTGTGTTCTGCATGTCCACGTGTTTGTGTATTGGCGGGTGGTGATGCCGGAGCAATGTCTGTGTATCCAGTGTGGGTGTGTTGAGTTGCATCTGAGTGAGGTTTGTCTGCGTGTGATGATTCTATTGCAGCTATTGCAGGTCCAGGTTTGGGGGGGGGGTGGTCTTGTGTTTGTTGTATCTCTGTTGGAGTTGTCTGTCCGTGTTGCCTTTGAGGGTAGTGTTGGTGAGGCGAGTGTGTTGTTTTGGTCTGTTTGTGCTCTGCTGCCTGTTGGTGTCCTACGAGGTGTTGTTGTTCGTGGTGGTGTTTTGGGATGTAGTCTGCATTTCCATGTTATGTTGTATTGTCTAGTGTTTATGTTTGTGCAATGTTTGTGTACCCAGTGTGGTGTGTGGTGGTTGCATCTGAAGGATGTCTGTCTTCTTGTAATCTGTTGTGTGCAAATGTCGCATGTCCAGGTAGTTTGTTGTGTGTGTGTTTGTTGCGTGCGTGAGAGTGTCTGTGTGGGCCCCGGATTTGTCTCTATGTCCCCCGCCTGGAGCAAAAGGTCCGCCCGCCACCCTGCCAGGTTCAGGGGGCGGTTAGCCGAAAAAAAAAAAAAACGGCCGTAAGGGCACCCCGTTCGGGGTGCAGGGATTGGTTCCTTGATTTGTCCCCCCGTTCGGGGGGAACCCTCCAACTGCGAGTAAGCCAAGGAGTTTGGAGGTACAGCAGGTTGACAGCAGTGTGATCGAGCAGATTAGATAGAGTAGAATTTGAATGGGGCTTCACTGATTTATTTCATACAATTCATATCTAAAACACAGTTGAAAAATATTTGATTGTTAAAATATTTAAATACAAGAACTATATCAAGAAATTAACAAAACATAGTTTTTTTAGTTAGGAGAAAAGTCTAAAAACATATCACAAATGACAAACGTTGTGCCTCTCCTCCTCCTGTTCTTCAATGAAGCTGATCACCCTCCAGCTCCCGTTAGAAACATCGTGCTGCTGAAGGTGTGCCGGCAGAATGGTTGTGATACAGGAGGTGCTGTGGACTCTCCCAGAAACGAGGACCTAGTTTAGTTGTAGATCCAGTAAAACATAGTGCAAATGTGACATTATTTATAATGCACAGTTACAGTCTTGTGAATATTAAAAAATGTACTTCATGTAATGCAGGAAGCGAATATTTCAAACGAACTAAGGCAGCAAACGGTAAGAGCAAAATCGTGTTCCAAACATTAACTCTTTTTTTAAATGTCAATTAGCTTGTGAGTAATAAGACAAAATGTGACTGTCAGACAGAGAACTGTCAGAGCAAACGGCAGATTTTAGAAAGTCCTGCCGAAATAAATCTGCACCCGACTGCGACTGTCAGCGTTGAACTGCCGCCATTGCTGTCAAAGTCAGACACATCTCCAAAATTGTTGGAGCAAATTTTTAAGCAGGCTTCATCTTGATAAATTGACCACGTATTTGACATTTACACCATAACGTTACCGCCTAAAATAATCGTAAAACAAAATTTTGTGTAACAACAAGAGTAATATGTACCCCAAAAGCTTTCAAAGCGTCTGAAAGTTTTCTCCTCCGTTTTTGTTGGGGCTTGGCTCGAAATGCATCATGATTGGCCGCCCGAAGTCCTCGTGTCTGTCGGACGTGCTCTCATTGGTCTACAATACCATCACGGATGAATAAATACTCAAAGGGCTTGCCAGGCAAGCCCTTTGAACCCTTTAAATACTCAATGGGCTTGCCTGGCAAGCCCTTTGAGTATTTATTCCATATTGCCCACTAGTTCACTAGTAAGGTCATTTTGACGCTTACTAGTGAACATGTAAGGCCATAAATGTGCCCACTAGTTCACTAGTAAGATCATTTTGAGGCTTCTAGTGAACATGTAAGCCACAGAACGCCCACTAGTTCACTAGTAAGATCATTTTGACGCTTACTAGTGAACATGTAAGCCACAAAACGCTCACTAGTTCACTAGTAAGGTCATTTTGACGCTTACTAGTGAACATGTAAGCCACAAAACGCTCACTGGTTCACTAGTAAGGTAATTTTGACGCTTACTAGTGAACATGTAAGCCACAAAACGCCCACTAGTTCCCTAGTAAGATCATTTTGACACTTATTTATGAACATGTCAGCCACAAAACGCTCACTCGTTCACTAGTAAGATCATTTTGACGCTTACTAGTGAACATGTAAGCCACAAAACGCCCACTAGTTCACTAGTAAGGTCATTTTGACGCTTACTAGTGAACATGTAAGCCACAAAACGCCCACTAGTTCACTAGTAAGATCATTTTGACGCTTACTAGTGAACATGTAAGGCCATAAATGTGCCCACTAGTTCACTAGTAAGTTCATTTTGAGGCTTACTAGTTGACATGTAAGCCACACATCGCCTACTAATTCACTAGTAAGATCATTTTGAGGCTTACTAGTGAACATGTAAGCCACAAAACGCCCAATAGTTCACTAGTAAGATCATTTTGACGCTTACTAGTGAACATGTAAGCCACAAAACGCTCATTAGTTTACTAGTAAGGTCATTTTGACGCTTACTAGTGAACATGTAAGCCACAAAACGCTCACTAGTTCACTAGTAAGGTCATTTTGACGCTTACTAGTGAACATGTAAGCCGCAAAACGCCCACTAGTTCACTAATAAGATAATTTTGACGCTTACTACTGAACATTTAAGGCCATAAATGTGCCCACTAGTTCACTGGTAAGATGATTTTGACGCTTACTAGTGAACATGTAAGGCCATAAATGTGCCCACTTGTAGTGCTAGTGACATTACACTGTACTTGCATTAAATGCAAATAAGGATGATTACGAAAACATGTAACGGTATCCTATTGGCTGTACGTTTCAAAATAGTGTCATCCCACCAGTCAGGGCTCATGATTTTGGAAATTCTGTGCCCACTTAGTTTTTTAAAACAACAATGGCGGACAGTGTCCTGAGACGTATTCGGCGAAGGTGCAGGGCAATAGAGAGTGCCTGTCATCAAGGGTCTGCCGGTGAAAGTGAAGCACGCGCGATAAACATTTCAATTGCTAATTTAAGAAGAGTTAGTGACCAGTTTAGCGCTGATACTATTCAAAGTTTGATTCAAAGTCCAATAGATCTCCGATCTGTCATCATTGCGGGACCCACTCCTAATGGTGGACGTGTTTGTTCCCATGTGGCACATCGTTTGCACACAGGTAAAATGGCTACCATTTTTTGTCATTGGTTTTTCGTATGTATTTTTATTCGAACTACACACGGGTTTTACTGACGACTTGCTGTGACTTACCTTCTATCACCCTGTCAAACGTCGTTTTATACCAGTGGTTTTCCTGCAAATCAGTAGACTATTAAGTAACGCGATGGCTGTACACTTTTAAGCAATAACTAGTGATCTTTTAGTTATTCAATTATAAGTTTGAATTATTTTTTTCTTGAGTAAAATGGTTAGAGAAAATAGCTGCTCGTGGTTTTGAAGCTGCATATACTTTTATGTACATCTGTGTCTATATGCCTGTACTGTATACAGTATATAAAAAACACGTAGTGATTCGTTTGCTTGAATTCCTTAATCCTTTTATTTCCATACTTTAGGTAGACGAGGAAGACCAGCACTTGACATTACAAGTGATCAAATTGAACTGCTCCCCACTCAGGGCTTTACAGTGAGAGCCATCACTGAGATGTTGTGTTGTTCCTCTTCATACCTGCATAAAAAAATGAAGTTTTTTCAGATTTCAGCCAGAAATAGATTTACTCCCATTCATGATGTTGACCTGGAAGAGCATGTCAGAAGATTGCACAGCCAATTTCCTTTGTGAGAAGAAGTTCATCCATCTTAGTTGGCAGAGATCGTAGATTAGCAAAATGGATCGATGGGATGGTGAAAAAAGGCCGAGCGTAGCCTCCCCAATGCGCAGCAACTTTTCCCTCGTGTAAGTAAGCCGCTCAGGGTCGGCAAAAATAAACGAAAATGACAAAAACAGGGATAATACTAGGGAGCGTGTGACCGAGGCTGCCATACCTGTCGGCGCCTGATGGCGTTTATTATCCGTTGTATTCTTTGCGTTCACTAACAGATGTAATGCAGAGGACCGCAGCAGCGCGACTTTGTGTGTATAAACACGGACACCCTGATTAGGAAAGGACAGTTTCCGACTCAGGAAACTGAGGTCTTTTGGGGTTCAGGGGTCACTCCTTAAGATGTTCTATCCACTCGGTGGTGGCCTCGGCCATCCATTATGGCATTGTCTGCTGGTCAGGCAGCATCTCAGCCCGGGACAGAAAGAGACTGGAGCGACTGGTCAGGAAGGCCAGTTCTGTCCTGGGTTGCTCCCTTGACACTCTGGAGGAGGTGGGCAACAGAAGGATGCTAACTAAGCTAAAAGCTATGATGGCCAGTCCCTCCCACCCCCTCCAGCCCGCCCTGACAGCACTTGGTAGCTCCATCAGCCAGAGACTGTTACACCCGCGCTGCAAGAAGGAGAGATACCGACGCTGGTTCCTACCGACTGCTGTCAGGCTGATGAATAAAAAATAACAATCATAATAATAATTAAATGATGTGAAGGAAAATTGTAAATAGTACTGCGATTTATCCATTTTGTGTTCATATTGCATTTAATTGAAAGATGTTTGTTGTTTTTTTTCTCTTTCTTCTTTCTACATACATTCTTGCTGAAGGAGGCTGTAAATTTCCGTAGTGTGGGACGAAAAAAGGATATCTTATCTTAATGTTTGACTAACCGGAGACCCTGTCTGAGGAGGGCATGTGGCGATAACGATGCGCTGATTGGCTCATTTGAATTTAAGGTGTGCCATACCTTAGCGTCAGCATATACGATGCGCTGATTGGCCCATTTGAATTTAAGGTGTGCCCATACCTAAGCGTCAGCATATACGATACGCTGATTGGCTCATTTGAATTTAAGGTGTGCCCATACTTAACCGTCAGCACGCGTCTCTCCCAATACACACGCATTCAGAATGCCTCGGACGGCGGTCGGAACCGGTCAGCGGCGAAGGGCGCGCATCGGACGATACCCGCCGTCGAACCCGAGCGTCGCGGGGGGCAAAAACGAGACGGCCGAACACCCGCATAGTGCGCAGGATTTTACAGCAGGTAACATAACGCGACGCTCGGGTTCGACGGCGGGTATCGTCCGAGGCGCGCCCTTCGGGTCGCCGCGCGCGGCGGGTCGACGGCCGCCGCTGGCCGGCTCCGACCGCGCCATCTTGCAACACACTGTCAGACGAGGGCTCGGAACGCCCCGGTGCGCATGCAAATTAGCCATGTGCGCGAAAGCCGCGCGCGCGGGTTTCGAAATGTACGCACCTTGTGTTGTCGTCCGAAATGAAAAATAAAATAATTTGCCCGCCCGCCCGCCGCCCCCTCTCTCTTAAAACTACTCGTCCGAGGCATTTTGAATGCGTGTGCATTGGGATAGACGCGTGCTGACAGCTGACGGTTATGTATGGGAACACCTTAAATTCAAATGAGCCAATCAGCGTATCGTATATGCTGACGCTGTGTGCAGTTCTGGCGTCGCGCATGCGACAGTTTATTTTCCCAATAAACTGCACGCCATTCTACTCGCCACGTGAGTTCACCTCCTTTTTACTAGTCGGTGTTTACATTGCGCCACAAGCTAACGCTAACACGGCGATTCAAAATGGAGGATTGTGTCAGGAAACAGACGCATGCGCAACGCCACAGTGTGCTCACAGCTTCAGCCCAGGAGAGCCGCTCACAGACAATTGGACAAAACGAATCGCGAGAGGTTTCGATTGTGTGCAGTTCTGCTCCCGTCTACCCGGGGTTCTTTGCAGCTGTTTAACAGCATAACACCGCAAGCTAAATGAACGTCACAATGGCGTCCTCAAATGATATTTGCATGCCTCAGACATTGCATTCACTTTCCACTAAAATCCTCGTGGCGGCCCGAAGGGTGCGCCTCGGACGATACCCGCCGTCGAACCCGAGAGTCGCGGGGGGCAAAAACGAGACGGCCGAACACCCGCATAGTGCGCAGGATTTTTCCACTGTCTTCCCGGGGTCCTTTGCAGCTATTTAACAGCAGGACACCGCAAGGTAAATGAGCGTCACAATGGCGTCCTCAAATAATATTTGCATGCCTCAGATATTGCATTCACTTATAGTGGAAGAACAGCACTGCACAGTCCTGTGCTCCTTGTGTCAGTATTTAAAATGGTTCTTAACTCCTCTTCTGATATATTTTTACGTGATTTCAGAGGGGATTTGAAAAGGGGAATTGTACACATGAAAAGGATATTTTTTTTTTCATGTTTAGTATTATTTTGGTAAAATTAGTGCTTTGTTTTTTGTTAAAGTAAGGGAAAAAAGACAACTACTGTTTAACAAAGTTAAAGTAAAAATGTCTTATTTCCCTAAAAGGGCTATTTGTATTATTAAGCAGGCACAACTTAACAAAATAAGAGTTCCTGTGCCTCAACACAATACCTCTCATTATTTGCTGTGTACTGGCAAAGTGAATAATTGTTATTTTCATGCACCCCATTATTGATTGGTTGTGAGGAGTGTTGATTTGTATAAGCTTGGCTTTACCATACTAAATGGGCATATAGCCCTGCTACCCATGATTCCCGAGCATGGAATTGGACCTTGGTCTTATTAAAAAAAACAAAAGTGGACCTACAGCATTTCTAGTTGAGGACCACTGGCCTAAAGTAACCATTACATCTTGCTGCAACAGCGGATAGAGGTAACCTTAAAAATAAAAAAAATAAAAAATGTGAGTAACTTTTTAATGCCTTTGAAAATTATACATTTTTTAAAAAGTATTTACAGTATGTGAACTGAATAAAAAAGTTACTCATTAAGGTGAAAGTAAAATTATATATAATATGTTGTGGTCACTTAACAGTCCTGAGGCCGGTTGTTAGAATCCGAGCTTGGGCCTCCAGAAGTTTGCATGCACTCTCCATGTTTGTTGGGATTTTATGCCTGTACTCTGGCTTCCTCCTGCATTCCAAAACCACACTTTTTGGGTTAATTGAAAACTAAGAACAAATCCTTAGGTGTGAATTGATGTTTGTCGATAAGTGCCCTGCAATAGAGAGGTGACCAGTCCAGGGTTTATCATGCCTATTATCGGGATTGAGCTGGGATAGGATCCGGGTCACCTGTGACTCTCATGAGCAATATAGAAAATAGATGAACGAATGTTACAGTTGTTTCCTTCAATTTACACACCTTAGGCAAGTAAAATCATTTCCAGAACGTTTAAAAAAAAAAAAAGTTTTTACGGTGTTTTAACACATTTTTTAAATGATCAAACACGGTTAAAATGTATCATCCAGTATATTAAGATAGAAATATCAACAAATAAAAATATTTGTACTCATAACGACTCGCGACGGCGATGATGAAGCAGCCATAACACAGTACAGTCCTGTTACAAGCCTGAAATAAAGGTGTTTTCTTGGTAAAAAAAAGTATGACCAACCTGGTGTTGAAATTGACCATTGAAAATGTCATGTATACATGAGCATATAGTACGTCTGCATATAAACATAGTCTCCGTGCTTTTGCATCGGTGACTTTTTTGTTGTTTGTATTTCTCACAAACATCTTTTTGGGCAGGTGTTGGCTGCTTGTGTTTTTTTTTCTGTTGCAAACCCGGGTGGCTCCGCCATTGTTGTTTTGGAACTGCAGTGTGGAGGTGACTGATCGAGCGTGTGAGTGTGGTTGCTTTGTATGTGGTGAGTATAGTTTCTTTGGATTTTCCCCAGTGAGTGGTTGTTAAGGCTTTAAGTATTTTGTTTGATTGCTTGGCGCGGGTTAGAGTGTGTTGTGTGTGTTTTGAGAAGGTGAGTTTGGGGTCCCATGTTAATCCCAGTATTTTGGGTTCGCGGACTGTGGGTAGGGTGGTGTTATCTATTTGTAAAGTGAGCCTGTTGCTGTATTCTGCCGGATCCGGTGTGAACAGAGTGGTGGTGGTTTTGTCTGCGTTGAGTGTGAGTTGGTTCTGTTTTGTCCAGTTGTATATGTCGTGGAGATATTTTTGTACTTGTTGTTGTGCCTGTTGTGGTTTGACATGTGTGGATAGAATGGTGATGTCGTCTGCATATGTAACTGTGTGTACATTTGGAGGTGGTTGTGGTAAGTCTGCCATGTATATGTTGAATAGTGTTGGTGAAAGTACTCCCCCCTGTGGTACCCCCGTTTTCGTGTTTCTATGTTCTGATGTTTCCCCCCGGTATTGAGTGTATTGTCTGCGTCCCCTTATGTAGTTGAAGATGTATTTGATGATGATGTTTGGGGTGTTAGTGTTGTTGAGTTTGTTTGTGAGTGTGTGTAGGTTTACCGTGTCAAAGGCTTTGGACATGTCTAGGGCTATGGCAACTGTTCGTTGTGGTGGTTTTTGTTGATTGAAACCTGTGGCTATGATGTTGTGTATGTGGTGTAGTGCTGTGGTTGTGGAGTGTTGTTTTCGGAAGCCGTGTTGGTGAGAGGGTAGTTGAGTGTTGTTGGTAATGAAGGGTAGTATTACCTTTTCCATTGTTTTGGCTATTGGGCTGAGTAGTGCTATTGGTCTGTAAGATGGGCCGAGTGTGTGGTTTTTGTTGGGTTTTGGTATTGGGATTATTTTTGCAGTCTTCCATATTGCGGGGATGGTGTTGGTGTTGAGTGATGTGTTGTAAGTGTGTGTGAGTAGTGTTATTGCTTTGGGGCCTAGGTGTTTCAGATGTCTGATGTTTATGTTGTCTGGGCCTGTGGAGTTGTTGCTTTTGGAGCGTTGTAGTGCTTGTTTGACTTGTTGTTCTGTGATGGTTATGGGCGTGGTGTTGAGTTTTCGTATTTTGCGTTGTAGTTGTCTGTATGTTCTGTTGGTTTTGTGTTGTATTATGTTGGTGAATTGTTTGTTGAATGCTCGTGCTTTCTGTTTGTTGGATATTGCCGTGTGTTGTCCGAACTGTATTGTGGTGTTTTCTGGTGCTTTTTGTTCTTTGTTTGATAGTCTTGTTACTGTGTTCCAGAGTATGTGTTGTTTGTGTCTGTGGTTCCATGCATCCGTTAAGTGTTCTTTCCATAGCTCTTGTTTGTGTTTTTGGATTTGTGTGTCTATTTCTTTGTTTAGGTCTGTGATGCGTGGGTCTTGGTGGTTTTGTTGTCTGATGTCGTTTCTTTGGCTGATGAGTGTTCTGATGTGTTGTGGTAGGAGAAGTGATTTGCTTTTTATTTTTCCGTGGGGTATGTGGTGTTTGTCTGCTGTAAGTATGAGGTTTGTGAGCATGGTGTTGGCTGTGTGGATGTTGTCAGGTATGGTTAAGTTCTCCAGTGCTGATTCTATTTCAGAGGTGTATCCTTCCCAGTCTGCTTTCCTGTAATTTGTGTAAGTTTGAAGGTGTTGTTGTAGGCGGAAAGGAGCACGCGTGTTGTGTGTGATTTTGATAGGAAGGTGGTCTGAACTGAGTGCGTGTATTGTGGTCCATGTTGTTCTGTTTGTGATGCTGTTGCTGGCTGTTGTGATGTCCGGTGATGTTGGTTGTTGGTTGATGTTTGTAGGTTTTCTGGTAGGTGTGTTTGCGTTTAGAGTGATTTGTTGGGAGTTCTGTAGTATGTCTGCAATGAGGGTGCCTCTGTGGTCGTCGTAGGGAGAGTGCCATTGTGTTGAGTGAGCGTTGATGTCTGCGGTTAGAATGGTGTTGTTCAGCGAGTTTATGTATTGGAAGGTGTTGGTGATGTCTGTGTCTTCTGTGGCGTGGTCTGGTCGGGTGGTATCTCTGGGGGGTATATACATGTTGCATATGTGTAGTCTTTTGTGGTTGGTTATGTGAATCTTTACGGTTTGAATTTCTGTAGTGTTGGTGTTAATGTTGTTGGGGATGTTCATGGGAGTGAATGTGACTGATTTGTGAATGTATGTGAGCAGTCCTCCTCCTCCCTTGTGTTCTCTGTCTTTCCTAATGCTGGTGTAGTTGGTGAGACGAGGTGTGTTGTGTTGTTTTTCTAGTTTGGTTTCTTGTATGGTGATGATGTCTGCGTGCTGTTGTGAGGCGAGTTCTTCTAGTTCTGTTTTCTTGTTTTGGATGCCGTTGATGTTTATTTGTAGTATGGTCAGTGTGTGTTTGTTGTTTTTGTTGGTGGGTGTTGTTCTTTGTGGGTTGTTCGGGGGTTGTGGTGTTGGGGTGTTTGTTGTTTGCGTGTGTGTTCTGCATGTCCACGTGTTTGTGTATTGGCGGGTGGTGATGCCGGAGCAATGTCTGTGTATCCAGTGTGGGTGTGTTGAGTTGCATCTGAGTGAGGTTTGTCTGCGTGTGATGATTCTATTGCAGCTATTGCAGGTCCAGGTTTGGGGGGGTGGTCTTGTGTTTGTTGTATCTCTGTTGGAGTTGTCTGTCCGTGTTGCGTTTGAGGGTAGTGTTGGTGAGGCGAGTGTGTTGTTTTGGTCTGTTTGTGCTCTGCTGCCTGTTGGTGTCCTACGAGGTGTTGTTGTTCGTAGTGGTGTTTTGGGATGTAGTCTGCATTTCCATGTTATGTTGTATTGTCTAGTGTTTATGTTTGTGCAATGTTTGTGTACCCAGTGTGGTGTGTGGTGGTTGCATCTGAAGGATGTCTGTCTTCTTGTAATCTGTTGTGTGCAAATGTCGCATGTCCAGGTAGTTTGTTGTGTGTGTGTTTGTTGCGTGCGTGAGAGTGTCTGTGTGGGCCCCGGATTTGTCTCTATGTCCCCCGCCTGGAGTAAAAGGTCCGCCCGCCACCCTGCCAGGTTCAGGGGGCGGTTAGCCGAAAAAAAAAAAAACGGCCGTAAGGGCACCCCGTTCGGGGTGCAGGGATTGGTTCCTTGATTTGTCCCCCCGTTCGAGTAAG
Organism: Hippocampus zosterae; assembly: GCF_025434085.1. Classification (NCBI taxonomy): domain Eukaryota; kingdom Metazoa; phylum Chordata; class Actinopteri; order Syngnathiformes; family Syngnathidae; genus Hippocampus; species Hippocampus zosterae. The sequence goes on along the minus strand of NC_067452.1, from coordinate 10,861,502 downwards.
CCAAGGAGTTTGGAGGTACAGCAGGTTGACAGCAGTGTGATCGAGCAGATTAGATAGAGTAGAATTTGAATGGGGCTTCACTGATTTATTTCATACAATTCATATCTAAAACACAGTTGAAAAATATTTGATTGTTAAAATATTTAAATACAAGAACTATATCAAGAAAAATATTTGATTGTTAAAATATTTAAATACAAGAACTATATCAAGAAATTAACAAAACATAGTTTTTTTAGTTAGGAGAAAAGTCTAAAAACATATCACAAATGACAAACGTTGTGCCTCTCCTCCTCCTGTTCTTCAATGAAGCTGATCACCCTCCAGCTCCCGTTAGAAACATCGTGCTGCTGAAGGTGTGCCGGCAGAATGGTTGTGATACAGGAGGTGCTGTGGACTCTCCCAGAAACGAGGACCTAGTTTAGTTGTAGATCCAGTAAAACATAGTGCAAATGTGACATTATTTATAATGCACAGTTACAGTCTTGTGAATATTAAAAAATGTACTTCATGTAATGCAGGAAGCGAATATTTCAAACGAACTAAGGCAGCAAACAGTAAGAGCAAAATCGTGTTCCAAACATTAACTCTTTTTTTAAATGTCAATTAGCTTGTGAGTAATAAGACAAAATGTGACTGTCAGACAGAGAACTGTCAGAGCAAACGGCAGATTTTAGAAAGTCCTGCCGAAATAAATCTGCACCCGACTGCGACTGTCAGCGTTGAACTGCCGCCATTGCTGTCAAAGTCAGACACATCTCCAAAATTGTTGGAGCAAATTTTTAAGCAGGCTTCATCTTGATAAATTGACCACGTATTTGACATTTACACCATAACGTTACCGCCTAAAATAATCGTAAAACAAAATTTTGTGTAACAACAAGAGTAATATGTACCCCAAAAGCTTTCAAAGCGTCTGAGAGTTTTCTCCTCCGTTTTTGTTGGGGCTTGGCTCGAAATGCATCATGATTGGCCGCCCGAAGTCCTCGTGTCTGTCGGACGTGCTCTCATTGGTCTACAATACCATCACGGATGAATAAATACTCAAAGGGCTTGCCAGGCAAGCCCTTTGAACCCTTTAAATACTCAATGGGCTTGCCTGGCAAGCCCTTTGAGTATTTATTCCATATTGCCCACTAGTTCACTAGTAAGGTCATTTTGACGCTTACTAGTGAACATGTAAGGCCATAAATGTGCCCACTAGTTCACTAGTAAGATCATTTTGAGGCTTACTAGTTGACATGTAAGCCACAAAACGCCCGCTAGTTCACTAGTAAGATAATTTTGAGGCTTCTAGTGAACATGTAAGCCACAGAACGCCCACTAGTTCACTAGTAAGATCATTTTGACGCTTACTAGTGAACATGTAAGCCACAAAACGCTCACTAGTTCACTAGTAAGGTCATTTTGACGCTTACTAGTGAACATGTAAGCCACAAAACACCCACTGGTTCACTAGTAAGGTAATTTTGACGCTTACTAGTGAACATGTAAGCCACAAAACGCCCACTAGTTCCCTAGTAAGATCATTTTGACGCTTATTTATTAACATGTCAGCCACAAAACGCTCACTCGTTCACTAGTAAGATCATTTTGACGCTTACTAGTGAACATGTAAGCCACAAAACGCCCACTAGTTCACTAGTAAGGTCATTTTGACGCTTACTAGTGAACATGTAAGCCACAAAACGCCCACTAGTTCACTAGTAAGATCATTTTGACGCTTACTAGTGAACATGTAAGGCCATAAATGTGCCCACTAGTTCACTAGTAAGTTCATTTTGAGGCTTACTAGTTGACATGTAAGCCACACATCGCCTACTAGTTCACTAGTAAGATCATTTTGAGGCTTACTAGTGAACATGTAAGCCACAAAACGCCCAATAGTTCACTAGTAAGATCATTTTGACGCTTACTAGTGAACATGTAAGCCACAAAACGCTCACTAGTTTACTAGTAAGGTCATTTTGACGCTTACTAGTGAACATGTAAGCCACAAAACGCTCACTAGTTCACTAGTAAGGTCATTTTGACGCTTACTAGTGAACATGTAAGCCGCAAAACGCCCACTAGTTCACTAATAAGATTATTTTGACGCTTACTACTGAACATTTAAGGCCATAAATGTGCCCACTAGTTCACTGGTAAGATGATTTTGACGCTTACTAGTGAACATGTAAGGCCATAAATGTGCCCACTTGTAGTGCTAGTGACATTACACTGTACTTGCATTAAATGCAAATAAGGATGATTACGAAAACATGTAACGGTATCCTATTGGCTGTACGTTTCAAAATAGTGTCATCCCACCAGTCAGGGCTCATGATTTTGGAAATTCTGTGCCCACTTAGTTTTTTAAAACAACAATGGCGGACAGTGTCCTGAGACGTATTCGGCGAAGGTGCAGGGCAATAGAGAGTGCCTGTCATCAAGGGTCTGCCGGTGAAAGTGAAGCACGCGCGATAAACATTTCAATTGCTAATTTAAGAAGAGTTAGTGACCAGTTTAGCGCTGATACTATTCAAAGTTTGATTCAAAGTCCAATAGATCTCCGATCTGTCATCATTGCGGGACCCACTCCTAATGGTGGACGTGTTTGTTCCCATGTGGCACATCGTTTGCACACAGGTAAAATGGCTACCATTTTTTGTCATTGGTTTTTCGTATGTATTTTTATTCGAACTACACACGGGTTTTACTGACGACTTGCTGTGACTTACCTTCTATCACCCTGTCAAACGTCGTTTTATACCAGTGGTTTTCCTGCAAATCAGTAGACTATTAAGTAACGCGATGGCTGTACACTTTTAAGCAATAACTAGTGATCTTTTAGTTATTCAATTATAAGTTTGAATTATTTTTTTCTTGAGTAAAATGGTTAGAGAAAATAGCTGCTCGTGGTTTTGAAGCTGCATATACTTTTATGTACATCTGTGTCTATATGCCTGTACTGTATACAGTATATAAAAAACACGTAGTGATTCGTTTGCTTGAATTCCTTAATCCTTTTATTTCCATACTTTAGGTAGACGAGGAAGACCAGCACTTGACATAACAAGTGATCAAATTGAACTGCTCCCCACTCAGGGCTTTACAGTGAGAGCCATCACTGAGATGTTGTGTTGTTCCTCTTCATACCTGCATAAAAAAATGAAGTTTTTTCAGATTTCAGCCAGAAATAGATTTACTCCCATTCATGATGTTGACCTGGAAGAGCATGTCAGAAGATTGCACAGCCAATTTCCCAGATCAGGCTCGGAAGCAAGTGTTCTGCTACATACTCTTGTCCCTTCATGTATATATCATTATATTCATTGTGAAAGTGTACTTTCTTTATTGTGTTGTTTTATGAACCTGTTGCAGATGATGAGGGCATACCTGCGTGCTGATGGTATTGTAGTACAAAGAAAAAGAGTTCGAGAAATCCTCAACCGTATTGAGCCAGCTGCTGCAGCCCAGAGATGGAGCCAGACTGTGGCTAGAAGAACATACTATGTGCCATTCCCCAATAGTTTATGGCACATAGATGGGCATATGCGTCTCATTCGGTAATAAGGGATCATCTTATATTTGTACTCGTGGGAGCATTAGAAAGCCATATTGTATGGACAGCACAGATTAAATTGAATTTTATCATTTGTATATCCAAATTACACAAACTCCAAATTGCCTCCATGTAGTCTTAAGTGCACAGCAATACCTTCTCTACCGAGATGATATTTCAAACAAGATATGAAACTTGATTGTTTTCTTGTATTTAATCATTATTCTTTTCATGTTTGTTTTACAGGTGGGTGTTTGTGACACATGCCGGCATTGATGGGAATTCCAGGCTAATAACGTACCTTCAACTGGAGCACAGACAACACAGCTTTGACAGTGTTGAAATATTTTGTCCAAGCCACCTGCCTGTATGGGTTACCCTCCAGAGTAAGATCCGACCATGGTGGTGAAAACACTGGTTGCTCTTTTAATGAACCTACTGCAGGGACAAGACACCAAAATTATTTCTAGCTCCAGCCAACACCCCCTCACAATTTACTCACACCTCCCATGGCCTGATTATCCACCAACAGGGGCCCTTTTTGGATTATCATTTTGGCATAGGAACTTTCCTTTCCTATCCTAACCGAGTGAGATGAGCCGGTAGCACCTGGAGCAAAGATCGTCTAAATTTTAATAATGCTTAGGAAAGGTTCTGACCATCCTTTACGAAAGGAAAGGAGATATATTATGCAGCAGGAATATTTAAAGGGGAAGTCTTTTTTTATGTTGTTGTTGTTGTTGTCGACCCCACCCGTGCCCCGACATTGGGGGACCGGGCCCTCACTCCGTCTCCCGGATCCCCAGACCCCCCTCCTCCGCCCAGCGGGCGAGCAGGGCCGCCACTCCGCTTGGGTTTCGCCAGAGGTCCTCCGGAGTCAGTGTGGTGGGTATGTTGGTGCAGGTGAACAGGTGTTGTGTGTCGTGCACTTGCGTGCCGTATAGCGCACAGAGTGGTGTTGGGTGTGTGTCCGGTGTAATGTTGTGTAGGTAGGAGTGGAGGGCTGGTGATTTGTTGGTTCGGAGTTGTGCTAGGAGTTGTCTGGTTCTGTGTGGTAGGTCTTGCTCTGATGGGTCTATTTCTGGTGCTGGTGCATGTATTACTTTGTTGTGTTGTCTGGTGTCCAAGTGTGTTTGTACAAAGTGGGTGTGTATGTCTTTCATGTTCTGTTTTATGGTGTCGTTGTTGGTGTCCTGTGGTGCTGTGTCTTTGTTGTGTGTGTAGTTGTTGTTGTGGAAGATTGTTTGTTTCTTTTGTCTGGGTGGTGGTGGTTGTTGAGTGAGTGGGTGTAGTGGGTGGGTTGGGTGTTGGGCTTTTTGTCTGATTTGCGATGCGTGTAGTTTTAGATGGGTGTTCAGTGGGAGAGTTTTTGTTTCCTCATGCAAGTGTTGTATGTTTGTGTCTTGTGTGCATCCTGTTGCTATTCTGAGTGCGGTGTTCTGTGTGGTCTGGAGTTTTGTCTTGTTTGTGTACGATAGTGTTGGTGACCATATAGTGTTTGCGTATTCGAGGCGTGTGAGTGTGGTTGCTTTGTATGTGGTGAGTATAGTTTCTTTGGATTTTCCCCAGTGAGTGGTTGTTAAGGCTTTAAGTATTTTGTTTGATTGCTTGGCGCGGGTTAGAGTGTGTTGTGTGTGTTTTGAGAAGGTGAGTTTGGGGTCCCATGTTAATCCCAGTATTTTGGGTTCGCGGACTGTGGGTAGCGTTGTGTTATCTATTTGTAAAGTGAGCCTGTTGCTGTATTCTGCCGGATCCGGTGTGAACAGAGTGGTGGTGGTTTTGTCTGCGTTGAGTGTGAGTTGGTTCTGTTTTGTCCAGTTGTATATGTCGTGGAGATATTTTTGTACTTGTTGTTGTGCCTGTTGTGGTTTGACATGTGTGGATAGAATGGTGATGTCGTCTGCATATGTAACTGTGTGTACATTTGGAGGTGGTTGTGGTAAGTCTGCCATGTATATGTTGAATAGTGTTGGTGAAAGTACTCCCCCCTGTGGTACCCCCGTTTTCGTGTTTCTATGTTCTGATGTTTCCCCCCGGTATTGAGTGTATTGTCTGCGTCCCCTTATGTAGTTGAAGATGTATTTGATGATGATGTTTGGGGTGTTAGTGTTGTTGAGTTTGTTTGTGAGTGTGTGTAGGTTTACCGTGTCAAAGGCTTTGGACATGTCTAGGGCTATGGCAACTGTTCGTTGTGGTGGTTTTTGTTGATTGAAACCTGTGGCTATGATGTTGTGTATGTGGTGTAGTGCTGTGGTTGTGGAGTGTTGTTTTCGGAAGCCGTGTTGGTGAGAGGGTAGTTGAGTGTTGTTGGTAATGAAGGGTAGTATTACCTTTTCCATTGTTTTGGCTATTGGGCTGAGTAGTGCTATTGGTCTGTAAGATGGGCCGAGTGCGTGGTTTTTGTTGGGTTTTGGTATTGGGATTATTTTTGCAGTCTTCCATATTGCGGGGATGGTGTTGGTGTTGAGTGATGTGTTGTAAGTGTGTGTGAGTAGTGTTATTGCTTTGGGGCCTAGGTGTTTCAGATGTCTGATGTTTATGTTGTCTGGGCCTGTGGAGTTGTTTTTTTTGGAGCGCTGTAGTGCTTGTTTGACTTGTTGTTCTGTGATGGTTATGGGCGTGGTGTTGAGTTTTCGTATTTTGCGTTGTAGTTGTCTGTATGTTCTGTTGGTTTTGTGTTGTATTATGTTGGTGAATTGTTTGTTGAATGCTCGTGCTTTCTGTTTGTTGGATATTGACGTGTGTTGTCCAAACTGTATTGTGGTGTTTTCTGGTGCTTTTTGTTCTTTGTTTGATAGTCTTGTTACTGTGTTCCAGAGTATGTGTTGTTTGTGTCTGTGGTTCCATGCATCCGTTAAGTGTTCTTTCCATAGCTCTTGTTTGTGTTTTTGGATTTGTGTGTCTATTTCTTTGTTTAGGTCTGTGATGCGTGGGTCTTGGTGGTTTTGTTGTCTGATGTCGTTTCTTTGGCTGATGAGTGTTCTGATGTGTTGTGGTAGGAGAAGTGATTTGCTTTTTATTTTTCCGTGGGGTATGTGGTGTTTGTCTGCTTTAAGTATGAGGTTTGTGAGCATGGTGTTGGCTGTGTGGATGTTGTCAGGTATGGTTATGTTCTCCAGTGCTGATTCTATTTCAGAGGTGTATCCTTCCCAGTCTGCTTTCCTGTAATTTGTGTATGTTTGAAGGTGTTGTTGTAGGCGGAAAGGAGCACGCGTGTTGTGTGTGATTTTGATAGGAAGGTGGTCTGAACTGAGTGCGTGTATTGTGGTCCATGTTGTTCTGTTTGTGATGCTGTTGCTGGCTGTTGTGATGTCCGGTGATGTTGGTTGTTGGTTGATGTTTGTAGGTTTTCTGGTGGGTGTGTTTGTGTTTAGAGTGATTTGTTGGGAGTTCTGTAGTATGTCTGCAATGAGGGTGCCTCTGTGGTCGTCGTAGGGAGAGTGCCATTGTGTTGAGTGAGCGTTGATGTCTGCGGTTAGAATGGTGTTGTTCAGCGAGTTTATGTATTGGAAGGTGTTGGTGATGTCTGTGTCTTCTGTGGCGTGGTCTGGTCGGGTGGTATCTCTGGGGGGTATATACATGTTGCATATGTGTAGTCTTTTGTGGTTGGTTATGTGAATCTTTACGGTTTGAATTTCTGTAGTGTTGGTGTTAATGTTGTTGGGGATGTTCATGGGAGTGAATGTGTATCTACTGTATATCTATAAAAAAAATCCTCGTCTCACCCCTCAGGTGGTGTCCATCCCTCATTCAGCTGGGGTCCTCTACCAGAGGCCAGGAAGCTTGAGGGTTCTGCGCAGTATCCTTGCCGTTCCCAGCACTGCACATTTCTGGACTGAGATGTCCGCTGTTCCCGGGATCTGTTGCAACCACTCATCATCTAGTTTGGGGGTCACTGCTCCGACCAACACAGGCACGACTGTCCCCTTTACCTTCCAGGCTCTCTCCAGCTCCTCTCTGAGCCCTTGGGATTTCTCGAGTTTCTCGTGTTCCTTCTTTCTGATGTTTCCAGCACTTGGGACCGCTACATCCACTACAACGGCTTTCCTCTGCCCTTTATCTATCATCAGGATATCTGGTTGGTTCGCCATTACCATCTTGTCAGTCTGGATCTGGAAGTCCCATAGGATCTTCGCTCTGTCATTCTCCACCACCTTCGGAGGTGTTTCCCATTTTGACCTTGGGGTTTCCAGTCCGTACTCCGCACAGATGTTTCGGTAGACTATGCCAGCCACCTGGTTATGGCGTTCCATATAGGCTTTCCCTGCCAGCACCTTACACCCTGCAGTTATGTGTTAGATCGTCTCAGGTGCCTCTTTGCACAACCTACACCTTGGGTCTTGTCTGGTGTGGTATATCTGGGCCTCAATGGCTCTAGTGCTCAGGGCCTGCTCCTGAGCAGCCAGGATGAGTGCCTCTGTACTGTCCTTCAGGCCAGCCCTCTCTAGCCACTGATGGGAATTCTTGAGATCGGCCACTTCAGTTATGGTCCGGTGGTACATCCCGTGTAGGGGCTTGTCCTCCGATGATGGTCCCTCTTCCAGCGCCTCATCCTCTGTTGCCCATTGTCTGAGACATTCTCTGAGTACGTCATCCGTTGGAGCCTTCTCCTTGATGTATTCATGGAGCTTGGATGTTTCATCCTGGACAGTGACTCTCACACTCACTAGTCCCCAGCCGCTTTCCTTGTTGCCAGTTCAAGGTTGCCATTGGCTTGTGGTACACCGAGGTACTTGTAGCTGTCCTCAATGTCTGCTATTGTTCCTTCGGGGAGTGAGACCCCTTCAGTCCGGACTCCCGTTCCTCTCTTAGTCACCATCCGACTATCACATCCCGATGTCGCTGCTGTAGATCCTGGTTGTGTGGATCAGGGAGTCTATGTCCCTTTCACTCTTAGCATACAGCTTTATGTCATCCATGTAGAGGAGGTGACTGATCGTAGCTTCATTTCTGAGGCTGTATCCATAGCCTGTCTTGGTGATTACTTGGCTTAGGGAGTTCAGTCCTATGCAGAACAGCAATGGGGAGAGTGCATCACCTTGGTATATGCCACATTTGATGGACACTTGGGTAAGTGGCTTGCCATTGGCTTCAAGTGTGGTTTTCCACATCCTCATCAAGTTCGCAACGAAGGCTCTTAGGGTCCTGTTCACCTTATACACATCCAAGCATTCAGTGATCCATGTATGTGGCATCGAGTCATAGGCTTTCTTTTAATCAATCCAGGCTGTGCACAGGTTGGTACATCGGGACCTGCAGTCTTGTGCGACTGTTCTGTCAACCAGGAGCTGATGTTTGGCTCCCCTGGTATCTCTACCAATGCCCTTCCGTGCTTCGCTCATGTATTGATCCATGTGTGCACTTATCTTAGCCGCAACATGAGCTTCCAAAATTGTGGAGGGACAGGTTATTGGCCGATAGTTGGATGCAACTGCACCCTTTGAGGGATCTTTCATGATAAGGATCGTTCGCCCTTCGGTTAGCCATCCTGGGTGAGTCCCATCCCTAGGCAGCTGGTTCATTTGTGCTGCTGGGCGCTCATGGAGTGCTGTGAGTCTCTTTAGCCAGTAAGTGTGGACCATGTCCGGGCCTGGTGCTGTCCAGTTCTTCATATTTGAGACTATTTCCTTTATGTCTGCCACTGTTATGGTAATTGGGTTCTGTTCAGGGAGGTGTCTGTGCTCCTCTCTTTGGGTGACCAGCCATTGTGCACTGCTGTTATGTGCAACCTCCTTCTCCCATCTGCCTCTCCAGTACCTTTCAGTTTCCAGTCTTGGTGGATCAGCTCTGTTGTTAGGACCCTGCCACTGAGCGTACACTTTCGCAGGTTGTGTTGCAAACAGCCTGTTTATTCGTCTGGCCTCATTCTCTTTCGTGTACCGCTTTAGGCGGCTGGACAAGGCTTGGAGCCTTTGTTTCGAGTGCTTCATATATGGTCATCTGGATGTACCTCTCAGGATCGGCCTTTTCATCACACCTCTCTGGACCTCAGTCAATTGACTCACATCTTTCCGAGCCGCCTTGATCTTAGCCTCCAACCGTCTTTTCCATGGTCGGTAATGTATCTCATGGCTTCCATGGTTGCTCTTATAGCCAAGCATCTCAAGGATCACTGATGCTGAAGCGTATATCAGTTCATTTCCGTGATCGTTACGGTAAGGATCGCCCTCAGTGCTGAATTCACACTTTCCAAGAGACTTTCAGGTGGTACTTCACATAGCCGTTGTAATCGGATTCTAGGTTTCCCAGCTTTCATTCTTGCCATGATCTTAGCTTTCAGGTCAGTTGCTGCCTCGCTCAGCATTTCATTCATTGGGGCTGGCCTCCCAATCTCATCATCTGCATTCACTCTGGTATGAACTCCTCCTCTGATCTGGCAGCCTGGGGCCCCTCACCATGGAACCTGCGTTGTACCTCATCAATCTCAAGTTGTGACAGCAGTTGCCGTTTGTGGATGTTGGAACACTGAGTTATGAGTTGTTTCGTGGCCACCCGTGACTGTGGGTTTCGAAGTAACCATTTAGCCCACATTCTCTCCATGTAACCTCTCTGACTAGGCTTGCTTGAGTAGTAGCATTCCAACAGAGCCATGTTATTGCATCTTGCCCATCTCTGCTCCATTTTTCATCAAGGTGCTCTGGTTCCCCAGCACCTGACGCAGACCTTGTTTGGCCGGGCGACGTCTGAGCTGGCATGTCATTCATTTTATTGTCTCTCATCATTGTATGAGGTACGCATTAGCGTGAAGGCTCTTGCCCAAGGACCCACACTGGATGGTGTTATGTGCTCATTTTTTGCCCCAAGTGGGGAGCGGAGGGACGGGCGCTGGGGGGGGGGCCATCGTGGTGGGGCGGGCCCCTACGCGGGATGTGCCACCGGACCGTGGCTGAGGTGGCTGATCTCAAGAAGTCCTATCGGTGGCTGGAGGGGACTGGCCTGGGGGACAGCGCAGGGGCGCTCATCCTGGCTGCTCAGGAGCGGGCCTTGGGCGCCGGAGCCGTCGAGGCCCGGATGTGCCGCGCCGGACAGGACCCGGGGTGTGGGTTGTGCGGGGAGGCGCCTGGGACGATCCGGCACGTGGCTGCGGGGTGTGGGATGCTGGCAGGGGGGGCCTGCGTGGAGCGCCATGGCCAGGTGGCTGGCGTGGTCTGCCGAGGCATCTGTGCGGAGTGTGGACTGGGGGCCCCGGGGTCGGAGTGGGGGGCACCTCCGAGGGTGGTGGAGGGTGGCGGAGCGGGGATCCTGTGGGACTTCCGGATCCAGACTGGCGGGATGGTGGTGGCGAGCCAGCCAGATGTCGTGGTCGTGGATGGGGGGCGGAGGAGGGCCGTTGTGGTGGATGTGGCGGTCCCAGGTGGTGGAGGCATCGGGAGGGGGGAGCATGGGGGGCTCGGGGGGTACCAGGGGCTCGGGGAGGGGCTGGGGAGGGCCTGGGGGGTGGGGGTGGCGGTCGTGCCTGTGGTGGTCGGGGCGCTCGGGGCAGTGACCCCCGGACTGGATGGGTGGTTGCGACAGATCCCGGGACCAGCGTCGGACATCTCGGTCCGGAGGTGTGCGGTGCTGGGAGCGGCGGGGGTACTGCGCGGGGCCCTCGGGCTTCCTGGCCTCTGGTGGAGGACCCGAGCTGAATGAGGGACGGACACCACCCGAGGACACCTCCTATTGGCTCCATGATAAGAGCTCCACCCAGCAAAGAATTAACCCTTTAAAACCTGATTCTGAGCTTTCACAATTATTTACCGCCATTTGCGTAATATCTACAGTATACAGAAGGAATCAAGCAATTTTTACCAATGTATCTGTAGGTGATGTTTATTTATTATGTACACAGAGATAAAGAGTAATGGCACAGCTCTGCAGTATCTTTCCACTTTTATATATGTATGCTATACTAAATAAAATGAATAGGGCACCATATAATGCAACAGTTATGCAACTCCCTAAATAATGATGTGAATTTTCAGTTGTTGCTAAATCAGTTAGGATGTTATAATTTGTGGTGTAGATGCGAATTTAGGAGAGCAGGACAATATATCGCATTGCAATTGGAGCAGCAGCTTGGTTGATGATGTCCCCAAACCGGCTCATCTATTATATTTGTCGTGCAATACAATGAAAATGAGCACAATTGCAAAACATAGGCTTCTTATATTTTAAAATAAAATAATCACATGTTTACCGTTCTGGGGTTTCTACAATCATGAATGGAGGCATTATTTACAGCAGGTTGATGTTGTTGTTGTTGTTGTCGACCCCACCCGTGCCCCGACATTGGGGGACCGGGCCCTCACTCCGTCTCCCGGATCCCCAGACCCCCCTCCGCCGCCCAGCGGGCGAGCAGGGCCGCCACTCCGCTTGGGTTTCGCCAGAGGTCCTCCGGAGTCAGTGTGGTGGGTATGTTTGTGCAGGTGAACAGGTGTTGTGTGTCGTGCACTTGCGTGCCGCATAGCGCACAGAGTGGTGTTGGGTGTGTGTCCGGTGTAATGTTGTGTAGGTAGGAGTGGAGGGCTGGTGATTTGTTGGTTCGGAGTTGTGCTAGGAGTTGTCTGGTTCTGTGTGGTAGGTCTTGCTCTGATGGGTCTATTTCTGATGCTGGTGCATGTATTACTTTGTTGTGTTGTCTGGTGTCCAAGTGTGTTTGTACAAAGTGGGTGTGTATGTCTTTCATGTTCTGTTTTATGGTGTCGTTGTTGGTGTCCTGTGGTGCTGTGTCTTTGTTGTGTGTGTAGTTGTTGTTGTGGAAGATTGTTTGTTTCTTTTGTCTGGGTGGTGGTGGTTGTTGAGTGAGTGGGTGTAGTGGGTGGGTTGGGTGTTGGGCTTTTTGTCTGATTTGCGATGCGTGTAGTTTTAGATGGGTGTTCAGTGGGAGAGTTTTTGTTTCCTCATGCAAGTGTTGTATGTTTGTGTCTTGTGTGCATCCTGTTGCTATTCTGAGTGCTGTGTTCTGTGTGGTCTGGAGTTTTGTCTTGTTTGTGTCCGATAGTGTTGGTGACCATATGGTGTTTGCGTATTCGAGGCGTGTGAGTGTGGTTGCTTTGTATGTGGCGAGTATAGTTTCTTTGGATTTTCCCCAGTGAGTGGTTGTTAAGGCTTTAAGTATTTTGTTTGATTGCTTGGCGCGGGTTAGAGTGTGTTGTGTGTGTTTTGAGAAGGTGAGTTTGGGGTCCCATGTTAATCCCAGTATTTTGGGTTCGCGGACTGTGGGTAGGGTGGTGTTATCTATTTGTAAAGTGAGCCTGTTGCTGTATTCTGCCGGATCCGGTGTGAACAGAGTGGTGGTGGTTTTGTCTGCGTTGAGTGTGAGTTGGTTCTGTTTTGTCCAGTTGTATATGTCGTGGAGATATTTTTGTACTTGTTGTTGTGCCTGTTGTGGTTTGACATGTGTGGATAGAATGGTGATGTCGTCTGCATATGTAACTGTGTGTACATTTGGAGGTGGTTGTGGTAAGTCTGCCATGTATATGTTGAATAGTGTTGGTGAAAGTACTCCCCCCTGTGGTACCCCCGTTTTCGTGTTTCTATGTTCTGATGTTTCCCCCCGGTATTGAGTGTATTGTCTGCGTCCCCTTATGTAGTTAAAGATGTATTTGATGATGATGTTTGCGGTGTTAGTGTTGTTGAGTTTGTTTGTGAGTGTGTGTAGGTTTACCGTGTCAAAGGCTTTGGACATGTCTAGGGCTATGGCAACTGTTCGTTGTGGTGGTTTTTGTTGATTGAAACCTGTGGCTATGATGTTGTGTATGTGGTGTAGTGCTGTGGTTGTGGAGTGTTGTTTTCGGAAGCCGTGTTGGTGAGAGGGTAGTTGAGTGTTGTTGGTAATGAAGGGTAGTATTACCTTTTCCATTGTTTTGGCTATTGGGCTGAGTAGTGCTATTGGTCTGTAAGATGGGCCGAGTGCGTGGTTTTTGTTGGGTTTTGGTATTGGGATTATTTTTGCAGTCTTCCATATTGCGGGGATGGTGTTGGTGTTGAGTGATGTGTTGTAAGTGTGTGTGAGTAGTGTTATTGCTTTGGGGCCTAGGTGTTTCAGATGTCTGATGTTTATGTTGTCTGGGCCTGTGGAGTTGTTGTTTTTGGAGCGTTGTAGTGCTTGTTTGACTTGTTGTTCTGTGATGGTTATGGGCGTGGTGTTGAGTTTTCGTATTTTGCGTTGTAGTTGTCTGTATGTTCTGTTGGTTTTGTGTTGTATTATGTTGGTGAATTGTTTGTTGAATGCTCGTGCTTTCTGTTTGTTGAATATTGCCGTGTGTTGTCCGAACTGTATTGTGGTGTTTTCTGGTGCTTTTTGTTCTTTGTTCGATAGTCTTGTTACTGTGTTCCAGAGTATGTATTGTTTGTGTCTGTGGTTCCATGCATCCGTTAAGTGTTCTTTCCATAGCTCTTGTTTGTGTTTTTGGATTTGTGTGTCTATTTCTTTGTTTAGGTCTGTGATGCGTGGGTCTTGGTGGTTTTGTTGTCTGATGTCGTTTCTTTGGCTGATGAGTGTTCTGATGTGTTGTGGTAGGAGAAGTGATTTGCTTTTTATTTTTCCGTGGGGTATGTGGTGTTTGTCTGCTGTAAGTATGAGGTTTGTGAGCATGGTGTTGGCTGTGTGGATGTTGTCAGGTATGGTTATGTTCTCCATTGCTGATTCTATTTCAGAGGTGTATCCTTCCCAGTCTGCTTTCCTGTAATTTGTGTAAGTTTGAAGGTGTTGTTGTAGGCGGAAAGGAGCACGCGTGTTGTGTGTGATTTTGATAGGAAGGTGGTCTGAACTGAGTGCGTGTATTGTGGTCCATGTTGTTCTGTTTGTGATGCTGTTGCTGGCTGTTGTGATGTCCGGTGATGTTGGTTGTTGGTTGATGTTTGTAGGTTTTCTGGTAGGTGTGTTTGCGTTTAGAGTGATTTGTTGGGAGTTCTGTAGTATGTCTGCAATGAGGGTGCCTCTGTGGTCGTCGTAGGGAGAGTGCCATTGTGTTGAGTGAGCGTTGATGTCTGCGGTTAGAATGGTGTTGTTCAGCGAGTTTATGTATTGGAAGGTGTTGGTGATGTCTGTGTCTTCTGTGGCGTGGTCTGGTCGGGTGGTATCTCTGGGGGGTATATACATGTTGCATATGTGTAGTCTTTTGTGGTTGGTTATGTGAATCTTTACGGTTTGAATTTCTGTAGTGTTGGTGTTAATGTTGTTGGGGATGTTCATGGGAGTGAATGTGACTGATTTGTGAATGTATGTGAGCAGTCCTCCTCCTCCCTTGTGTTCTCTGTCTTTCCTAATGCTGGTGTAGTTGGTGAGACGAGGTGTGTTGTGTTGTTTTTCTAGTTTGGTTTCTTGTATGGTGATGATGTCTGCGTGCTGTTGTGAGGCGAGTTCTTCTAGTTCTGTTTTCTTGTTTTGGATGCCGTTGATGTTTATTTGTAGTATGGTCAGTGTGTGTTTGTTGTTTTTGTTGGTGGGTGTTGTTCTTTGTGGGTTGTTCGGGGGTTGTGGTGTTGGGGTGTTTGTTGTTTGCGTGTGTGTTCTGCATGTCCACGTGTTTGTGTATTGGCGGGTGGTGATGCCGGAGCAATGTCTGTGTATCCAGTGTGGATGTGTTGAGTTGCATCTGAGTGAGGTTTGTCTGCGTGTGATGATTCTATTGCAGCTATTGCAGGTCCAGGTTTGGGGGGGTGGTCTTGTGTTTGTTGTATCTCTGTTGGAGTTGTCTGTCCGTGTTGCGTTTGAGGGTAGTGTTGGTGAGGCGAGTGGGTTGTTTTGGTCTGTTTGTGCTGTGCTGCCTGTTGGTGTCCTACGAGGTGTTGTTGTTCGTGGTGGTGTTTTGGGATGTAGTCTGCATTTCCATGTTATGTTGTATTGTCTAGTGTTTATGTTTGTGCAATGTTTGTGTACCCAGTGTGGTGTGTGGTGGTTGCATCTGAAGGATGTCTGTCTTCTTGTAATCTGTTGTGTGCAAATGTCGCATGTCCAGGTAGTTTGTTGTGTGTGTGTTTGTTGCGTGCGTGAGAGTGTCTGTGTGGGCCCCGGATTTGTCTCTATGTCCCCCGCCTGGAGCAAAAGGTCCGCCCGCCACCCTGCCAGGTTCAGGGGGCGGTTAGCCGAAAAAAAAAAACGGCCGTAAGGGCACCCCGTTCGGGGTGCAGGGATTGGTTCCTTGATTTGTCCCCCCGTTCGGGGGGAACCCTCCAACTGCGAGTAAGCCAAGGAGTTTGGAGGTACAGCAGGTTGACAGCAGTGTGATCGAGCAGATTAGATAGAGTAGAATTTGAATGGGGCTTCACTGATTTATTTCATACAATTCATATCTAAAACACAGTTGAAAAATATTTGATTGTTAAAATATTTAAATACAAGAACTATATCAAGAAATTAACAAAACAAAGTTTTTTTAGTTAGGAGAAAAGTCTAAAAACATATCACAAATGACAAACGTTGTGCCTCTCCTCCTCCTGTTCTTCAATGAAGCTGATCACCCTCCAGCTCCCGTTAGAAACATCGTGCTGCTGAAGGTGTGCCGGCAGAATGGTTGTGATACAGGAGGTGCTGTGGACTCTCCCAGAAACGAGGACCTAGTTTAGTTGTAGATCCAGTAAAACATAGTGCAAATGTGACATTATTTATAATGCACAGTTACAGTCTTGTGAATATTAAAAAATGTACTTCATGTAATGCAGGAAGCGAATATTTCAAACGAACTAAGGCAGCAAACAGTAAGAGCAAAATCGTGTTCCAAACATTAACTCTTTTTTTAAATGTCAATTAGCTTGTGAGTAATAAGACAAAATGTGACTGTCAGAAAGAGAACTGTCAGAGCAAACGGCAGATTTTAGAAAGTCCTGCCGAAATAAATCTGCACCCGACTGCGACTGTCAGCGTTGAACTGCCGCCATTGCTGTCAAAGTCAGACACATCTCCAAAATTGTTGGAGCAAATTTTTAAGCAGGCTTCATCTTGATAAATTGACCACGTATTTGACATTTACACCATAACGTTACCGCATAAAATAATCGTAAAACAAAATTTTGTGTAACAACAAGAGTAATATGTACCCCAAAAGCTTTCAAAGCGTCTGAAAGTTTTCTCCTCCGTTTTTGTTGGGGCTTGGCTCGAAATGCATCATGATTGGCCGCCCGAATCCTCGTGTCTGTCGGACGTGCTCTCATTGGTCTACAATACCATCACGGATGAATAAATACTCAAAGGGCTTGCCAGGCAAGCCCTTTGAACCCTTTAAATACTCAAAGGGCTTGCCTGGCAAGCCCTTTGAGTATTTATTCCATATTGCCCACTAGTTCACTAGTAAGGTCATTTTGACGCTTACTAGTGAACATGTAAGGCCATAAATGTGCCCACTAGTTCACTAGTAAGATCATTTTGAGGCTTACTAGTTGACATGTAAGCCACAAAACGCCCGCTAGTTCACTAGTAAGATAATTTTGAGGCTTCTAGTGAACATGTAAGCCACAGAACGCCCACTAGTTCACTAGTAAGATCATTTTGACGCTTACTAGTGAACATGTAAGCCACAAAACGCTCACTAGTTCACTAGTAAGGTTATTTTGACGCTTACTAGTGAACATGTAAGCCACAAAACGCTCACTGGTTCACTAGTAAGGTAATTTTGACGCTTACTAGTGAACATGTAAGCCACAAAACGCCCACTAGTTCCCTAGTAAGATCATTTTGACGCTTATTTATGAACATGTCAGCCACAAAACGCTCACTCGTTCACTAGTAAGATCATTTTGACGCTTACTAGTGAACATGTAAGCCACAAAACGCCCACTAGTTCACTAGTAAGGTCATTTTGACGCTTACTAGTGAACATGTAAGCCACAAAACGCCCACTAGTTCACTAGTAAGATCATTTTGACGCTTACTAGTGAACATGTAAGGCCATAAATGTGCCCACTAGTTCACTAGTAAGTTCATTTTGAGGCTTACTAGTTGACATGTAAGCCACACATCGCCTACTAGTTCACTAGTAAGATCATTTTGAGGCTTACTAGTGAACATGTAAGCCACAAAACGCCCAATAGTTCACTAGTAAGATCATTTTGACGCTTACTAGTGAACATGTAAGCCACAAAACGCTCACTAGTTTACTAGTAAGGTCATTTTGACGCTTACTAGTGAACATGTAAGCCACAAAACGCTCACTAGTTCACTAGTAAGGTCATTTTGACGCTTACTAGTGAACATGTAAGCCGCAAAACGCCCACTAGTTCACTAATAAGATTATTTTGACGCTTACTACTGAACATTTAAGGCCATAAATGTGCCCACTAGTTCACTAGTAAGATCATTTTGAGGCTTCTAGTGAACATGTAAGCCACAGAACGCCCGCTAGTTCACTAGTAAGATAATTTTGAGGCTTCTAGTGAACATGTAAGCCACAAAACGCTCACTAGTTCACTAGTAAGATAATTTTGAGGCTTCTAGTGAACATGTAAGCCACAAAACGCTCACTAGTTCACTAGTAAGGTCATTTTGACGCTTACTAGTGAACATGTAAGCCACAAAACGCTCACTGGTTCACTAGTAAGGTAATTTTGACGCTTACTAGTGAACATGTAAGCCACAAAACGCCCACTAGTTCCCTAGTAAGATCATTTTGACACTTATTTATGAACATGTCAGCCACAAAACGCTCACTCGTTCACTAGTAAGATCATTTTGACGCTTACTAGTGAACATGTAAGCCACAAAACGCCCACTAGTTCACTAGTAAGGTCATTTTGACGCTTACTAGTGAACATGTAAGCCGCAAAACGCCCACTAGTTCACTAATAAGATTATTTTGACGCTTACTACTGAACATTTAAGGCCATAAATGTGCCCACTAGTTCACTGGTAAGATGATTTTGACGCTTACTAGTGAACATGTAAGGCCATAAATGTGCCCACTTGTAGTGCTAGTGACATTACACTGTACTTGCATTAAATGCAAATAAGGATGATTACGAAAACATGTAACGGTATCCTATTGGCTGTACGTTTCAAAATAGTGTCATCCCACCAGTCAGGGCTCATGATTTTGGAAATTCTGTGCCCACTTAGTTTTTTAAAACAACAATGGCGGACAGTGTCCTGAGACGTATTCGGCGAAGGTGCAGGGCAATAGAGAGTGCCTGTCATCAAGGGTCTGCCGGTGAAAGTGAAGCACGCGCGATAAACATTTCAATTGCTAATTTAAGAAGAGTTAGTGACCAGTTTAGCGCTGATACTATTCAAAGTTTGATTCAAAGTCCAATAGATCTCCGATCTGTCATCATTGCGGGACCCACTCCTAATGGTGGACGTGTTTGTTCCCATGTGGCACATCGTTTGCACACAGGTAAAATGGCTACCATTTTTTGTCATTGGTTTTTCGTATGTATTTTTATTCGAACTACACACGGGTTTTACTGACGACTTGCTGTGACTTACCTTCTATCACCCTGTCAAACGTCGTTTTATACCAGTGGTTTTCCTGCAAATCAGTAGACTATTAAGTAACGCGATGGCTGTACACTTTTAAGCAATAACTAGTGATCTTTTAGTTATTCAATTATAAGTTTGAATTATTTTTTTCTTGAGTAAAATGGTTAGAGAAAATAGCTGCTCGTGGTTTTGAAGCTGCATATACTTTTATGTACATCTGTGTCTATATGCCTGTACTGTATACAGTATATAAAAAACACGTAGTGATTCGTTTGCTTGAATTCCTTAATCCTTTTATTTCCATACTTTAGGTAGACGAGGAAGACCAGCACTTGACATTACAAGTGATCAAATTGAACTGCTCCCCACTCAGGGCTTTACAGTGAGAGCCATCACTGAGATGTTGTGTTGTTCCTCTTCATACCTGTATAAAAAAATGAAGTTTTTTCAGATTTCAGCCAGAAATAGATTTACTCCCATTCATGATGTTGACCTGGAAGAGCATGTCAGAAGATTGCACAGCCAATTTCCCAGATCAGGCTCGGAAGCAAGTGTTCCTCTACATACTCTTGTCCCTTCATGTATATATCATTATATTCATTGTGAAAGTGTACTTTCTTTATTGTGTTGTTTTATGAACCTGTTGCAGATGATGAGGGCATACCTGCGTGCTGATGGTATTGTAGTACAAAGAAAAAGAGTTCGAGAAATCCTCAACCGTATTGAGCCAGCTGCTGCAGCCCAGAGATGGAGCCAGACTGTGGCTAGGAGAACATACTATGTGCCATTCCCCAATAGTTCATGGCACATAGATGGGCATATGCGTCTCATTCGGTAATAAGGGATCATCTTATATTTGTACTCGTGGGAGCATTAGAAAGCCATATTGTATGGACAGCACAGATTAAATTGAATTTTATCATTTGTATATCCAAGTTACACAAACTCCAAATTGCCTCCATGTAGTCTTAAGTGCACAGCAATACCTTCTCTACCGAGATGATATTTCAAACAAGATATGAAACTTGATTGTTTTCTTGTATTTAATCATTATTCTTTTCATGTTTGTTTTACAGGTGGGTGTTTGTGACACATGCCGGCATTGATGGGAATTCCAGGCTAATAACGTACCTTCAACTGGAGCACAGACAACACAGCTTTGACAGTGTTGAAATATTTTGTCCAAGCCACCTGCCTGTATGGGTTACCCTCCAGAGTAAGATCCGACCATGGTGGTGAAAACACTGGTTGCTCTTTTAATGAACCTACTGCAGGGACAAGACACCAAAATTATTTCTAGCTCCAGCCAACAGCCCCTCACAATTTACTCACACCTCCCATGGCCTGATTATCCACCAACAGGGGCCCTTTTTGGATTATGATTTTGGCATTGGAACTTTCCTTTCCTATCCTAACCGAGTGAGATGAGCCGGTAGCACCTGGAGCAAAGATCGTCTAAATTTTAATAATGCTTAGGAGAGGTTCTGACCATCCTTTACGAAAGGAAAGGAGATGTATTATGCAGCAGGAATATTTAAAGGGGAAGTCTTTTTTTATGTTGTTGTTGTTGTTGTTGTTGTCGACCCCACCCGTGCCCCGACATTGGGGGACCGGGCCCTCACTCCGTCTCCCGGATCCCCAGACCCCCCTCCTCCGCCCAGCGGGCGAGCAGGGCCGCCACTCCGCTTGGGTTTCGCCAGAGGTCCTCCGGAGTCAGTGTGGTGGGTATGTTTGTGCAGGTGAACAGGTGTTGTGTGTCGTGCACTTGCGTGCCGCATAGCGCACAGAGTGGTGTTGGGTGTGTGTCCGGTGTAATGTTGTGTAGGTAGGAGTGGAGGGCTGGTGATTTGTTGGTTCGGAGTTGTGCTAGGAGTTGTCTGGTTCTGTGTGGTAGGTCTTGCTCTGATGGGTCTATTTCTGGTGCTGGTGCATGTATTACTTTGTTGTGTTGTCTGGTGTCCAAGTGTGTTTGTACAAAGTGGGTGTGTATGTCTTTCATGTTCTGTTTTATGGTGTCGTTGTTGGTGTCCTGTGGTGCTGTGTCTTTGTTGTGTGTGTAGTTGTTGTTGTGGAAGATTGTTTGTTTCTTTTGTCTGGGTGGTGGTGGTTGTTGAGTGAGTGGGTGTAGTGGGTGGGTTGGGTTTTGGGCTTTTTGTCTGATTTGCGATGCGTGTAGTTTTAGATGGATGTTCAGTGGGAGAGTTTTTGTTTCCTCATGCAAGTGTTGTATGTTTGTGTCTTGTGTGCATCCTGTTGCTATTCTGAGTGCTGTGTTCTGTGTGGTCTGGAGTTTTGTCTTGTTTGTGTCCGATAGTGTTGGTGACCATATAGTGTTTGCGTATTCGAGGCGTGTGAGTGTGGTTGCTTTGTATGTGGTGAGTATAGTTTCTTTGGATTTTCCCCAGTGAGTGGTTGTTAAGGCTTTAAGTATTTTGTTTGATTGCTTGGCGCGGGTTAGAGTGTGTTGTGTGTGTTTTGAGAAGGTGAGTTTGGGGCCCCATGTTAATCCCAGTATTTTGGGTTCGCGGACAGTGGGTAGGGTGGTGTTATCTATTTGTAAAGTGAGCCTGTTGCTGTATTCTGCCGGATCCGGTGTGAACAGAGTGGTGGTGGTTTTGTCTGCGTTGAGTGTGAGTTGGTTCTGTTTTGTCCAGTTGTATATGTCGTGGAGATATTTTTGTACTTGTTGTTGTGCCTGTTGTGGTTTGACATGTGTGGATAGAATGGTGATGTCGTCTGCATATGTAACTGTGTGTACATTTGGAGGTGGTTGTGGTAAGTCTGCCATGTATATGTTGAATAGTGTTGGTGAAAGTACTCCCCCCTGTGGTACCCCCGTTTTCGTGTTTCTATGTTCTGATGTTTCCCCCCGGTATTGAGTGTATTGTCTGCGTCCCCTTATGTAGTTGAAGATGTATTTGATGATGATCTTTGGGGTGTTAGTGTTGTTGAGTTTGTTTGTGAGTGTGTGTAGGTTTACCGTGTCAAAGGCTTTGGACATGTCTAGGGCTATGGCAACTGTTCGTTGTGGTGGTTTTTGTTGATTGAAACCTGTGGCTATGATGTTGTGTATGTGGTGTAGTGCTGTGGTTGTGGAGTGTTGTTTTCGGAAGCCGTGTTGGTGAGAGGGTAGTTGAGTGTTGTTGGTAATGAAGGGTAGTATTACCTTTTCCATTGTTTTGGCTATTGGGCTGAGTAGTGCTATTGGTCTGTAAGATGGGCCGAGTGCGTGGTTTTTGTTGGGTTTTGGTATTGGGATTATTTTTGCAGTCTTCCATATTGCGGGGATGGTGTTGGTGTTGAGTGATGTGTTGTAAGTGTGTGTGAGTAGTGTTATTGCTTTGGGGCCTAGGTGTTTCAGATGTCTGATGTTTATGTTGTCTGGGCCTGTGGAGTTGTTGCTTTTGGAGCGTTGTAGTGCTTGTTTGACTTGTTGTTCTGTGATGGTTATGGGCGTGGTGTTGAGTTTTCGTATTTTGCGTTGTAGTTGTCTGTATGTTCTGTTGGTTTTGTGTTGTATTATGTTGGTGAATTGTTTGTTGAATGCTCGTGCTTTCTGTTTGTTGGATATTGCCGTGTGTTGTCCGAACTGTATTGTGGTGTTTTCTGGTGCTTTTTGTTCTTTGTTTGATAGTCTTGTTACTGTGTTCCAGAGTATGTGTTGTTTGTGTCTGTGGTTCCATGCATCCGTTAAGTGTTCTTTCCATAGCTCTTGTTTGTGTTTTTGGATTTGTGTGTCTATTTCTTTGTTTAGGTCTGTGATGCGTGGGTCTTGGTGGTTTTGTTGTCTGATGTCGTTTCTTTGGCTGATGAGTGTTCTGATGTGTTGTGGTAGGAGAAGTGATTTGCTTTTTATTTTTCCGTGGGGTATGTGGTGTTTGTCTGCTGTAAGTATGAGGTTTGTGAGCATGGTGTTGGCTGTGTGGATGTTGTCAGGTATGGTTATGTTCTCCAGTGCTGATTCTATTTCAGAGGTGTATCCTTCCCAGTCTGCTTTCCTGTAATTTGTGTAAGTTTGAAGGTGTTGTAGGCGGAAAGGAGCACGCGTGTTGTGTGTGATTTTGATAGGAAGGTGGTCTGAACTGAGTGCGTGTATTGTGGTCCATGTTGTTCTGTTTGTGATGCTGTTGCTGGCTGTTGTGATGTCCGGTGATGTTGGTTGTTGGTTGATGTTTGTAGGTTTTCTGGTGGGTGTGTTTGCGTTTAGAGTGATTTGTTGGGAGTTTTGTAGTATGTCTGCAATGTGGGTGCCTCTGTGGTCGTCGTAGGGAGAGTGCCATTGTGTTGAGTGAGCGTTGATGTCTGCGGTTAGAATGGTGT
This sequence comes from Hippocampus zosterae, assembly GCF_025434085.1. NCBI lineage: Eukaryota > Metazoa > Chordata > Actinopteri > Syngnathiformes > Syngnathidae > Hippocampus > Hippocampus zosterae. Next base: position 10,838,241 of record NC_067452.1, on the reverse strand, counting down.
TGTTCAGCGAGTTTATGTATTGGAAGGTGTTGGTGATGTCTGTGTCTTCTGTGGCGTGGTCTGGTCGGGTGGTATCTCTGGGGGGTATATACATGTTGCATATGTGTAGTCTTTTGTGGTTGGTTATGTGAATCTTTACGGTTTGAATTTCTGTAGTGTTGGTGTTAATGTTGTTGGGGATGTTCATGGGAGTGAATGTGTATCTACTGTATATCTATAAAAAAAATCCTCGTCTCACCCCTCAGGTGGTGTCCATCCCTCATTCAGCTGGGGTCCTCTACCAGAGGCCAGGAAGCTTGAGGGTTCTGCGCAGTATCCTTGCCGTTCCCAGCACTGCACATTTCTGGATTGAGATGTCCGATGTTGTTCCCGGGATCTGTTGCAACCACTCATCATCTAGTTTGGGGGTCACTGCCCCGAGTGCTCCGACCACCACAGGCACGACTGTCCCCTTTACCTTCCAGGCTCTCTCCAGCTCCTCTCTGAGCCCTTGGGATTTCTCGAGTTTCTCGTGTTCCTTCTTTCTGATGTTTCCAGCACTTGGGACCGCTACATCCACTACAACGGCTTTCCTCTGCCCTTTATCTATCATCAGGATATCTGGTTGGTTCGCCATTACCATCTTGTCAGTCTGGATCTGGAAGTCCCATAGGATCTTCGCTCTGTCATTCTCCACCACCTTCGGAGGTGTTTCCCATTTTGACCTTGGGGTTTCCAGTCCGTACTCCGCACAGATGTTTCGGTAGACTATGCCAGCCACCTGGTTATGGCGTTCCATATAGGCTTTCCCTGCCAGCACCTTACACCCTGCAGTTATGTGTTAGATCGTCTCAGGTGCCTCTTTGCACAACCTACACCTTGGGTCTTGTCTGGTGTGTTATATCTGGGCCTCAATGGCTCTAGTGCTCAGGGCCTGCTCCTGAGCAGCCAGGATGAGTGCCTCTGTACTGTCCTTCAGGCCAGCCCTCTCTAGCCACTGATGGGAATTCTTGAGATCGGCCACTTCAGTTATGGTCCGGTGGTACATCCCGTGTAGGGGCTTGTCCTCCGATGATGGTCCCTCTTCCAGCGCCTCATCCTCTGTTGCCCATTGTCTGAGACATTCTCTGAGTACGTCATCCGTTGGAGCCTTCTCCTTGATGTATTCATGGAGCTTGGATGTTTCATCCTGGACAGTGACTCTCACACTCACTAGTCCCCAGCCGCTTTCCTTGTTGCCAGTTCAAGGTTGCCATTGGCTTGTGGTACACCGAGGTACTTGTAGCTGTCCTCAATGTCTGCTATTGTTCCTTCGGGGAGTGAGACTCCTTCAGTCCGGACTACCGTTCCTCTCTTAGTCACCATCCGACTATCACATCCCGATGTCGCTGCTGTAGATCCTGGTTGTGTGGATCAGGGAGTCTATGTCCCTTTCACTCTTAGCATACAGCTTTATGTCATCCATGTAGAGGAGGTGACTGATCGTAGCTTCATTTCTGAGGCTGTATCCATAGCCTGTCTTGGTGATTACTTGGCTTAGGGAGTTCAGTCCTATGCAGAACAGCAATGGGGAGAGTGCATCACCTTGGTATATGCCACATTTGATGGACACTTGGGTAAGTGGCTTGCCATTGGCTTCAAGTGTGGTTTTCCACATCCTCATCAAGTTCGCAACGAAGGCTCTTAGGGTCCTGTTCACCTTATACACATCCAAGCATTCACTGATCCATGTATGTGGCATCGAGTCATAGGCTTTCTTTTAATCAATCCAGGCTGTGCACAGGTTGGTACATCGGGACCTGCAGTCTTGTGCGACTGTTCTGTCAACCAGGAGCTGATGTTTGGCTCCCCTGGTATCTCTACCAATGCCCTTCCGTGCTTCGCTCATGTATTGATCCATGTGTGCACTTATCTTAGCCGCAACATGAGCTTCCAAAATTGTGGAGGGACAGGTTATTGGCCGATAGTTGGATGCGACTGCACCCTTTGAGGGATCTTTCATGATAAGGATCGTTCGCCCTTCGGTTAGCCATCCTGGGTGAGTCCCATCCCTAGGCAGCTGGTTCATTTGTGCTGCTGGGCGCTCATGGAGTGCTGTGAGTCTCTTTAGCCAGTAAGTGTGGACCATGTCCGGGCCTGGTGCTGTCCAGTTCTTCATATTTGAGACTATTTCCTTTATGTCTGCCACTGTTATGGTAATTGGGTTCTGTTCAGGGAGGTGTCTGTGCTCCTCTCTTTGGGTGACCAGCCATTGTGCACTGCTGTTATGTGCAACCTCCTTCTCCCATCTGCCTCTCCAGTACCTTTCAGTTTCCAGTCTTGGTGGATCAGCTCTGTTGTTAGGACCCTGCCACTGAGCGTACACTTTCGCAGGTTGTGTTGCAAACAGCCTGTTTATTCGTCTGGCCTCATTCTCTTTCGTGTACCGCTTTAGGCGGCTGGACAAGGCTTGGAGCCTTTGTTTCGAGTGCTTCATATATGGTCATCTGGATGTACCTCTCAGGATCGGCCTTTTCATCACACCTCTCTGGACCTCAGTCAATTGACTCACATCTTTCCGAGCCGCCTTGATCTTAGCCTCCAACCGTCTTTTCCATGGTCGGTAATGTATCTCATGGCTTCCATGGTTGCTCTTATAGCCAAGCATCTCAAGGATCACTGATGCTGAAGCGTATATCAGTTCATTTCCGTGATCGTTACGGTAAGGATCGCCCTCAGTGCTGAATTCACACTTTCCAAGAGACTTTCAGGTGGTACTTCACATAGCCGTTGTAATCGGATTCTAGGTTTCCCAGCTTTCATTCTTGCCATGATCTTAGCTTTCAGGTCAGTTGCTGCCTCGCTCAGCATTTCATTCATTGGGGCTGGCCTCCCAATCTCATCATCTGCATTCACTCTGGTATGAACTCCTCCTCTGATCTGGCAGCCTGGGGCCCCTCACCATGGAACCTGCGTTGTACCTCATCAATCTCAAGTTGTGACAGCAGTTGCCGTTTGTGGATGTTGGAACACTGAGTTACGAGTTGTTTCGTGGCCACCCGTGACTGTGGGTTTCGAAGTAACCATTTAGCCCACATTCTCTCCATGTAACCTCTCTGACTAGGCTTGCTTGAGTAGTAGCATTCCAACAGAGCCATGTTATTGCATCTTGCCCATCTCTGCTCCATTTTTCATCAAGGTGCTCTGGTTCCCCAGCACCTGACGCAGACCTTGTTTGGCCGGGCGACGTCTGAGCTGGCATGTCATTCATTTTATTGTCTCTCATCATTGTATGAGGTACGCATTAGCGTGAAGGCTCTTGCCCAAGGACCCACACTGGATGGTGTTATGTGCTCATTTTTTGCCCCAAGTGGGGAGCGGAGGGACGGGCGCTGGGGGGGGGGACCATCGTGGTGGGGCGGGCCCCTACGCGGGATGTGCCACCGGACCGTGGCTGAGGTGGCTGATCTCAAGAAGTCCTATCGGTGGCTGGAGGGGACTGGCCTGGGGGACAGCGCAGGGGCGCTCATCCTGGCTGCTCAGGAGCGGGCCTTGGGCGCCGGAGCCGTCGAGGCCCGGATGTGCCGCGCCGGACAGGACCCGGGGTGTGGGTTGTGCGGGGAGGCGCCTGGGACGATCCGGCACGTGGCTGCGGGGTGTGGGATGCTGGCAGGGGGGGCCTGCGTGGAGCGCCATGGCCAGGTGGCTGGCGTGGTCTGCCGAGGCATCTGTGCGGAGTGTGGACTGGGGGCCCCGGGGTCGGAGTGGGGGGCACCTCCGAGGGTGGTGGAGGGTGGCGGAGCGGGGATCCTGTGGGACTTCCGGATCCAGACTGGCGGGATGGTGGTGGCGAGCCAGCCAGATGTCGTGGTCGTGGATGGGGGGCGGAGGAGGGCCGTTGTGGTGGATGTGGCGGTCCCAGGTGGTGGAGGCATCGGGAGGGGGGAGCATGGGGGGCTCGGGGGGTACCAGGGGCTCGGGGAGGGGCTGGGGAGGGCCTGGGGGGTGGGGGTGGCGGTCGTGCCTGTGGTGGTCGGGGCGCTCGGGGCAGTGACCCCCGGACTGGATGGGTGGTTGCGACAGATCCCGGGACCAGCGTCGGACATCTCGGTCCGGAGGTGTGCGGTGCTGGGAGCGGCGGGGGTACTGCGCGGGGCCCTCGGGCTTCCTGGCCTCTGGTGGAGGACCCGAGCTGAATGAGGGACGGACACCACCCGAGGACACCTCCTATTGGCTCCATGATAAGAGCTCCACCCAGCAAAGAATTAACCCTTTAAAACCTGATTCTGAGCTTTCACAATTATTTACCGCCATTTGCGTAATATCTACAGTATACAGAAGGAATCAAGCAATTTTTACCAATGTATCTGTAGGTGATGTTTATTTATTATGTACACAGAGATAAAGAGTAATGGCACAGCTCTGCAGTATCTTTCCACTTTTATATATGTATGCTATACTAAATGAAATGAATAGGGCACCATATAATGCAACAGTTATGGAACTCCCTAAATAATGATGTGAATTTTCAGTTGTTGCTAAATCAGTTAGGATGTTATAATTTGTGGTGTAGATGCGAATTTAGGAGAGCAGGACAATATATCGCATTGCAATTGGAGCAGCAGCTTGGTTGATGATGTCCCCAAACCGGCTCATCTATTATATTTGTCGTGCAATACAATGAAAATGAGCACAATTGCAAAACATAGGCTTCTTATATTTTAAAATAAAATAATCACATGTTTACCGTTCTGGGGTTTCTACAATCATGAATGGAGGCATTATTTACAGCAGGTTGATGTTGTTGTTGTTGTTGTCGACCCCACCCGTGCCCCGACATTGGGGGACCGGGCCCTCACTCCGTCTCCCGGATCCCCAGACCCCCCTCCGCCGCCCAGCGGGCGAGCAGGGCCGCCACTCCGCTTGGGTTTCGCCAGAGGTCCTCCGGAGTCAGTGTGGTGGGTATGTTTGTGCAGGTGAACAGGTGTTGTGTGTCGTGCACTTGCGTGCCGCATAGCGCACAGAGTGGTGTTGGGTGTGTGTCCGGTGTAATGTTGTGTAGGTAGGAGTGGAGGGCTGGTGATTTGTTGGTTCGGAGTTGTGCTAGGAGTTGTCTGGTTCTGTGTGGTAGGTCTTGCTCTGATGGGTCTATTTCTGGTGCTGGTGCATGTATTACTTTGTTGTGTTGTCTGGTGTCCAAGTGTGTTTGTACAAAGTGGGTGTGTATGTCTTTCATGTTCTGTTTTATGGTGTCGTTGTTGGTGTCCTGTGGTGCTGTGTCTTTGTTGTGTGTGTAGTTGTTGTTGTGGAAGATTGTTTGTTTCTTTTGTCTGGGTGGTGGTGGTTGTTGAGTGAGTGGGTGTAGTGGGTGGGTTGGGTGTTGGGCTTTTTGTCTGATTTGCGATGCGTGTAGTTTTAGATGGGTGTTCAGTGGGAGAGTTTTTGTTTCCTCATGCAAGTGTTGTATGTTTGTGTCTTGTGTGCATCCTGTTGCTATTCTGAGTGCTGTGTTCTGTGTGGTCTGGAGTTTTGTCTTGTTTGTGTCCGATAGTGTTGTTGACCATATAGTGTTTGCGTATTCGAGGCGTGTGAGTGTGGTTGCTTTGTATGTGGTGAGTATAGTTTCTTTGGATTTTCCCCAGTGAGTGGTTGTTAAGGCTTTAAGTATTTTGTTTGATTGCTTGGCGCGGGTTAGAGTGTGTTGTGTGTGTTTTGAGAAGGTGAGTTTGCGGTCCCATGTTAATCCCAGTATTTTGGGTTCGCGGACTGTGGGTAGGGTGGTGTTATCTATTTGTAAAGTGAGCCTGTTGCTGTATTCTGCCGGATCCGGTGTGAACAGAGTGGTGGTGGTTTTGTCTGCGTTGAGTGTGAGTTGGTTCTGTTTTGTCCAGTTGTATATGTCGTGGAGATATTTTTGTACTTGTTGTTGTGCCTGTTGTGGTTTGACGTGTGGATAGAATGGTGATGTCGTCTGCATATGTAACTGTGTGTACATTTGGAGGTGGTTGTGGTAAGTCTGCCATGTATATGTTGAATAGTGTTGGTGAAAGTACTCCCCCCTGTGGTACCCCCGTTTTCGTGTTTCTATGTTCTGATGTTTCCCCCCGGTATTGAGTGTATTGTCTGCGTCCCCTTATGTAGTTGAAGATGTATTTGATGATGATGTTTGGGGTGTTAGTGTTGTTGAGTTTGTTTGTGAGTGTGTGTAGGTTTACCGTGTCAAAGGCTTTGGACATGTCTAGGGCTATGGCAACTGTTCGTTGTGGTGGTTTTTGTTGATTGAAACCTGTGGCTATGATGTTGTGTATGTGGTGTAGTGCTGTGGTTGTGGAGTGTTGTTTTCGGAAGCCGTGTTGGTGAGAGGGTAGTTGAGTGTTGTTGGTAATGAAGGGTAGTATTACCTTTTCCATTGTTTTGGCTATTGGGCTGAGTAGTGCTATTGGTCTGTAAGATGGGCCGAGTGCGTGGTTTTTGTTGGGTTTTGGTATTGGGATTATTTTTGCAGTCTTCCATATTGCGGGGATGGTGTTGGTGTTGAGTGATGTGTTGTAAGTGTGTGTGAGTAGTGTTATTGCTTTGGGGCCTAGGTGTTTCAGATGTCTGATGTTTATGTTGTCTGGGCCTGTGGAGTTGTTGCTTTTGGAGCGTTGTAGTGCTTGTTTGACTTGTTGTTCTGTGATGGTTATGGGCGTGGTGTTGAGTTTTCGTATTTTGCGTTGTAGTTGTCTGTATGTTCTGTTGGTTTTGTGTTGTATTATGTTGGTGAATTGTTTGTTGAATGCTCGTGCTTTCTGTTTGTTGGATATTGCCGTGTGTTGTCCGAACTGTATTGTGGTGTTTTCTGGTGCTTTTTGTTCTTTGTTTGATAGTCTTGTTACTGTGTTCCAGAGTATGTGTTGTTTGTGTCTGTGGTTCCATGCATCCGTTAAGTGTTCTTTCCATAGCTCTTGTTTGTGTTTTTGGATTTGTGTGTCTATTTCTTTGTTTAGGTCTGTGATGCGTGGGTCTTGGTGGTTTTGTTGTCTGATGTCGTTTCTTTGGCTGATGAGTGTTCTGATGTGTTGTGGTAGGAGAAGTGATTTGCTTTTTATTTTTCCGTGGGGTATGTGGTGTTTGTCTGCTGTAAGTATGAGGTTTGTGAGCATGGTGTTGGCTGTGTGGATGTTGTCAGGTATGGTTATGTTCTCCAGTGCTGATTCTATTTCAGAGGTGTATCCTTCCCAGTCTGCTTTCCTGTAATTTGTGTAAGTTTGAAGGTGTTGTTGTAGGCGGAAAGGAGCACGCGTGTTGTGTGTGATTTTGATAGGAAGGTGGTCTGAACTGAGTGCGTGTATTGTGGTCCATGTTGTTCTGTTTGTGATGCTGTTGCTGGCTGTTGTGATGTCCGGTGATGTTGGTTGTTGGTTGATGTTTGTAGGTTTTCTGGTAGGTGTGTTTGCGTTTAGAGGGATTTGTTGGGAGTTCTGTAGTATGTCTGCAATGAGGGTGCCTCTGTGGTCGTCGTAGGGAGAGTGCCATTGTGTTGAGTGAGCGTTGATGTCTGCGGTTAGAATGGTGTTGTTCAGCGAGTTTATGTATTGGAAGGTGTTGGTGATGTCTGTGTCTTCTGTGGCGTGGTCTGGTCGGGTGGTATCTCTGGGGGGTATATACATGTTGCATATGTGTAGTCTTTTGTGGTTGGTTATGTGAATCTTTACGGTTTGAATTTCTGTAGTGTTGGTGTTAATGTTGTTGGGGATGTTCATGGGAGTGAATGTGACTGATTTGTGAATGTATGTGAGCAGTCCTCCTCCTCCCTTGTGTTCTCTGTCTTTCCTAATGCTGGTGTAGTTGGTGAGACGAGGTGTGTTGTGTTGTTTTTCTAGTTTGGTTTCTTGTATGGTGATGATGTCTGCGTGCTGTTGTGAGGCGAGTTCTTCTAGTTCTGTTTTCTTGTTTTGGATGCCGTTGATGTTTATTTGTAGTATGGTCAGTGTGTGTTTGTTGTTTTTGTTGGTGGGTGTTGTTCTTTGTGGGTTGTTCGGGGGTTGTGGTGTTGGGGTGTTTGTTGTTTGCGTGTGTGTTCTGCATGTCCACGTGTTTGTGTATTGGCGGGTGGTGATGCCGGAGCAATGTCTGTGTATCCAGTGTGGGTGTGTTGAGTTGCATCTGAGTGAGGTTTGTCTGCGTGTGATGATTCTATTGCAGGTCCAGGTTTGGGGGGGTGGTCTTGTGTTTGTTGTATCTCTGTTGGAGTTGTCTGTCCGTGTTGCGTTTGAGGGTAGTGTTGGTGAGGCGAGTGTGTTGTTTTGGTCTGTTTGTGCTCTGCTGCCTGTTGGTGTCCTACGAGGTGTTGTTGTTCGTGGTGGTGTTTTGGGATGTAGTCTGCATTTCCATGTTATGTTGTATTGTCTAGTGTTTATGTTTGTGCAATGTTTGTGTACCCAGTGTGGTGTGTGGTGGTTGCATCTGAAGGATGTCTGTCTTCTTGTAATCTGTTGTGTGCAAATGTCGCATGTCCAGGTAGTTTGTTGTGTGTGTGTTTGTTGCGTGCGTGAGAGTGTCTGTGTGGGCCCCGGATTTGTCTCTATGTCCCCCGCCTGGAGCAAAAGGTCCGCCCGCCACCCTGCCAGGTTCAGGGGGCGGTTAGCCGGAAAAAAAAAAAACGGCCGTAAGGGCACCCCGTTCGGGGTGCAGGGATTGGTTCCTTGATTTGTCCCCCCGTTCGGGGGGAACCCTCCAACTGCGAGTAAGCCAAGGAGTTTGGAGGTACAGCAGGTTGACAGCAGTGTGATCGAGCAGATTAGATAGAGTAGAATTTGAATGGGGCTTCACTGATTTATTTCATACAATTCATATCTAAAACCCAGTTGAAAAATATTTGATTGTTAAAATATTTAAATACAAGAACTATATCAAGAAATTAACAAAACAAAGTTTTTTTAGTTAGGAGAAAAGTCTAAAAACATATCACAAATGACAAACGTTGTGCCTCTCCTCCTCCTGTTCTTCAATGAAGCTGATCACCCTCCAGCTCCCGTTAGAAACATCGTGCTGCTGAAGGTGTGCCGGCAGAATGGTTGTGATACAGGAGGTGCTGTGGACTCTCCCAGAAACGAGGACCTAGTTTAGTTGTAGATCCAGTAAAACATAGTGCAAATGTGACATTATTTATAATGCACAGTTACAGTCTTGTGAATATTAAAAAATGTACTTCATGTAATGCAGGAAGCGAATATTTCAAACGAACTAAGGCAGCAAACAGTAAGAGCAAAATCGTGTTCCAAACATTAACTCTTTTTTTAAATGTCAAATTAGCTTGTGAGTAATAAGACAAAATGTGACTGTCAGACAGAGAACTGTCAGAGCAAACGGCAGATTTTAGAAAGTCCTGCCGAAATAAATCTGCACCCGACTGCGACTGTCAGCGTTGAACTGCCGCCATTGCTGTCAAAGTCAGACACATCTCCAAAATTGTTGGAGCAAATTTTTAAGCAGGCTTCATCTTGATAAATTGACCACGTATTTGACATTTACACCATAACGTTACCGCCTAAAATAATCGTAAAACAAAATTTTGTGTAACAACAAGAGTAATATGTACCCCAAAAGCTTTCAAAGCGTCTGAAAGTTTTCTCCTCCGTTTTTGTTGGGGCTTGGCTCGAAATGCATCATGATTGGCCGCCCGAAGTCCACGTGTCTGTCGGACGTGCTCTCATTGGTCTACAATACCATCACGGATGAATAAATACTGCCAGGCAAGCCCTTTGAACCCGTTAAATACTCAATGGGCTTGCCTGGCAAGCCCTTTGAGTATTTATTCCATATTGCCCACTAGTTCACTAGTAAGGTCATTTTGACGCTTACTAGTGAACATGTAAGGCCATAAATGTGCCCACTAGTTCACTAGTAAGATCATTTTGAGGCTTACTAGTTGACATGTAAGCCACAAAACGCCCGCTAGTTCACTAGTAAGATAATTTTGAGGCTTCTAGTGAACATGTAAGCCACAGAACGCCCACTAGTTCACTAGTAAGATCATTTCGACGCTTACTAGTGAACATGTAAGCCACAAAACGCTCACTAGTTCACTAGTAAGGTCATTTTGACGCTTACTAGTGAACATGTAAGCCACAAAACGCTCACTGGTTCACTAGTAAGGTAATTTTGACGCTTACTAGTGAACATGTAAGCCACAAAACGCCCACTAGTTCCCTAGTAAGATCATTTTGACGCTTATTTATGAACATGTCAGCCACAAAACGCTCACTCGTTCACTAGTAAGATCATTTTGACGCTTACTAGTGAACATGTAAGCCACAAAACGCCCACTAGTTCACTAGTAAGGTCATTTTGACGCTTACTAGTGAACATGTAAGCCACAAAACGCCCACTAGTTCACTAGTAAGATCATTTTGACGCTTACTAGTGAACATGTAAGGCCATAAATGTGCCCACTAGTTCACTAGTAAGTTCATTTTGAGGCTTACTAGTTGACATGTAAGCCACACATCGCCTACTAGTTCACTAGTAAGATCATTTTGAGGCTTACTAGTGAACATGTAAGCCACAAAACGCCCAATAGTTCACTAGTAAGATCATTTTGACGCTTACTAGTGAACATGTAAGCCACAAAACGCTCACTAGTTTACTAGTAAGGTCATTTTGACGCTTACTAGTGAACATGTAAGCCACAAAACGCTCACTAGTTCACTAGTAAGGTCATTTTGACGCTTACTAGTGAACATGTAAGCCGCAAAACGCCCACTAGTTCACTAATAAGATTATTTTGACGCTTACTACTGAACATTTAAGGCCATAAATGTGCCCACTAGTTCACTGGTAAGATGATTTTGACGCTTACTAGTGAACATGTAAGGCCATAAATGTGCCCACTTGTAGTGCTAGTGACATTACACTGTACTTGCATTAAATGCAAATAAGGATGATTACGAAAACATGTAACGGTATCCTATTGGCTGTACGTTTCAAAATAGTGTCATCCCACCAGTCAGGGCTCATGATTTTGGAAATTCTGTGCCCACTTAGTTTTTTAAAACAACAATGGCGGACAGTGTCCTGAGACGTATTCGGCGAAGGTGCAGGGCAATAGAGAGTGCCTGTCATCAAGGGTCTGCCGGTGAAAGTGAAGCACGCGCGATAAACATTTCAATTGCTAATTTAAGAAGAGTTAGTGACCAGTTTAGCGCTGATACTATTCAAAGTTTGATTCAAAGTCCAATAGATCTCCGATCTGTCATCATTGCGGGACCCACTCTAATGGTGGACGTGTTTGTTCCCATGTGGCACATCGTTTGCACACAGGTAAAATGGCTACCATTTTTTGTCATTGGTTTTTCGTATGTATTTTTATTCGAACTACACACGGGTTTTACTGACGACTTGCTGTGACTTACCTTCTATCACCCTGTCAAACGTCGTTTTATACCAGTGGTTTTCCTGCAAATCAGTAGACTATTAAGTAACGCGATGGCTGTACACTTTTAAGCAATAACTAGTGATCTTTTAGTTATTCAATTATAAGTTTGAATTATTTTTTTCTTGAGTAAAATGGTTAGAGAAAATAGCTGCTCGTGGTTTTGAAGCTGCATATACTTTTATGTACATCTGTGTCTATATGCCTGTACTGTATACAGTATATAAAAAACACGTAGTGATTCGTTTGCTTGAATTCCTTAATCCTTTTATTTCCATACTTTAGGTAGACGAGGAAGACCAGCACTTGACATTACAAGTGATCAAATTGAACTGCTCCCCACTCAGGGCTTTACAGTGAGAGCCATCACTGAGATGTTGTGTTGTTCCTCTTCATACCTGCATAAAAAAATGAAGTTTTTTCAGATTTCAGCCAGAAATAGATTTACTCCCATTCATGATGTTGACCTGGAAGAGCATGTCAGAAGATTGCACAGCCAATTTCCCAGATCAGGCTCGGAAGCAAGTGTTCTGCTACATACTCTTGTCCCTTCATGTATATATCATTATATTCATTGTGAAAGTGTACTTTCTTTATTGTGTTGTTTTATGAACCTGTTGCAGATGATGAGGGCATACCTGCGTGCTGATGGTATTGTAGTACAAAGAAAAAGAGTTCGAGAAATCCTCAACCGTATTGAGCCAGCTGCTGCAGCCCAGAGATGGAGCCAGACTGTGGCTAGGAGAACATACTATGTGCCATTCCCCAATAGTTCATGGCACATAGATGGGCATATGCGTCTCATTCGGTAATAAGGGATCATCTTATATTTGTACTCGTGGGAGCATTAGAAAGCCATATTGTATGGACAGCACAGATTAAATTGAATTTTATCATTTGTATATCCAAGTTACACAAACTCCAAATTGCCTCCATGTAGTCTTAAGTGCACAGCAATACCTTCTCTACCGAGATGATATTTCAAACAAGATATGAAACTTGATTGTTTTCTTGTATTTAATCATTATTCTTTTCATGTTTGTTTTACAGGTGGGTGTTTGTGACACATGCCGGCATTGATGGGAATTCCAGGCTAATAACGTACCTTCAACTGGAGCACAGACAACACAGCTTTGACAGTGTTGAAATATTTTGTCCAAGCCACCTGCCTGTATGGGTTACCCTCCAGAGTAAGATCCGACCATGGTGGTGAAAACACTGGTTGCTCTTTTAATGAACCTACTGCAGGGACAAGACACCAAAATTATTTCTAGCTCCAGCCAACACCCCCTCACAATTTACTCACACCTCCCATGGCCTGATTATCCACCAACAGGGGCCCTTTTTGGATTATGATTTTGGCATAGGAACTTTCCTTTCCTATCCTAACCGAGTGAGATGAGCCGGTAGCACCTGGAGCAAAGATCGTCTAAATTTTAATAATGCTTAGGAAAGGTTCTGACCATCCTTTACGAAAGGAAAGGAGATATATTATGCAGCAGGAATATTTAAAGGGGAAGTCTTTTTTTATGTTGTTGTTGTTGTTGTTGTCGACCCCACCCGTGCCCCGACATTGGGGACCGGGCCCTCACTCCGTCTCCCGGATCCCCAGACCCCCCTCCTCCGCCCAGCGGGCGAGCAGGGCCGCCACTCCGCTTGGGTTTCGCCAGAGGTCCTCCGGAGTCAGTGTGGTGGGTATGTTTGTGCAGGTGAACAGGTGTTGTGTGTCGTGCACTTGCGTGCCGCATAGCGCACAGAGTGGTGTTGGGTGTGTGTCCGGTGTAATGTTGTGTAGGTAGGAGTGGAGGGCTGGTGATTTGTTGGTTCGGAGTTGTGCTAGGAGTTGTCTGGTTCTGTGTGGTAGGTCTTGCTCTGATGGGTCTATTTCTGGTGCTGGTGCATGTATTACTTTGTTGTGTTGTCTGGTGTCCAAGTGTGTTTGTACAAAGTGGGTGTGTATGTCTTTCATGTTCGGTTTTATGGTGTCGTTGTTGGTGTCCTGTGGTGCTGTGTCTTTGTTGTGTGTGTAGTTGTTGTTGTGGAAGATTGTTTGTTTCTTTTGTCTGGGTGGTGGTGGTTGTTGAGTGAGTGGGTGTAGTGGGTGGGTTGGGTGTTGGGCTTTTTGTCTGATTTGCGATGCGTGTAGTTTTAGATGGGTGTTCAGTGGGAGAGTTTTTGTTTCCTCATGCAAGTGTTGTATGTTTGTGTCTTGTGTGCATCCTGTTGCTATTCTGAGTGCGGTGTTCTGTGTGGTCTGGAGTTTTGTCTTGTTTGTGTCCGATAGTGTTGGTGACCATATAGTGTTTGCGTATTCGAGGCGTGTGAGTGTGGTTGCTTTGTATGTGGTGAGTATAGTTTCTTTGGATTTTCCCCAGTGAGTGGTTGTTAAGGCTTTAAGTATTTTGTTTGATTGCTTGGCGCGGGTTAGAGTGTGTTGTGTGTGTTTTGAGAAGGTGAGTTTGGGGTCCCATGTTAATCCCAGTATTTTGGGTTCGCGGACTGTGGGTAGGGTGGTGTTATCTATTTGTAAAGTGAGCCTGTTGCTGTATTCTGCCGGATCCGGTGTGAACAGAGTGGTGGTGGTTTTGTCTGCGTTGAGTGTGAGTTGGTTCTGTTTTGTCCAGTTGTATATGTCGTGGAGATATTTTTGTACTTGTTGTTGTGCCTGTTGTGGTTTGACATGTGTGGATAGAATGGTGATGTCGTCTGCATATGTAACTGTGTGTACATTTGGAGGTGGTTGTGGTAAGTCTGCCATGTATATGTTGAATAGTGTTGGTGAAAGTACTCCCCCCTGTGGTAACCCCGTTTTCGTGTTTCTATGTTCTGATGTTTCCCCCGGTATTGAGTGTATTGTCTGCGTCCCCTTATGTAGTTGAAGATGTATTTGATGATGATGTTTGGGGTGTTAGTGTTGTTGAGTTTGTTTGTGAGTGTGTGTAGGTTTACCGTGTCAAAGGCTTTGGACATGTCTAGGGCTATGGCAACTGTTCGTTGTGGTGGTTTTTGTTGATTGAAACCTGTGGCTATGATGTTGTGTATGTGGTGTAGTGCTGTGGTTGTGGAGTGTTGTTTTCAGAAGCCGTGTTGGTGAGAGGGTAGTTGAGTGTTGTTGGTAATGAAGGGTAGTATTACCTTTTCCATTGTTTTGGCTATTGGGCTGAGTAGTGCTATTGGTCTGTAAGATGGGCCGAGTGCGTGGTTTTTGTTGGGTTTTGGTATTGGGATTATTTTTGCAGTCTTCCATATTGCGGGGATGGTGTTGGTGTTGAGTGATGTGTTGTAAGTGTGTGTGAGTAGTGTTATTGCTTTGGGGCCTAGGTGTTTCAGATGTCTGATGTTTATGTTGTCTGGGCCTGTGGAGTTGTTGCTTTTGGAGCGTTGTAGTGCTTGTTTGACTTGTTCTGTGATGGTTATGGGCGTGGTGTTGAGTTTTCGTATTTTGCGTTGTAGTTGTCTGTATGTTCTGTTGGTTTTGTGTTGTATTATGTTGGTGAATTGTTTGTTGAATGCTCGTGCTTTCTGTTTGTTGGATATTGCCGTGTGTTGTCCGAACTGTATTGTGGTGTTTTCTGGTGCTTTTTGTTCTTTGTTTGATAGTCTTGTTACTGTGTTCCAGAGTATGTGTTGTTTGTGTCTGTGGTTCCATGCATCCGTTAAGTGTTCTTTCCATAGCTCTTGTTTGTGCTTTTGGATTTGTGTGTCTATTTCTTTGTTTAGGTCTGTGATGCGTGGGTCTTGGTGGTTTTGTTGTCTGATGTCGTTTCTTTGGCTGATGAGTGTTCTGATGTGTTGTGGTAGGAGAAGTGATTTGCTTTTTATTTTTCCGTGGGGTATGTGGTGTTTGTCTGCTCTAAGTATGAGGTTTGTGAGCATGGTGTTGGCTGTGTGGATGTTGTCAGGTATGGTTATGTTCTCCAGTGCTGATTCTATTTCAGAGGTGTATCCTTCCCAGTCTGCTTTCCTGTAATTTGTGTAAGTTTGAAGGTGTTGTTGTAGGCGGAAAGGAGCACGCGTGTTGTGTGTGATTTTGATAGGAAGGTGGTCTGAACTGAGTGCGTGTATTGTGGTCCATGTTGTTCTGTTTGTGATGCTGTTGCTGGCTGTTGTGATGTCCGGTGATGTTGGTTGTTGGTTGATGTTTGTAGGTTTTCTGGTGGGTGTGTTTGTGTTTAGAGTGATTTGTTGGGAGTTTTGTAGTATGTCTGCAATGAGGGTGCCTCTGTGGTCGTCGTAGGGCGAGTGCCATTGTGTTGAGTGAGCGTTGATGTCTGCGGTTAGAATGGTGTTGTTCAGCGAGTTTATGTATTGGAAGGTGTTGGTGATGTCTGTGTCTTCTGTGGCGTGGTCTGGTCGGGTGGTATCTCTGGGGGGTATATACATGTTGCATATGTGTAGTCTTTTGTGGTTGGTTATGTGAATCTTTACGGTTTGAATTTCTGTAGTGTTGGTGTTGATGTTGTTGGGGATGTTCATGGGAGTGAATGTGACTGATTTGTGAATGTATGTGAGCAGTCCTCCTCCTCCCTTGTGTTCTCTGTCTTTCCTAATGCTGGTGTAGTTGGTGAGACGAGGTGTGTTGTGTTGTTTTTCTAGTTTGGTTTCTTGTATGGTGATGATGTCTGCGTGCTGTTGTAAGGCGAGTTCTTCTAGTTCTGTTTTCTTGTTTTGGATGCCGTTGATGTTTATTTGTAGTATGGTCAGTGTGTGTTTGTTGTTTTTGTTGGTGGGTGTTGTTCTTTGTGGGTTGTTCGGGGGTTGTGGTGTTGGGGTGTTTGTTGTTTGCGTGTGTGTTCTGCATGTCCACGTGTTTGTGTATATGCGGGTGGTGATGCCGGAGCAATGTCTGTGTATCCAGTGTGGGTGTGTTGAGTTGCATCTGAGTGAGGTTTGTCTGCGTGTGATGATTCTATTGCAGCTATTGCAGGTCCAGGTTTGGGGGGGTGGTCTTGTGTTTGTTGTATCTCTGTTGGAGTTGTCTGTCCGTGTTGCCTTTGAGGGTAGTGTTGGTGAGGCGAGTGTGTTGTTTTGGTCTGTTTGTGCTCTGCTGCCTGTTGGTGTCCTACGAGGTGTTGTTGTTCGTGGTGGTGTTTTGGGATGTAGTCTGCATTTCCATGTTATGTTGTATTGTCTAGTGTTTATGTTTGTGCAATGTTTGTGTACCCAGTGTGGTGTGTGGTGGTTGCATCTGAAGGATGTCTGTCTTCTTGTAATCTGTTGTGTGCAAATGTCGCATGTCCAGGTAGTTTGTTGTGTGTGTGTTTGTTGCATGCGTGAGAGTGTCTGTGTGGGCCCCGGATTTGTCTCTATGTCCCCCGCCTGGAGCAAAAGGTCCGCCCGCCACCCTGCCAGATTCAGGGGGCGGTTAGCCGAAAAAAAAAAAAACGGCCGTAAGGGCACCCCGTTCGGGGTGCAGGGATTGGTTCCTTGATTTGTCCCCCCGTTCGGGGGAAACCCTCCAACTGCGAGTAAGCCAAGGAGTTTGGAGGTACAGCAGGTTGATAGCAGTGTGATCGAGCAGATTAGATAGAGTAGAATTTGAATGGGGCTTCACTGATTTATTTCATACAATTCATATCTAAAACACAGTTGAAAAATATTTGATTGTTAAAATATTTAAATACAAGAACTATATCAAGAAATTAACAAAACATAGTTTTTTTAGTTAGGAGAAAAGTCTAAAAACATATCACAAATGACAAACGTTGTGCCTCTCCTCTTCCTGTTCTTCAATGAAGCTGATCACCCTCCAGCTCCCGTTAGAAACATCGTGCTGCTGAAGGTGTGCCGGCAGAATGGTTGTGATACAGGAGGTGCTGTGGACTCTCCCAGAAACGAGGACCTAGTTTAGTTGTAGATCCAGTAAAACATAGTGCAAATGTGACATTATTTATAATGCACAGTTACAGTCTTGTGAATATTAAAAAATGTACTTCATGTAATGCAGGAAGCGAATATTTCAAACGAACTAAGGCAGCAAACGGTAAGAGCAAAATCGTGTTCCAAACATTAACTCTTTTTTTAAATGTCAATTAGCTTGTGAGTAATAAGACAAAATGTGACTGTCAGACAGAGAACTGTCAGAGCAAACGGGAGATTTTAGAAAGTCCTGCCGAAATAAATCTGCACCCGACTGCGACTGTCAGCGTTGAACTGCCGCCATTGCTGTCAAAGTCAGACACATCTCCAAAATTGTTGGAGCAAATTTTTAAGCAGGCTTCATCTTGATAAATTGACCACGTATTTGACATTTACACCATAACGTTACCGCCTAAAATAATCGTAAAACAAAATTTTGTGTAACAACAAGAGTAATATGTACCCCAAAAGCTTTCAAAGCGTCTGAAAGTTTTCTCCTCCGTTTTTGTTGGGGCTTGGCTCGAAATGCATCATGATTGGCCGCCCGAAGTCCACGTGTCTGTCGGACGTGCTCTCATTGGTCTACAATACCATCACGGATGAATAAATACTCAAAGGGCTTGCCAGGCAAGCCCTTTGAACCCTTTAAATACTCAATGGGCTTGCCTGGCAAGCCCTTTGAGTATTTATTCCATATTGCCCACTAGTTCACTAGTAAGGTCATTTTGACGCTTACTAGTGAACTAGTAAGGTCATTTTGACGCTTACTAGTGAACATGTAAGGCCATAAATGTGCCCACTAGTTCACTAGTAAGATCATTTTGAGGCTTACTAGTTGACATGTAAGCCACAAAACGCCCGCTAGTTCACTAGTAAGATAATTTTGAGGCTTCTAGTGAACATGTAAGCCACAGAACGCCCACTAGTTCACTAGTAAGATCATTTTGACGCTTACTAGTGAACATGTAAGCCACAAAACGCTCACTAGTTCACTAGTAAGGTCATTTTGACGCTTACTAGTGAACATGTAAGCCACAAAACGCTCACTGGTTCACTAGTAAGGTAATTTTGACGCTTACTAGTGAACATGTAAGCCACAAAACGCCCACTAGTTCCCTAGTAAGATCATTTTGCCGCTTATTTATGAACATGTCAGCCACAAAACGCTCACTCGTTCACTAGTAAGATCATTTTGACGCTTACTAGTGAACATGTAAGCCACAAAACGCCCACTAGTTCACTAGTAAGGTCATTTTGACGCTTACTAGTGAACATGTAAGCCACAAAACGCCCACTAGTTCACTAGTAAGATCATTTTGACGCTTACTAGTGAACATGTAAGGCCATAAATGTGCCCACTAGTTCACTAGTAAGTTCATTTTGAGGCTTACTAGTTGACATGTAAGCCACACATCGCCTACTAGTTCACTAGTAAGATCATTTTGAGGCTTACTAGTGAACATGTAAGCCACAAAACGCCCAATAGTTCACTAGTAAGATCATTTTGACGCTTACTAGTGAACATGTAAGCCACAAAACGCTCACTAGTTTACTAGTAAGGTCATTTTGACGCTTACTAGTGAACATGTAAGCCACAAAACGCTCACTAGTTCACTATCCATCCATCCATCCATAATAAGATAATTTTGACGCTTACTACTGAACATTTAAGGCCATAAATGTGCCCACTAGTTCACTGGTAAGATGATTTTGACGCTTACTAGTGAACATGTAAGGCCATAAATGTGCCCACTTGTAGTGCTAGTGACATTACACTGTACTTGCATTAAATGCAAATAAGGATGATTACGAAAACATGTAACGGTATCCTATTGGCTGTACGTTTCAAAATAGTGTCATCCCACCAGTCAGGGCTCATGATTTTGGAAATTCTGTGCCCACTTAGTTTTTTAAAACAACAATGGCGGACAGTGTCCTGAGACGTATTCGGCGAAGGTGCAGGGCAATAGAGAGTGCCTGTCATCAAGGGTCTGCCGGTGAAAGTGAAGCACGCGCGATAAACATTTCAATTGCTAATTTAAGAAGAGTTAGTGACCAGTTTAGCGCTGATACTATTCAAAGTTTGATTCAAAGTCCAATAGAACTCCGATCTGTCATCATTGCGGGACCCACTCCTAATGGTGGACGTGTTTGTTCCCATGTGGCACATCGTTTGCACACAGGTAAAATGGCTACCATTTTTTGTCATTGGTTTTTCGTATGTATTTTTATTCGAACTACACACGGGTTTTACTGACGACTTGCTGTGACTTACCTTCTATCACCCTGTCAAACGTCGTTTTATACCAGTGGTTTTCCTGCAAATCAGTAGACTATTAAGTAACGCGATGGCTGTACACTTTTAAGCAATAACTAGTGATCTTTTAGTTATTCAATTATAAGTTTGAATTCTTTTTTTCTTGAGTAAAATGGTTAGAGAAAATAGCTGCTCGTGGTTTTGAAGCTGCATATACTTTTATGTACATCTGTGTCTATATGCCTGTACTGTATACAGTATATAAAAAACACGTAGTGATTCGTTTGCTTGAATTCCTTAATCCTTTTATTTCCATACTTTAGGTAGACGAGGAAGACCAGCACTTGACATAACAAGTGATCAAATTGAACTGCTCCCCACTCAGGGCTTTACAGTGAGAGCCATCACTGAGATGTTGTGTTGTTCCTCTTCATACCTGCATAAAAAAATGAAGTTTTTTCAGATTTCAGCCAGAAATAGATTTACTCCCATTCATGATGTTGACCTGGAAGAGCATGTCAGAAGATTGCACAGCCAATTTCCCAGATCAGGCTCGGAAGCAAGTGTTCTGCTACATACTCTTGTCCCTTCATGTATATATCATTATATTCATTGTGAAAGTGTACTTTCTTTATTGTGTTGTTTTATGAACCTGTTGCAGATGATGAGGGCATACCTGCGTGCTGATGGTATTGTAGTACAAAGAAAAAGAGTTCGAGAAATCCTCAACCGTATTGAGCCAGCTGCTGCAGCCCAGAGATGGAGCCAGACTGTGGCTAGAAGAACATACTATGTGCCATTCCCCAATAGTTTATGGCACATAGATGGGCATATGCGTCTCATTCGGTAATAAGGGATCATCTTATATTTGTACTCGTGGGAGCATTAGAAAGCCATATTGTATGGACAGCACAGATTAAATTGAATTTTATCATTTGTATATCCAAATTACACAAACTCCAAATTGCCTCCATGTAGTCTTAAGTGCACAGCAATACCTTCTCTACCGAGATGATATTTCAAACAAGATATGAAACTTGATTGTTTTCTTGTATTTAATCATTATTCTTTTCATGTTTGTTTTACAGGTGGGTGTTTGTGACACATGCCGGCATTGATGGGAATTCCAGGCTAATAACGTACCTTCAACTGGAGCACAGACAACACAGCTTTGACAGTGTTGAAATATTTTGTCCAAGCCACCTGCCTGTATGGGTTACCCTCCAGAGTAAGATCCGACCATGGTGGTGAAAACACTGGTTGCTCTTTTAATGAACCTACTGCAGGGACAAGACACCAAAATTATTTCTAGCTCCAGCCAACACCCCCTCACAATTTACTCACACCTCCCATGGCCTGATTATCCACCAACAGGGGCCCTTTTTGGATTATCATTTTGGCATAGGAACTTTCCTTTCCTATCCTAACCGAGTGAGATGAGCCGGTAGCACCTGGAGCAAAGATCGTCTAAATTTTAATAATGCTTAGGAAAGGTTCTGACCATCCTTTACGAAAGGAAAGGAGATATATTATGCAGCAGGAATATTTAAAGGGGAAGTCTTTTTTTATGTTGTTGTTGTTGTTGTCGACCCCACCCGTGCCCCGACATTGGGGGACCGGGCCCTCACTCCGTCTCCCGGATCCCCAGTCCCCCCTCCTCCGCCCAGCGGGCGAGCAGGGCCGCCACTCCGCTTGGGTTTCGCCAGAGGTCCTCCGGAGTCAGTGTGGTGGGTATGTTTGTGCAGGTGAACAGGTGTTGTGTGTCGTGCACTTGCGTGCCGCATAGCGCACAGAGTGGTGTTGGGTGTCTGTCCGGTGTAATGTTGTGTAGGTAGGAGTGGAGGGCTGGTGATTTGTTGGTTCGGAGTTGTGCTAGGAGTTGTCTGGTTCTGTGTGGTAGGTCTTGCTCTGATGGGTCTATTTCTGGTGCTGGTGCATGTATTACTTTGTTGTGTTGTCTGGTGTCCAAGTGTGTTTGTACAAAGTGGGTGTGTATGTCTTTCATGTTCTGTTTTATGGTGTCGTTGTTGGTGTCCTGTGGTGCTGTGTCTTTGTTGTGTGTGTAGTTGTTGTTGTGGAAGATTGTTTTTTTTCTTTTGTCTGGGTGGTGGTGGTTGTTGAGTGAGTGGGTGTAGTAGGTGGGTTGGGTGTTGGGCTTTTTGTCTGATTTGCGATGCGTGTAGTTTTAGATGGGTGTTCAGTGGGAGAGTTTTTGTTTCCTCATGCAAGTGTTGTATGTTTGTGTCTTGTGTGCATCCTGTTGCTATTCTGAGTGCGGTGTTCTGTGTGGTCTGGAGTTTTGTCTTGTTTGTGTCCGATAGTGTTGGTGACCATATAGTGTTTGCGTATTCGAGGCGTGTGAGTGTGGTTGCTTTGTATGTGGTGAGTATAGTTTCTTTGGATTTTCCCCAGTGAGTGGTTGTTAAGGCATTAAGTATTTTGTTTGATTGCTTGGCGCGGGTTAGAGTGTGTTGTGTGTGTTTTGAGAAGGTGAGTTTGGGGTCCCATGTTAATCCCAGTATTTTGGGTTCGCGGACTGTGGGTAGGGTGGTGTTATCTATTTGTAAAGTGAGCCTGTTGCTGTATTCTGCCGGATCCGGTGTGAACAGAGTGGTGGTGGTTTTGTCTGCGTTGAGTGTGAGTTGGTTCTGTTTTGTCCAGTTGTATATGTCGTGGAGATATTTTTGTACTTGTTGTTGTGCCTGTTGTGGTTTGACATGTGTGGATAGAATGGTGATGTCGTCTGCATATGTAACTGTGTGTACATTTGGAGGTGGTTGTGGTAAGTCTGCCATGTATATGTTGAATAGTGTTGGTGAAAGTACTCCCCCCTGTGGTACCCCCGTTTTCGTGTTTCTGTGTTCTGATGTTTCCCCCCGGTATTGAGTGTATTGTCTGCGTCCCCTTATGTAGTTGAAGATGTATTTGATGATGATGTTTGGGGTGTTAGTGTTGTTGAGTTTGTTTGTGAGTGTGTGTAGGTTTACCGTGTCAAAGGCTTTGGACATGTCTAGGGCTATGGCAACTGTTCGTTGTGGTGGTTTTTGTTGATTGAAACCTGTGGCTATGATGTTGTGTATGTGGTGTAGTGCTGTGGTTGTGGAGTGTTGTTTTCGGAAGCCGTGTTGGTGAGAGGGTAGTTGAGTGTTGTTGGTAATGAAGGGTAGTATTACCTTTTCCATTGTTTTGGCTATTGGGCTGAGTAGTGCTATTGGTCTGTAGGATGGGCCGAGTGCGTGGTTTTTGTTGGGTTTTGGTATTGGGATTATTTTTGCAGTCTTCCATATTGCGGGGATGGTGTTGGTGTTGAGTGATGTGTTGTAAGTGTGTGTGAGTAGTGTTATTGCTTTGGGGCCGAGGTGTTTCAGATGTCTGATGTTTATGTTGTCTGGGCCTGTGGAGTTGTTGTTTTTGGAGCGTTGTAGTGCTTGTTTGACTTGTTGTTCTGTGATGGTTATGGGCGTGGTGTTGAGTTTTCGTATTTTGCGTTGTAGTTGTCTGTATGTTCTGTTGGTTTTGTGTTGTATTATGTTGGTGAATTGTTTGTTGAATGCTCGTGCTTTCTGTTTGTTGGATATTGCCGTGTGTTGTCCGAACTGTATTGTGGTGTTTTCTGGTGCTTTTTGTTCTTTGTTAGATAGTCTTGTTACTGTGTTCCAGAGTATGTATTGTTTGTGTCTGTGGTTCCATGCATCCGTTAAGTGTTCTTTCCATAGCTCTTGTTTGTGTTTTTGGATTTGTTTGTCTATTTCTTTGTTTAGGTCTGTGATGCGTGGGTCTTGGTGGTTTTGTTGTCTGATGTCGTTTCTTTGGCTGATGAGTGTTCTGATGTGTTGTGGTAGGAGAAGTGATTTGCTTTTTATTTTTCCGTGGGGTATGTGGTGTTTGTCTGCTGTAAGTATGAGGTTTGTGAGCATGGTGTTGGCTGTGTGGATGTTGTCAGGTATGGTTAAGTTCTCCAGTGCTGATTCTATTTCAGAGGTGTATCCTTCCCAGTCTGCTTTCCTGTAATTTGTGTAAGTTTGAAGGTGTTGTTGTAGGCGGAAAGGAGCACGCGTGTTGTGTGTGATTTTGATAGGAAGGTGGTCTGAACTGAGTGCGTGTATTGTGGTCCATGTTGTTCTGTTTGTGATGCTGTTGCTGGCTGTTGTGATGTCCGGTGATGTTGGTTGTTGGTTGATGTTTGTAGGTTTTCTGGTAGGTGTGTTTGCGTTTAGAGTGATTTGTTGGGAGTTCTGTAGTATGTCTGCAATGAGGGTGCCTCTGTGGTCGTCGTAGGGAGAGTGCCATTGTGTTGAGTGAGCGTTGATGTCTGCGGTTAGAATGGTGTTGTTCAGCGAGTTTATGTATTGGAAGGTGTTGGGGATGTCTGTGTCTTCTGTGGCGTGGTCTGGTCGGGTGGTATCTCTGGGGGGTATATACATGTTGCATATGTGTAGTCTTTTGTGGTTGGTTATGTGAATCTTTACGGTTTGAATTTCTGTAGTGTTGGTGTTAATGTTGTTGGGGATGTTCATGGGAGTGAATGTGACTGATTTGTGAATGTATGTGAGCAGTCCTCCTCCTCCCTTGTGTTCTCTGTCTTTCCTAATGCTGGTGTAGTTGGTGAGACGAGGTGTGTTGTGTTGTTTTTCTAGTTTGGTTTCTTGTATGGTGATGATGTCTGCGTGCTGTTGTGAGGCGAGTTCTTCTAGTTCTGTTTTCTTGTTTTGGATGCCGTTGATGTTTATTTGTAGTATGGTCAGTGTGTGTTTGTTGTTTTTGTTGGTGGGTGTTGTTCTTTGTGGGTTGTTCGGGGGTTGTGGTGTTGGGGTGTTTGTTGTTTGCGTGTGTGTTCTGCATGTCCACGTGTTTGTGTATTGGCGGGTGGTGATGCCGGAGCAATGTCTGTGTATCCAGTGTGGGTGTGTTGAGTTGCATCTGAGTGAGGTTTGTCTGCGTGTGATGATTCTATTGCAGCTATTGCAGGTCCAGGTTTGGGGGGGGTGGTCTTGTGTTTGTTGTATCTCTGTTGGAGTTGTCTGTCCGTGTTGCCTTTGAGGGTAGTGTTGGTGAGGCGAGTGTGTTGTTTTGGTCTGTTGGTGCTCTGCTGCCTGTTGGTGTCCTACGAGGTGTTGTTGTTCGTGGTGGTGTTTTGGGATGTAGTCTGTATTTCCATGTTATGTTGTATTGTCTAGTGTTTATGTTTGTGCAATGTTTGTGTACCCAGTGTGGTGTGTGGTGGTTGCATCTGAAGGATGTCTGTCTTCTTGTAATCTGTTGTGTGCAAATGTCGCATGTCCAGGTAGTTTGTTGTGTGTGTGTTTGTTGCGTGCGTGAGAGTGTCTGTGTGGGCCCCGGATTTGTCTCTATGTCCCCCGCCTGGAGCAAAAGGTCCGCCCGCCACCCTGCCAGGTTCAGGGGGCGGTTAGCCGAAAAAAAAAAAAACGGCCGTAAGGGCACCCCGTTCGGGGTGCAGGGATTGGTTCCTTGATTTGTCCCCCCGTTCGGGGGAAACCCTCCAACTGCGAGTAAGCCAAGGAGTTTGGAGGTACAGCAGGTTGATAGCAGTGTGATCGAGCAGATTAGATAGAGTAGAATTTGAATGGGGCTTCACTGATTTATTTCATACAATTCATATCTAAAACACAGTTGAAAAATATTTGATTGTTAAAATATTTAAATACAAGAACTATATCAAGAAATTAACAAAACATAGTTTTTTTAGTTAGGAGAAAAGTCTAAAAACATATCACAAATGACAAACGTTGTGCCTCTCCTCCTCCTGTTCTTCAATGAAGCTGATCACCCTCCAGCTCCCGTTAGAAACATCGTGCTGCTGAAGGTGTGCCGGCAGAATGGTTGTGATACAGGAGGTGCTGTGGACTCTCCCAGAAACGAGGACCTAGTTTAGTTGTAGATCCAGTAAAACATAGTGCAAATGTGACATTATTTATAATGCACAGTTACAGTCTTGTGAATATTAAAAAATGTACTTCATGTAATGCAGGAAGCGAATATTTCAAACGAACTAAGGCAGCAAACAGTAAGAGCAAAATCGTGTTCCAAACATTAACTCTTTTTTTAAATGTCAATTAGCTTGTGAGTAATAAGACAAAATGTGACTGTCAGACAGAGAACTGTCAGAGCAAACGGGAGATTTTAGAAAGTCCTGCCGAAATAAATCTGCACCCGACTGCGACTGTCAGCGTTGAACTGCCGCCATTGCTGTCAAAGTCAGACACATCTCCAAAATTGTTGGAGCAAATTTTTAAGCAGGCTTCATCTTGATAAATTGACCACGTATTTGACATTTACACCATAACGTTACCGCCTAAAATAATCGTAAAACAAAATTTTGTGTAACAACAAGAGTAATATGTACCCCAAAAGCTTTCAAAGCGTCTGAAAGTTTTCTCCTCCGTTTTTGTTGGGGCTTGGCTCGAAATGCATCATGATTGGCCGCCCGAAGTCCACGTGTCTGTCGGACGTGCTCTCATTGGTCTACAATACCATCACGGATGAATAAATACTCAAAGTGCTTGCCAGGCAAGCCCTTTGAACCCTTTAAATACTCAATGGGCTTGCCTGGCAAGCCCTTTGAGTATTTATTCCATATTGCCCACTAGTTCACTAGTAAGGTCATTTTGACGCTTACTAGTGAACTAGTAAGGTCATTTTGACGCTTACTAGTGAACATGTAAGGCCATAAATGTGCCCACTAGTTCACTAGTAAGATCATTTTGAGGCTTACTAGTTGACATGTAAGCCACAAAACGCCCGCTAGTTCACTAGTAAGATAATTTTGAGGCTTCTAGTGAACATGTAAGCCACAAAACGCCCACTAGTTCACTAGTAAGATCATTTTGACGCTTACTAGTGAACATGTAAGGCCATAAATGTGCCCACTAGTTCACTAGTAAGTTCATTTTGAGGCTTACTAGTTGACATGTAAGCCACACATCGCCTACTAGTTCACTAGTAAGATCATTTTGAGGCTTACTAGTGAACATGTAAGCCACAAAACGCCCAATAGTTCACTAGTAAGATCATTTTGACGCTTACTAGTGAACATGTAAGCCACAAAACGCTCACTAGTTTACTAGTAAGGTCATTTTGACGCTTACTAGTGAACATGTAAGCCACAAAACGCTCACTAGTTCACTAGTAAGGTCATTTTGACGCTTACTAGTGAACATGTAAGCCGCAAAACGCCCACTAGTTCACTAATAAGATAATTTTGACGCTTACTACTGAACATTTAAGGCCATAAATGTGCCCACTAGTTCACTGGTAAGATGATTTTGACGCTTACTAGTGAACATGTAAGGCCATAAATGTGCCCACTTGTAGTGCTAGTGACATTACACTGTACTTGCATTAAATGCAAATAAGGATGATTACGAAAACATGTAACGGTATCCTATTGGCTGTACGTTTCAAAATAGTGTCATCCCACCAGTCAGGGCTCATGATTTTGGAAATTCTGTGCCCACTTAGTTTTTTAAAACCCCGTTTTCGTGTTTCTATGTTCTGATGTTTCCCCCCGGTATTGAGTGTATTGTCTGCGTCCCCTTATGTAGTTGAAGATGTATTTGATGATGATGTTTGGGGTGTTAGTGTTGTTGAGTTTGTTTGTGAGTGTGTGTAGGTTTACCGTGTCAAAGGCTTTGGACATGTCTAGGGCTATGGCAACTGTTCGTTGTGGTGGTTTTTGTTGATTGAAACCTGTGGCTATGATGTTGTGTATGTGGTGTAGTGCTGTGGTTGTGGAGTGTTGTTTTCGGAAGCCGTGTTGGTGAGAGGGTAGTTGAGTGTTGTTGGTAATGAAGGGTAGTATTACCTTTTCCATTGTTTTGGCTATTGGGCTGAGTAGTGCTATTGGTCTGTAAGATGGGCCGAGTGCGTGGTTTTTGTTGGGTTTTGGTATTGGGATTATTTTTGCAGTCTTCCATATTGCGGGGATGGTGTTGGTGTTGAGTGATGTGTTGTAAGTGTGTGTGAGTAGTGTTATTGCTTTGGGGCCTAGGTGTTTCAGATGTCTGATGTTTATGTTGTCTGGGCCTGTGGAGTTGTTGCTTTTGGAGCGTTGTAGTGCTTGTTTGACTTGTTGTTCTGTGATGGTTATGGGCGTGGTGTTGAGTTTTCGTATTTTGCGTTGTAGTTGTCTGTATGTTCTGTTGGTTTTGTGTTGTATTATGTTGGTGAATTGTTTGTTGAATGCTCGTGCTTTCTGTTTGTTGGATATTGCCGTGTGTTGTCCGAACTGTATTGTGGTGTTTTCTGGTGCTTTTTGTTCTTTGTTTGATAGTCTTGTTACTGTGTTCCAGAGTATGTGTTGTTTGTGTCTGTGGTTCCATGCATCCGTTAAGTGTTCTTTCCATAGCTCTTGTTTGTGCTTTTGGATTTGTGTGTCTATTTCTTTGTTTAGGTCTGTGATGCGTGGGTCTTGGTGGTTTTGTTGTCTGATGTCGTTTCTTTGGCTGATGAGTGTTCTGATGTGTTGTGGTAGGAGAAGTGATTTGCTTTTTATTTTTCCGTGGGGTATGTGGTGTTTGTCTGCTCTAAGTATGAGGTTTGTGAGCATGGTGTTGGCTGTGTGGATGTTGTCAGGTATGGTTATGTTCTCCAGTGCTGATTCTATTTCAGAGGTGTATCCTTCCCAGTCTGCTTTCCTGTAATTTGTGTAAGTTTGAAGGTGTTGTTGTAGGCGGAAAGGAGCACGCGTGTTGTGTGTGATTTTGATAGGAAGGTGGTCTGAACTGAGTGCGTGTATTGTGGTCCATGTTGTTCTGTTTGTGATGCTGTTGCTGGCTGTTGTGATGTCCGGTGATGTTGGTTGTTGGTTGATGTTTGTAGGTTTTCTGGTGGGTGTGTTTGTGTTTAGAGTGATTTGTTGGGAGTTTTGTAGTATGTCTGCAATGAGGGTGCCTCTGTGGTCGTCGTAGGGCGAGTGCCATTGTGTTGAGTGAGCGTTGATGTCTGCGGTTAGAATGGTGTTGTTCAGCGAGTTTATGTATTGGAAGGTGTTGGTGATGTCTGTGTCTTCTGTGGCGTGGTCTGGTCGGGTGGTATCTCTGGGGGGTATATACATGTTGCATATGTGTAGTCTTTTGTGGTTGGTTATGTGAATCTTTACGGTTTGAATTTCTGTAGTGTTGGTGTTGATGTTGTTGGGGATGTTCATGGGAGTGAATGTGACTGATTTGTGAATGTATGTGAGCAGTCCTCCTCCTCCCTTGTGTTCTCTGTCTTTCCTAATGCTGGTGTAGTTGGTGAGACGAGGTGTGTTGTGTTGTTTTTCTAGTTTGGTTTCTTGTATGGTGATGATGTCTGCGTGCTGTTGTAAGGCGAGTTCTTCTAGTTCTGTTTTCTTGTTTTGGATGCCGTTGATGTTTATTTGTAGTATGGTCAGTGTGTGTTTGTTGTTTTTGTTGGTGGGTGTTGTTCTTTGTGGGTTGTTCGGGGGTTGTGGTGTTGGGGTGTTTGTTGTTTGCGTGTGTGTTCTGCATGTCCACGTGTTTGTGTATATGCGGGTGGTGATGCCGGAGCAATGTCTGTGTATCCAGTGTGGGTGTGTTGAGTTGCATCTGAGTGAGGTTTGTCTGCGTGTGATGATTCTATTGCAGCTATTGCAGGTCCAGGTTTGGGGGGGTGGTCTTGTGTTTGTTGTATCTCTGTTGGAGTTGTCTGTCCGTGTTGCCTTTGAGGGTAGTGTTGGTGAGGCGAGTGTGTTGTTTTGGTCTGTTTGTGCTCTGCTGCCTGTTGGTGTCCTACGAGGTGTTGTTGTTCGTGGTGGTGTTTTGGGATGTAGTCTGCATTTCCATGTTATGTTGTATTGTCTAGTGTTTATGTTTGTGCAATGTTTGTGTACCCAGTGTGGTGTGTGGTGGTTGCATCTGAAGGATGTCTGTCTTCTTGTAATCTGTTGTGTGCAAATGTCGCATGTCCAGGTAGTTTGTTGTGTGTGTGTTTGTTGCATGCGTGAGAGTGTCTGTGTGGGCCCCGGATTTGTCTCTATGTCCCCCGCCTGGAGCAAAAGGTCCGCCCGCCACCCTGCCAGATTCAGGGGGCGGTTAGCCGAAAAAAAAAA
Organism: Hippocampus zosterae; assembly: GCF_025434085.1. Taxonomy (NCBI): domain Eukaryota; kingdom Metazoa; phylum Chordata; class Actinopteri; order Syngnathiformes; family Syngnathidae; genus Hippocampus; species Hippocampus zosterae. The sequence goes on along the minus strand of NC_067452.1, from coordinate 10,808,679 downwards.
AAAACGGCCGTAAGGGCACCCCGTTCGGGGTGCAGGGATTGGTTCCTTGATTTGTCCCCCCGTTCGGGGGAAACCCTCCAACTGCGAGTAAGCCAAGGAGTTTGGAGGTACAGCAGGTTGATAGCAGTGTGATCGAGCAGATTAGATAGAGTAGAATTTGAATGGGGCTTCACTGATTTATTTCATACAATTCATATCTAAAACACAGTTGAAAAATATTTGATTGTTAAAATATTTAAATACAAGAACTATATCAAGAAATTAACAAAACATAGTTTTTTTAGTTAGGAGAAAAGTCTAAAAACATATCACAAATGACAAACGTTGTGCCTCTCCTCCTCCTGTTCTTCAATGAAGCTGATCACCCTCCAGCTCCCGTTAGAAACATCGTGCTGCTGAAGGTGTGCCGGCAGAATGGTTGTGATACAGGAGGTGCTGTGGACTCTCCCAGAAACGAGGACCTAGTTTAGTTGTAGATCCAGTAAAACATAGTGCAAATGTGACATTATTTATAATGCACAGTTACAGTCTTGTGAATATTAAAAAATGTACTTCATGTAATGCAGGAAGCGAATATTTCAAACGAACTAAGGCAGCAAACGGTAAGAGCAAAATCGTGTTCCAAACATTAACTCTTTTTTTAAATGTCAATTAGCTTGTGAGTAATAAGACAAAATGTGACTGTCAGACAGAGAACTGTCAGAGCAAACGGGAGATTTTAGAAAGTCCTGCCGAAATAAATCTGCACCCGACTGCGACTGTCAGCGTTGAACTGCCGCCATTGCTGTCAAAGTCAGACACATCTCCAAAATTGTTGGAGCAAATTTTTAAGCAGGCTTCATCTTGATAAATTGACCACGTATTTGACATTTACACCATAACGTTACCGCCTAAAATAATCGTAAAACAAAATTTTGTGTAACAACAAGAGTAATATGTACCCCAAAAGCTTTCAAAGCGTCTGAAAGTTTTCTCCTCCGTTTTTGTTGGGGCTTGGCTCGAAATGCATCATGATTGGCCGCCCGAAGTCCACGTGTCTGTCGGACGTGCTCTCATTGGTCTACAATACCATCACGGATGAATAAATACTCAAAGGGCTTGCCAGGCAAGCCCTTTGAACCCTTTAAATACTCAATGGGCTTGCCTGGCAAGCCCTTTGAGTATTTATTCCATATTGCCCACTAGTTCACTAGTAAGGTCATTTTGACGCTTACTAGTGAACTAGTAAGGTCATTTTGACGCTTACTAGTGAACATGTAAGGCCATAAATGTGCCCACTAGTTCACTAGTAAGATCATTTTGAGGCTTACTAGTTGACATGTAAGCCACAAAACGCCCGCTAGTTCACTAGTAAGATAATTTTGAGGCTTCTAGTGAACATGTAAGCCACAGAACGCCCACTAGTTCACTAGTAAGATCATTTTGACGCTTACTAGTGAACATGTAAGCCACAAAACGCTCACTAGTTCACTAGTAAGGTCATTTTGACGCTTACTAGTGAACATGTAAGCCACAAAACGCTCACTGGTTCACTAGTAAGGTAATTTTGACGCTTACTAGTGAACATGTAAGCCACAAAACGCCCACTAGTTCCCTAGTAAGATCATTTTGCCGCTTATTTATGAACATGTCAGCCACAAAACGCTCACTCGTTCACTAGTAAGATCATTTTGACGCTTACTAGTGAACATGTAAGCCACAAAACGCCCACTAGTTCACTAGTAAGGTCATTTTGACGCTTACTAGTGAACATGTAAGCCACAAAACGCCCACTAGTTCACTAGTAAGATCATTTTGACGCTTACTAGTGAACATGTAAGGCCATAAATGTGCCCACTAGTTCACTAGTAAGTTCATTTTGAGGCTTACTAGTTGACATGTAAGCCACACATCGCCTACTAGTTCACTAGTAAGATCATTTTGAGGCTTACTAGTGAACATGTAAGCCACAAAACGCCCAATAGTTCACTAGTAAGATCATTTTGACGCTTACTAGTGAACATGTAAGCCACAAAACGCTCACTAGTTTACTAGTAAGGTCATTTTGACGCTTACTAGTGAACATGTAAGCCACAAAACGCTCACTAGTTCACTATCCATCCATCCATCCATAATAAGATAATTTTGACGCTTACTACTGAACATTTAAGGCCATAAATGTGCCCACTAGTTCACTGGTAAGATGATTTTGACGCTTACTAGTGAACATGTAAGGCCATAAATGTGCCCACTTGTAGTGCTAGTGACATTACACTGTACTTGCATTAAATGCAAATAAGGATGATTACGAAAACATGTAACGGTATCCTATTGGCTGTACGTTTCAAAATAGTGTCATCCCACCAGTCAGGGCTCATGATTTTGGAAATTCTGTGCCCACTTAGTTTTTTAAAACAACAATGGCGGACAGTGTCCTGAGACGTATTCGGCGAAGGTGCAGGGCAATAGAGAGTGCCTGTCATCAAGGGTCTGCCGGTGAAAGTGAAGCACGCGCGATAAACATTTCAATTGCTAATTTAAGAAGAGTTAGTGACCAGTTTAGCGCTGATACTATTCAAAGTTTGATTCAAAGTCCAATAGATCTCCGATCTGTCATCATTGCGGGACCCACTCCTAATGGTGGACGTGTTTGTTCCCATGTGGCACATCGTTTGCACACAGGTAAAATGGCTACCATTTTTTGTCATTGGTTTTTCGTATGTATTTTTATTCGAACTACACACGGGTTTTACTGACGACTTGCTGTGACTTACCTTCTATCACCCTGTCAAACGTCGTTTTATACCAGTGGTTTTCCTGCAAATCAGTAGACTATTAAGTAACGCGATGGCTGTACACTTTTAAGCAATAACTAGTGATCTTTTAGTTATTCAATTATAAGTTTGAATTCTTTTTTTCTTGAGTAAAATGGTTAGAGAAAATAGCTGCTCGTGGTTTTGAAGCTGCATATACTTTTATGTACATCTGTGTCTATATGCCTGTACTGTATACAGTATATAAAAAACACGTAGTGATTCGTTTGCTTGAATTCCTTAATCCTTTTATTTCCATACTTTAGGTAGACGAGGAAGACCAGCACTTGACATTACAAGTGATCAAATTGAACTGCTCCCCACTCAGGGCTTTACAGTGAGAGCCATCACTGAGATGTTGTGTTGTTCCTCTTCATACCTGCATAAAAAAATGAAGTTTTTTCAGATTTCAGCCAGAAATAGATTTATTCCCATTCATGATGTTGACCTGGAAGAGCATGTCAGAAGATTGCACAGCCAATTTCCCAGATCAGGCTCGGAAGCAAGTGTTCCTCTACATACTCTTGTCCCTTCATGTATATATCATTATATTCATTGTGAAAGTGTACTTTCTTTATTGTGTTGTTTTATGAACCTGTTGCAGATGATGAGGGCATACCTGCGTGCTGATGGTATTGTAGTACAAAGAAAAAGAGTTCGAGAAATCCTCAACCGTATTGAGCCAGCTGCTGCAGCCCAGAGATGGAGCCAGACTGTGGCTAGGAGAACATACTATGTGCCATTCCCCAATAGTTTATGGCACATAGATGGGCATATGCGTCTCATTCGGTAATAAGGGATCATCTTATATTTGTACTCGTGGGAGCATTAGAAAGCCATATTGTATGGACAGCACAGATTAAATTGAATTTTATCATTTGTATATCCAAGTTACACAAACTCCAAATTGCCTCCATGTAGTCTTAAGTGCACAGCAATACCTTCTCTACCGAGATGATATTTCAAACAAGATATGAAACTTGATTGTTTTCTTGTATTTAATCATTATTCTTTTCATGTTTGTTTTACAGGTGGGTGTTTGTGACACATGCCGGCATTGATGGGAATTCCAGGCTAATAACGTACCTTCAACTGGAGCACAGACAACACAGCTTTGACAGTGTTGAAATATTTTGTCCAAGCCACCTGCCTGTATGGGTTACCCTCCAGAGTAAGATCCGACCATGGTGGTGAAAACACTGGTTGCTCTTTTAATGAACCTACTGCAGGGACAAGACACCAAAATTATTTCTAGCTCCAGCCAACACCCCCTCACAATTTACTCACACCTCCCATGGCCTGATTATCCACCAACAGGGGCCCTTTTTGGATTATCATTTTGGCATAGGAACTTTCCTTTCCTATCCTAACCGAGTGAGATGAGCCGGTAGCACCTGGAGCAAAGATCGTCTAAATTTTAATAATGCTTAGGAAAGGTTCTGACCATCCTTTACGAAAGGAAAGGAGATATATTATGCAGCAGGAATATTTAAAGGGGAAGTCTTTTTTTATGTTGTTGTTGTTGTTGTCGACCCCACCCGTGCCCCGACATTGGGGGACCGGGCCCTCACTCCGTCTCCCGGATCCCCAGACCCCCCTCCTCCGCCCAGCGGGCGAGCAGGGCCGCCACTCCGCTTGGGTTTCGCCAGAGGTCCTCCGGAGTCAGTGTGGTGGGTATGTTGGTGCAGGTGAACAGGTGTTGTGTGTCGTGCACTTGCGTGCCGCATAGCGCACAGAGTGGTGTTGGGTGTGTGTCCGGTGTAATGTTGTGTAGGTAGGAGTGGAGGGCTGGTGATTTGTTGGTTCGGAGTTGTGCTAGGAGTTGTCTGGTTCTGTGTGGTAGGTCTTGCTCTGATGGGTCTATTTCTGGTGCTGGTGCATGTATTACTTTGTTGTGTTGTCTGGTGTCCAAGTGTGTTTGTACAAAGTGGGTGTGTATGTCTTTCATGTTCTGTTTTATGGTGTCGTTGTTGGTGTCCTGTGGTGCTGTGTCTTTGTTGTGTGTGTAGTTGTTGTTGTGGAAGATTGTTTGTTTCTTTTGTCTGGGTGGTGGTGGTTGTTGAGTGAGTGGGTGTAGTGGGTGGGTTGGGTGTTGGGCTTTTTGTCTGATTTGCGATGCGTGTAGTTTTAGATGGGTGTTCAGTGGGAGAGTTTTTGTTTCCTCATGCAAGTGTTGTATGTTTGTGTCTTGTGTGCATCCTGTTGCTATTCTGAGTGCGGTGTTCTGTGTGGTCTGGAGTTTTGTCTTGTTTGTGTACGATAGTGTTGGTGACCATATAGTGTTTGCGTATTCGAGGCGTGTGAGTGTGGTTGCTTTGTATGTGGTGAGTATAGTTTCTTTGGATTTTCCCCAGTGAGTGGTTGTTAAGGCTTTAAGTATTTTGTTTGATTGCTTGGCGCGGGTTAGAGTGTGTTGTGTGTGTTTTGAGAAGGTGAGTTTGGGGTCCCATGTTAATCCCAGTATTTTGGGTTCGCGGACTGTGGGTAGCGTTGTGTTATCTATTTGTAAAGTGAGCCTGTTGCTGTATTCTGCCGGATCCGGTGTGAACAGAGTGGTGGTGGTTTTGTCTGCGTTGAGTGTGAGTTGGTTCTGTTTTGTCCAGTTGTATATGTCGTGGAGATATTTTTGTACTTGTTGTTGTGCCTGTTGTGGTTTGACATGTGTGGATAGAATGGTGATGTCGTCTGCATATGTAACTGTGTGTACATTTGGAGGTGGTTGTGGTAAGTCTGCCATGTATATGTTGAATAGTGTTGGTGAAAGTACTCCCCCCTGTGGTACCCCCGTTTTCGTGTTTCTATGTTCTGATGTTTCCCCCCGGTATTGAGTGTATTGTCTGCGTCCCCTTATGTAGTTGAAGATGTATTTGATGATGATGTTTGGGGTGTTAGTGTTGTTGAGTTTGTTTGTGAGTGTGTGTAGGTTTACCGTGTCAAAGGCTTTGGACATGTCTAGGGCTATGGCAACTGTTCGTTGTGGTGTTTTTTATTGATTGAAACCTGTGGCTATGATGTTGTGTATGTGGTGTAGTGCTGTGGTTGTGGAGTGTTGTTTTCGGAAGCCGTGTTGGTGAGAGGGTAGTTGAGTGTTGTTGGTAATGAAGGGTAGTATTACCTTTTCCATTGTTTTGGCTATTGGGCTGAGTAGTGCTATTGGTCTGTAAGATGGGCCGAGTGCGTGGTTTTTGTTGGGTTTTGGTATTGGGATTATTTTTGCAGTCTTCCATATTGCGGGGATGGTGTTGGTGTTGAGTGATGTGTTGTAAGTGTGTGTGAGTAGTGTTATTGCTTTGGGGCCTAGGTGTTTCAGATGTCTGATGTTTATGTTGTCTGGGCCTGTGGAGTTGTTGCTTTTGGAGCGTTGTAGTGCTTGTTTGACTTGTTGTTCTGTGATGGTTATGGGCGTGGTGTTGAGTTTTCGTATTTTGCGTTGTAGTTGTCTGTATGTTCTGTTGGTTTTGTGTTGTATTATGTTGGTGAATTGTTTGTTGAATGCTCGTGCTTTCTGTTTGTTGGATATTGCCGTGTGTTGTCCGAACTGTATTGTGGTGTTTTCTGGTGCTTTTTGTTCTTTGTTTGATAGTCTTGTTACTGTGTTCCAGAGTATGTGTTGTTTGTGTCTGTGGTTCCATGCATCCGTTAAGTGTTCTTTCCATAGCTCTTGTTTGTGCTTTTGGATTTGTGTGTCTATTTCTTTGTTTAGGTCTGTGATGCGTGGGTCTTGGTGGTTTTGTTGTCTGATGTTGTTTCTTTGGCTGATGAGTGTTCTGATGTGTTGTGGTAGGAGAAGTGATTTGCTTTTTATTTTTCCGTGGGGTATGTGGTGTTTGTCTGCTGTAAGTATGAGGTTTGTGAGCATGTTGTTGGCTGTGTGGATGTTGTCAGGTATGGTTATGTTCTCCAGTGCTGATTCTATTTCAGAGGTGTATCCTTCCCAGTCTGCTTTCCTGTAATTTGTGTAAGTTTGAAGGTGTTGTTGTAGGCGGAAAGGAGCACGCGTGTTGTGTGTCATTTTGATAGGAAGGTGGTCTGAACTGAGTGCGTGTATTGTGGTCCATGTTGTTCTGTTTGTGATGCTGTTGCTGGCTGTTGTGATGTCCGGTGATGTTGGTTGTTGGTTGATGTTTGTAGGTTTTCTGGTGGGTGTGTTTGTGTTTAGAGTGATTTGTTGGGAGTTCTGTAGTATGTCTGCAATGAGGGTGCCTCTGTGGTCGTCGTAGGGAGAGTGCCATTGTGTTGAGTGAGCGTTGATGTCTGCGGTTAGAATGGTGTTGTTCAGCGAGTTTATGTATTGGAAGTTGTTGGTGATGTCTGTGTCTTCTGTGGCGTGGTCTGGTCGGGTGGTATCTCTGGGGGGAAAATACATGTTGCATATGTGTAGTCTTTTGTGGTTGGTTATGTGAATCTTTACGGTTTGAATTTCTGTAGTGTTGGTGTTAATGTTGTTGGGGATGTTCATGGGAGTGAATGTGACTGATTTGTGAATGTATGTGAGCAGTCCTCCTCCTCCCTTGTGTTCTCTGTCTTTCCTAATGCTGGTGTAGTTGGTGAGACGAGGTGTGTTGTGTTGTTTTTCTAGTTTGGTTTCTTGTATGGTGATGATGTCTGCGTGCTGTTGTGAGGCGAGTTCTTCTAGTTCTGTTTTCTTGTTTTGGATGCCGTTGATGTTTATTTGTAGTATGGTCAGTGTGTGTTTGTTGTTTTTGTTGGTGGGTGTTGTTCTTTGTGGGTTGTTCGGGGGTTGTGGTGTTGGGGTGTTTGTTGTTTGCGTGTGTGTTCTGCATGTCCACGTGTTTGTGTATTGGCGGGTGGTGATGCCGGAGCAATGTCTGTGTATCCAGTGTGGGTGTGTTGAGTTGCATCTGAGTGAGGTTTGTCTGCGTGTGATGATTCTATTGCAGCTATTGCAGGTCCAGGTTTGGGGGGGGGGTGGTCTTGTGTTTGTTGTATCTCTGTTGGAGTTGTCTGTCCGTGTTGCCTTTGAGGGTAGTGTTGGTGAGGCGAGTGTGTTGTTTTGGTCTGTTTGTGCTCTGCTGCCTGTTGGTGTCCTACGAGGTGTTGTTGTTCGTGGTGGTGTTTTGGGATGTAGTCTGCATTTCCATGTTATGTTGTATTGTCTAGTGTTTATGTTTGTGCAATGTTTGTGTACCCAGTGTGGTGTGTGGTGGTTGCATCTGAAGGATGTCTGTCTTCTTGTAATCTGTTGTGTGCAAATGTCGCATGTCCAGGTAGTTTGTTGTGTGTGTGTTTGTTGCGTGCGTGAGAGTGTCTGTGTGGGCCCCGGATTTGTCTCTATGTCCCCCGCCTGGAGCAAAAGGTCCGCCCGCCACCCTGCCAGGTTCAGGGGGCGGTTAGCCGAAAAAAAAAAAAAACGGCCGTAAGGGCACCCCGTTCGGGGTGCAGGGATTGGTTCCTTGATTTGTCCCCCCGTTCGGGGGGAACCCTCCAACTGCGAGTAAGCCAAGGAGTTTGGAGGTACAGCAGGTTGACAGCAGTGTGATCGAGCAGATTAGATAGAGTAGAATTTGAATGGGGCTTCACTGATTTATTTCATACAATTCATATCTAAAACACAGTTGAAAAATATTTGATTGTTAAAATATTTAAATACAAGAACTATATCAAGAAATTAACAAAACATAGTTTTTTTAGTTAGGAGAAAAGTCTAAAAACATATCACAAATGACAAACGTTGTGCCTCTCCTCCTCCTGTTCTTCAATGAAGCTGATCACCCTCCAGCTCCCGTTAGAAACATTGTGCTGCTGAAGGTGTGCCGGCAGAATGGTTGTGATACAGGAGGTGCTGTGGACTCTCCCAGAAACGAGGACCTAGTTTAGTTGTAGATCCAGTAAAACATAGTGCAAATGTGACATTATTTATAATGCACAGTTACAGTCTTGTGAATATTAAAAAATGTACTTCATGTAATGCAGGAAGCGAATATTTCAAACGAACTAAGGCAGCAAACAGTAAGAGCAAAATCGTGTTCCAAACATTAACTCTTTTTTTAAATGTCAATTAGCTTGTGAGTAATAAGACAAAATGTGACTGTCAGACAGAGAACTGTCAGAGCAAACGGCAGATTTTAGAAAGTCCTGCCGAAATAAATCTGCACCCGACTGCGACTGTCAGCGTTGAACTGCCGCCATTGCTGTCAAAGTCAGACACATCTCCAAAATTGTTGGAGCAAATTTTTAAGCAGGCTTCATCTTGATAAATTGACCACGTATTTGACATTTACACCATAACGTTACCGCCTAAAATAATCGTAAAACAAAATTTTGTGTAACAACAAGAGTAATATGTACCCCAAAAGCTTTCAAAGCGTCTGAAAGTTTTCTCCTCCGCTTTAGTTGGGGCTTGGCTCGAAATGCATCATGATTGGCCGCCCGAAGTCCACGTGTCTGTCGGACGTGCTCTCATTGGTCTACAATACCATCACGGATGAATAAATACTCAAAGGGCTTGCCAGGCAAGCCCTTTGAACCCTTTAAATACTCAATGGGCTTGCCTGGCAAGCCCTTTGAGTATTTATTCCATATTGCCCACTAGTTCACTAGTAAGGTCATTTTGACGCTTACTAGTGAACCTGTAAGGCCATAAATGTGCCCACTAGTTCACTAGTAAGATCATTTTGAGGCTTACTAGTTGACATGTAAGCCACAAAACGCCCGCTAGTTCACTAGTAAGATAATTTTGAGGCTTCGAGTGAACATGTAAGCCACAGAACGCCCACTAGTTCACTAGTAAGATCATTTTGACGCTTACTAGTGAACATGTAAGCCACAAAACGCTCACTAGTTCACTAGTAAGGTCATTTTGACGCCTACTAGTGAACATGTAAGCCACAAAACGCTCACTGGTTCACTAGTAAGGTAATTTTGACGCTTACTAGTGAACATGTAAGCCACAAAACGCCCACTAGTTCCCTAGTAAGATCATTTTGACGCTTATTTATGAACATGTCAGCCACAAAACGCTCACTCGTTCACTAGTAAGATCATTTTGACGCTTACTAGTGAACATGTAAGCCACAAAACGCCCACTAGTTCACTAGTAAGGTCATTTTGACGCTTACTAGTGAACATGTAAGCCACAAAACGCCCACTAGTTCACTAGTAAGATCATTTTGACGCTTACTAGTGAACATGTAAGGCCATAAATGTGCCCACTAGTTCACTAGTAAGTTCATTTTGAGGCTTACTAGTTGACATGTAAGCCACACATCGCCTACTAGTTCACTAGTAAGATCATTTTGAGGCTTACTAGTGAACATGTAAGCCACAAAACGCCCAATAGTTCACTAGTAAGATCATTTTGACGCTTACTAGTGAACATGTAAGCCACAAAACGCTCACTAGTTTACTAGTAAGGTCATTTTGACGCTTACTAGTGAACATGTAAGCCACAAAACGCTCACTAGTTCACTATCCATCCATCCATCCATAATAAGATAATTTTGACGCTTACTACTGAACATTTAAGGCCATAAATGTGCCCACTAGTTCACTGGTAAGATGATTTTGACGCTTACTAGTGAACATGTAAGGCCATAAATGTGCCCACTTGTAGTGCTAGTGACATTACACTGTACTTGCATTAAATGCAAATAAGGATGATTACGAAAACATGTAACGGTATCCTATTGGCTGTACGTTTCAAAATAGTGTCATCCCACCAGTCAGGGCTCATGATTTTGGAAATTCTGTGCCCACTTAGTTTTTTAAAACAACAATGGCGGACAGTGTCCTGAGACGTATTCGGCGAAGGTGCAGGGCAATAGAGAGTGCCTGTCATCAAGGGTCTGCCGGTGAAAGTGAAGCACGCGCGATAAACATTTCAATTGCTAATTTAAGAAGAGTTAGTGACCAGTTTAGCGCTGATACTATTCAAAGTTTGATTCAAAGTCCAATAGATCTCCGATCTGTCATCATTGCGGGACCCACTCCTAATGGTGGACGTGTTTGTTCCCATGTGGCACATCGTTTGCACACAGGTAAAATGGCTACCATTTTTTGTCATTGGTTTTTCGTATGTATTTTTATTCGAACTACACACGGGTTTTACTGACGACTTGCTGTGACTTACCTTCTATCACCCTGTCAAACGTCGTTTTATACCAGTGGTTTTCCTGCAAATCAGTAGACTATTAAGTAACGCGATGGCTGTACACTTTTAAGCAATAACTAGTGATCTTTTAGTTATTCAATTATAAGTTTGAATTATTTTTTTCTTGAGTAAAATGGTTAGAGAAAATAGCTGCTCGTGGTTTTGAAGCTGCATATACTTTTATGTACATCTGTGTCTATATGCCTGTACTGTATACAGTATATAAAAAACACGTAGTGATTCGTTTGCTTGAATTCCTTAATCCTTTTATTTCCATACTTTAGGTAGACGAGGAAGACCAGCACTTGACATTACAAGTGATCAAATTGAACTGCTCCCCACTCAGGGCTTTACAGTGAGAGCCATCACTGAGATGTTGTGTTGTTCCTCTTCATACCTGCATAAAAAAATGAAGTTTTTTCAGATTTCAGCCAGAAATAGATTTACTCCCATTCATGATGTTGACCTGGAAGAGCATGTCAGAAGATTGCACAGCCAATTTCCCAGATCAGGCTCGGAAGCAAGTGTTCTGCTACATACTCTTGTCCCTTCATGTATATATCATTATATTCATTGTGAAAGTGTACTTTCTTTATTGTGTTGTTTTATGAACCTGTTGCAGATGATGAGGGCATACCTGCGTGCTGATGGTATTGTAGTACAAAGAAAAAGAGTTCGAGAAATCCTCAACCGTATTGAGCCAGCTGCTGCAGCCCAGAGATGGAGCCAGACTGTGGCTAGAAGAACATACTATGTGCCATTCCCCAATAGTTTATGGCACATAGATGGGCATATGCGTCTCATTCGGTAATAAGGGATCATCTTATATTTGTACTCGTGGGAGCATTAGAAAGCCATATTGTATGGACAGCACAGATTAAATTGAATTTTATCATTTGTATGTCCAAATTACACAAACTCCAAATTGCCTCCATGTAGTCTTAAGTGCACAGCAATACCTTCTCTACCGAGATGATATTTCAAACAAGATATGAAACTTGATTGTTTTCTTGTATTTAATCATTATTCTTTTCATGTTTGTTTTACAGGTGGGTGTTTGTGACACATGCCGGCATTGATGGGAATTCCAGGCTAATAACGTACCTTCAACTGGAGCACAGACAACACAGCTTTGACAGTGTTGAAATATTTTGTCCAAGCCACCTGCCTGTATGGGTTACCCTCCAGAGTAAGATCCGACCATGGTGGTGAAAACACTGGTTGCTCTTTTAATGAACCTACTGCAGGGACAAGACACCAAAATTATTTCTAGCTCCAGCCAACACCCCCTCACAATTTACTCACACCTCCCATGGCCTGATTATCCACCAACAGGGGCCCTTTTTGGATTATCATTTTGGCATAGGAACTTTCCTTTCCTATCCTAACCGAGTGAGATGAGCCGGTAGCACCTGGAGCAAAGATCGTCTAAATTTTAATAATGCTTAGGAAAGGTTCTGACCATCCTTTACGAAAGGAAAGGAGATATATTATGCAGCAGTAATATTTAAAGGGGAAGTCTTTTTTTATGTTGTTGTTGTTGTTGTTGTCGACCCCACCCGTGCCCCGACATTGGGGGACCGGGCCCTCACTCCGTCTCCCGGATCCCCAGACCCCACTCCTCCGCCCAGCGGGCGAGCAGGGCCGCCACTCCGCTTGGGTTTCGCCAGAGGTCCTCCGGAGTCAGTGTGGTGGGTATGTTTGTGCAGGTGAACAGGTGTTGTGTGTCGTGCACTTGCGTGCCGCATAGCGCACAGAGTGGTGTTGGGTGTGTGTCCGGTGTAATGTTGTGTAGGTAGGAGTGGAGGGCTGGTGATTTGTTGGTTCGGAGTTGTGCTAGGAGTTGTCTGGTTCTGTGTGGTAGGTCTTGCTCTGATGGGTCTATTTCTGGTGCTGGTGCATGTATTACTTTGTTGTGTTGTCTGGTGTCCAAGTGTGTTTGTACAAAGTGGGTGTGTATGTCTTTCATGTTCTGTTTTATGGTGTCGTTGTTGGTGTCCTGTGGTGCTGTGTCTTTGTTGTGTGTGTAGTTGTTGTTGTGGAAGATTGTTTGTTTCTTTTGTCTGGGTGGTGGTGGTTGTTGAGTGAGTGGGTGTAGTGGGTGGGTTGGGTGTTGGGCTTTTTGTCTGATTTGCGATGCGTGTAGTTTTAGATGGGTGTTCAGTGGGAGAGTTTTTGTTTCCTCATGCAAGTGTTGTATGTTTGTGTCTTGTGTGCATCCTGTTGCTATTCTGAGTGCGGTGTTCTGTGTGGTCTGGAGTTTTGTCTTGTTTGTGTCCGATAGTGTTGGTGACCATATAGTGTTTGCGTATTCGAGGCGTGTGAGTGTGGTTGCTTTGTATGTGGTGAGTATAGTTTCTTTGGATTTTCCCCAGTGAGTGGTTGTTAAGGCTTTAAGTATTTTGTTTGATTGCTTGGCGCGGGTTAGAGTGTGTTGTGTGTGTTTTGAGAAGGTGAGTTTGGGGTCCCATGTTAATCCCAGTATTTTGGGTTCGCGGACTGTGGGTAGGGTGGTGTTATCTATTTGTAAAGTGAGCCTGTTGCTGTATTCTGCCGGATCCGGTGTGAACAGAGTGGTGGTGGTTTTGTCTGCGTTGAGTGTGAGTTGGTTCTGTTTTGTCCAGTTGTATATGTCGTGGAGATATTTTTGTACTTGTTGTTGTGCCTGTTGTGGTTTGACATGTGTGGATAGAATGGTGATGTCGTCTGCATATGTAACTGTGTGTACATTTGGAGGTGGTTGTGGTAAGTCTGCCATGTATATGTTGAATAGTGTTGGTGAAAGTACTCCCCCCTGTGGTACCCCCGTTTTCGTGTTTCTGTGTTCTGATGTTTCCCCCCGGTATTGAGTGTATTGTCTGCGTCCCCTTATGTAGTTGAAGATGTATTTGATGATGATGTTTGGGGTGTTAGTGTTGTTGAGTTTGTTTGTGAGTGTGTGTAGGTTTACCGTGTCAAAGGCTTTGGACATGTCTAGGGCTATGGCAACTGTTCGTTGTGGTGGTTTTTGTTGATTGAAACCTGTGGCTATGATGTTGTGTATGTGGTGTAGTGCTGTGGTTGTGGAGTGTTGTTTTCGGAAGCCGTGTTGGTGAGAGGGTAGTTGAGTGTTGTTGGTAATGAAGGGTAGTATTACCTTTTCCATTGTTTTGGCTATTGGGCTGAGTAGTGCTATTGGTCTGTAAGATGGGCCGAGTGCGTGGTTTTTGTTGGGTTTTGGTATTGGGATTATTTTTGCAGTCTTCCATATTGCGGGGATGGTGTTGGTGTTGAGTGATGTGTTGTAAGTGTGTGTGAGTAGTGTTATTGCTTTGGGGCCTAGGTGTTTCAGATGTCTGATGTTTATGTTGTCTGGGCCTGTGGAGTTGTTTTTTTTGGAGCGCTGTAGTGCTTGTTTGACTTGTTGTTCTGTGATGGTTATGGGCGTGGTGTTGAGTTTTCGTATTTTGCGTTGTAGTTGTCTGTATGTTCTGTTGGTTTTGTGTTGTATTATGTTGGTGAATTGTTTGTTGAATGCTCGTGCTTTCTGTTTGTTGGATATTGCCGTGTGTTGTCCGAACTGTATTGTGGTGTTTTCTGGTGCTTTTTGTGCTTTGTTTGATAGTCTTGTTACTGTGTTCCAGAGTATGTGTTGTTTGTGTCTGTGGTTCCATGCATCCGTTAAGTGTTCTTTCCATAGCTCTTGTTTGTGTTTTTGGATTTGTGTGTCTATTTCTTTGTTTAGGTCTGTGATGCGTGGGTCTTGGTGGTTTTGTTGTCTGATGTCGTTTCTTTGGCTGATGAGTGTTCTGATGTGTTGTGGTAGGAGAAGTGATTTGCTTTTTATTTTTCCGTGGGGTATGTGGTGTTTGTCTGCTGTAAGTATGAGGTTTGTGAGCATGGTGTTGGCTGTGTGGATGTTGTCAGGTATGGTTATGTTCTCCAGTGCTGATTCTATTTCAGAGGTGTATCCTTCCCAGTCTGCTTTCCTGTAATTTGTGTAAGTTTGAAGGTGTTGTTGTAGGCGGAAAGGAGCACGCGTGTTGTGTGTGATTTTGATAGGAAGGTGGTCTGAACTGAGTGCGTGTATTGTGGTCCATGTTGTTCTGTTTGTGATGCTGTTGCTGGCTGTTGTGATGTCCGGTGATGTTGGTTGTTGGTTGATGTTTGTAGGTTTTCTGGTGGGTGTGTTTGCGTTTAGAGTGATTTGTTGGGAGTTTTGTAGTATGTCTGCAATGTGGGTGCCTCTGTGGTCGTCGTAGGGAGAGTGCCATTGTGTTGAGTGAGCGTTGATGTCTGCGGTTAGAATGGTGTTGTTCAGCGAGTTTATGTATTGGAAGGTGTTGGTGATGTCTGTGTCTTCTGTGGCGTGGTCTGGTCGGGTGGTATCTCTGGGGGGTATATACATGTTGCATATGTGTAGTCTTTTGTGGTTGGTTATGTGAATCTTTACGGTTTGAATTTCTGTAGTGTTGGTGTTAATGTTGTTGGGGATGTTCATGGGAGTGAATGTGTATCTACTGTATATCTATAAAAAAAATCCTCGTCTCACCCCTCAGGTGGTGTCCATCCCTCATTCAGCTGGGGTCCTCTACCAGAGGCCAGGAAGCTTGAGGGTTCTGCGCAGTATCCTTGCCGTTCCCAGCACTGCACATTTCTGGACTGAGATGTCCGCTGTTGTTCCCGGGATCTGTTGCAACCACTCATCATCTAGTTTGGGGGTCACTGCCCCGAGTGCTCCGACCACCACAGGCACGACTGTCCCCTTTACCTTCCAGGCTCTCTCCAGCTCCTCTCTGAGCCCTTGGGATTTCTCGAGTTTCTCGTGTTCCTTCTTTCTGATGTTTCCAGCACTTGGGACCGCTACATCCACTACAACGGCTTTCCTCTGCCCTTTATCTATCATCAGGATATCTGGTTGGTTCGCCATTACCATCTTGTCAGTCTGGATCTGGAAGTCCCATAGGATCTTCGCTCTGTCATTCTCCACCACCTTCGGAGGTGTTTCCCATTTTGACCTTGGGGTTTCCAGTCCGTACTCCGCACAGATGTTTCGGTAGACTATGCCAGCCACCTGGTTATGGCGTTCCATATAGGCTTTCCCTGCCAGCACCTTACACCCTGCAGTTATGTGTTAGATCGTCTCAGGTGCCTCTTTGCACAACCTACACCTTGGGTCTTGTCTGGTGTGGTATATCTGGGCCTCAATGGCTCTAGTGCTCAGGGCCTGCTCCTGAGCAGCCAGGATGAGTGCCTCTGTACTGTCCTTCAGGCCAGCCCTCTCTAGCCACTGATGGGAATTCTTGAGATCGGCCACTTCAGTTATGGTCCGGTGGTACATCCCGTGTAGGGGCTTGTCCTCCGATGATGGTCCCTCTTCCAGCGCCTCATCCTCTGTTGCCCATTGTCTGAGACATTCTCTGAGTACGTCATCCGTTGGAGCCTTCTCCTTGATGTATTCATGGAGCTTGGATGTTTCATCCTGGACAGTGACTCTCACACTCACTAGTCCCCAGCCGCTTTCCTTGTTGCCAGTTCAAGGTTGCCATTGGCTTGTGGTACACCGAGGTACTTGTAGCTGTCCTCAATGTCTGCTATTGTTCCTTCGGGGAGTGAGACCCCTTCAGTCCGGACTACCGTTCCTCTCTTAGTCACCATCCGACTATCACATCCCGATGTCGCTGCTGTAGATCCTGGTTGTGTGGATCAGGGAGTCTATGTCCCTTTCACTCTTAGCATACAGCTTTATGTCATCCATGTAGAGGAGGTGACTGATCGTAGCTTCATTTCTGAGGCTGTATCCATAGCCTGTCTTGGTGATTACTTGGCTTAGGGAGTTCAGTCCTATGCAGAACAGCAATGGGGAGAGTGCATCACCTTGGTATATGCCACATTTGATGGACACTTGGGTAAGTGGCTTGCCATTGGCTTCAAGTGTGGTTTTCCACATCCTCATCAAGTTCGCAACGAAGGCTCTTAGGGTCCTGTTCACCTTATACACATCCAAGCATTCACTGATCCATGTATGTGGCATCGAGTCATAGGCTTTCTTTTAATCAATCCAGGCTGTGCACAGGTTGGTACATCGGGACCTGCAGTCTTGTGCGACTGTTCTGTCAACCAGGAGCTGATGTTTGGCTCCCCTGGTATCTCTACCAATGCCCTTCCGTGCTTCGCTCATGTATTGATCCATGTGTGCACTTATCTTAGCCGCAACATGAGCTTCCAAAATTGTGGAGGGACAGGTTATTGGCCGATAGTTGGATGCGACTGCACCCTTTGAGGGATCTTTCATGATAAGGATCGTTCGCCCTTCGGTTAGCCATCCTGGGTGAGTCCCATCCCTAGGCAGCTGGTTCATTTGTGCTGCTGGGCGCTCATGGAGTGCTGTGAGTCTCTTTAGCCAGTAAGTGTGGACCATGTCCGGGCCTGGTGCTGTCCAGTTCTTCATATTTGAGACTATTTCCTTTATGTCTGCCACTGTTATGGTAATTGGGTTCTGTTCAGGGAGGTGTCTGTGCTCCTCTCTTTGGGTGACCAGCCATTGTGCACTGCTGTTATGTGCAACCTCCTTCTCCCATCTGCCTCTCCAGTACCTTTCAGTTTCCAGTCTTGGTGGATCAGCTCTGTTGTTAGGACCCTGCCACTGAGCGTACACTTTCGCAGGTTGTGTTGCAAACAGCCTGTTTATTCGTCTGGCCTCATTCTCTTTCGTGTACCGCTTTAGGCGGCTGGACAAGGCTTGGAGCCTTTGTTTCGAGTGCTTCATATATGGTCATCTGGATGTACCTCTCAGGATCGGCCTTTTCATCACACCTCTCTGGACCTCAGTCAATTGACTCACATCTTTCCGAGCCGCCTTGATCTTAGCCTCCAACCGTCTTTTCCATGGTCGGTAATGTATCTCATGGCTTCCATGGTTGCTCTTATAGCCAAGCATCTCAAGGATCACTGATGCTGAAGCGTATATCAGTTCATTTCCGTGATCGTTACGGTAAGGATCGCCCTCAGTGCTGAATTCACACTTTCCAAGAGACTTTCAGGTGGTACTTCACATAGCCGTTGTAATCGGATTCTAGGTTTCCCAGCTTTCATTCTTGCCATGATCTTAGCTTTCAGGTCAGTTGCTGCCTCGCTCAGCATTTCATTCATTGGGGCTGGCCTCCCAATCTCATCATCTGCATTCACTCTGGTATGAACTCCTCCTCTGATCTGGCAGCCTGGGGCCCCTCACCATGGAACCTGCGTTGTACCTCATCAATCTCAAGTTGTGACAGCAGTTGCCGTTTGTGGATGTTGGAACACTGAGTTACGAGTTGTTTCGTGGCCACCCGTGACTGTGGGTTTCGAAGTAACCATTTAGCCCACATTCTCTCCATGTAACCTCTCTGACTAGGCTTGCTTGAGTAGTAGCATTCCAACAGAGCCATGTTATTGCATCTTGCCCATCTCTGCTCCATTTTTCATCAAGGTGCTCTGGTTCCCCAGCACCTGACGCAGACCTTGTTTGGCCGGGCGACGTCTGAGCTGGCATGTCATTCATTTTATTGTCTCTCATCATTGTATGAGGTACGCATTAGCGTGAAGGCTCTTGCCCAAGGACCCACACTGGATGGTGTTATGTGCTCATTTTTTGCCCCAAGTGGGGAGCGGAGGGACGGGCGCTGGGGGGGGGGGACCATCGTGGTGGGGCGGGCCCCTACGCGGGATGTGCCACCGGACCGTGGCTGAGGTGGCTGATCTCAAGAAGTCCTATCGGTGGCTGGAGGGGACTGGCCTGGGGGACAGCGCAGGGGCGCTCATCCTGGCTGCTCAGGAGCGGGCCTTGGGCGCCGGAGCCGTCGAGGCCCGGATGTGCCGCGCCGGACAGGACCCGGGGTGTGGGTTGTGCGGGGAGGCGCCTGGGACGATCCGGCACGTGGCTGCGGGGTGTGGGATGCTGGCAGGGGGGGCCTGCGTGGAGCGCCATGGCCAGGTGGCTGGCGTGGTCTGCCGAGGCATCTGTGCGGAGTGTGGACTGGGGGCCCCGGGGTCGGAGTGGGGGGCACCTCCGAGGGTGGTGGAGGGTGGCGGAGCGGGGATCCTGTGGGACTTCCGGATCCAGACTGGCGGGATGGTGGTGGCGAGCCAGCCAGATGTCGTGGTCGTGGATGGGGGGCGGAGGAGGGCCGTTGTGGTGGATGTGGCGGTCCCAGGTGGTGGAGGCATCGGGAGGGGGGAGCATGGGGGGCTCGGGGGGTACCAGGGGCTCGGGGAGGGGCTGGGGAGGGCCTGGGGGGTGGGGGTGGGGGTGGCGGTCGTGCCTGTGGTGGTCGGGGCGCTCGGGGCAGTGACCCCCGGACTGGATGGGTGGTTGCGACAGATCCCGGGACCAGCGTCGGACATCTCGGTCCGGAGGTGTGCGGTGCTGGGAGCGGCGGGGGTGCTGCGCGGGGCCCTCGGGCTTCCTGGCCTCTGGTGGAGGACCCGAGCTGAATGAGGGACGGACACCACCCGAGGACACCTCCTATTGGCTCCATGATAAGAGCTCCACCCAGCAAAGAATTAACCCTTTAAAACCTGATTCTGAGCTTTCACAATTATTTACCGCCATTTGCGTAATATCTACAGTATACAGAAGGAATCAAGCAATTTTTACCAATGTATCTGTAGGTGATGTTTATTTATTATGTACACAGAGATAAAGAGTAATGGCACAGCTCTGCAGTATCTTTCCACTTTTATATATGTATGCTATACTAAATGAAATGAATAGGGCACCATATAATGCAACAGTTATGCAACTCCCTAAATAATGATGTGAATTTTCAGTTGTTGCTAAATCAGTTAGGATGTTATAATTTGTGGTGTAGATGCGAATTTAGGAGAGCAGGACAATATATCGCATTGCAATTGGAGCAGCAGCTTGGTTGATGATGTCCCCAAACCGGCTCATCTATTATATTTGTCGTGCAATACAATGAAAATGAGCACAATTGCAAAACATAGGCTTCTTATATTTTAAAATAAAATAATCACATGTTTACCGTTCTGGGGTTTCTACAATCATGAATGGAGGCATTATTTACAGCAGGTTGATGTTGTTGTTGTTGTTGTCGACCCCACCCGTGCCCCGACATTGGGGGACCGGGCCCTCACTCCGTCTCCCGGATCCCCAGACCCCCCTCCGCCGCCCAGCGGGCGAGCAGGGCCGCCACTCCGCTTGGGTTTCGCCAGAGGTCCTCCGGAGTCAGTGTGGTGGGTATGTTTGTGCAGGTGAACAGGTGTTGTGTGTCGTGCACTTGCGTGCCGCATAGCGCACAGAGTGGTGTTGGGTGTGTGTCCGGTGTAATGTTGTGTAGGTAGGAGTGGAGGGCTGGTGATTTGTTGGTTCGGAGTTGTGCTAGGAGTTGTCTGGTTCTGTGTGGTAGGTCTTGCTCTGATGGGTCTATTTCTGGTGCTGGTGCATGTATTACTTTGTTGTGTTGTCTGGTGTCCAAGTGTGTTTGTACAAAGTGGGTGTGTATGTCTTTCATGTTCTGTTTTATGGTGTCGTTGTTGGTGTCCTGTGGTGCTGTGTCTTTGTTGTGTGTGTAGTTGTTGTTGTGGAAGATTGTTTGTTTCTTTTGTCTGGGTGGTGGTGGTTGTTGAGTGAGTGGGTGTAGTGGGTGGGTTGGGTGTTGGGCTTTTTGTCTGATTTGCGATGCGTGTAGTTTTAGATGGGTGTTCAGTGGGAGAGTTTTTGTTTCCTCATGCAAGTGTTGTATGTTTGTGTCTTGTGTGCATCCTGTTGCTATTCTGAGTGCTGTGTTCTGTGTGGTCTGGAGTTTTGTCTTGTTTGTGTCCGATAGTGTTGGTGACCATATAGTGTTTGCGTATTCGAGGCGTGTGAGTGTGGTTGCTTTGTATGTGGTGAGTATAGTTTCTTTGGATTTTCCCCAGTGAGTGGTTGTTAAGGCTTTAAGTATTTTGTTTGATTGCTTGGCGCGGGTTAGAGTGTGTTGTGTGTGTTTTGAGAAGGTGAGTTTGCGGTCCCATGTTAATCCCAGTATTTTGGGTTCGCGGACTGTGGGTAGGGTGGTGTTATCTATTTGTAAAGTGAGCCTGTTGCTGTATTCTGCCGGATCCGGTGTGAACAGAGTGGTGGTGGTTTTGTCTGCGTTGAGTGTGAGTTGGTTCTGTTTTGTCCAGTTGTATATGTCGTGGAGATATTTTTGTACTTGTTGTTGTGCCTGTTGTGGTTTGACATGTGTGGATAGAATGGTGATGTCGTCTGCATATGTAACTGTGTGTACATTTGGAGGTGGTTGTGGTAAGTCTGCCATGTATATGTTGAATAGTGTTGGTGAAAGTACTCCCCCCTGTGGTACCCCCGTTTTCGTGTTTCTATGTTCTGATGTTTCCCCCCGGTATTGAGTGTATTGTCTGCGTCCCCTTATGTAGTTGAAGATGTATTTGATGATGATGTTTGGGGTGTTAGTGTTGTTGAGTTTGTTTGTGAGTGTGTGTAGGTTTACCGTGTCAAAGGCTTTGGACATGTCTAGGGCTATGGCAACTGTTCGTTGTGGTGGTTTTTGTTGATTGAAACCTGTGGCTATGATGTTGTGTATGTGGTGTAGTGCTGTGGTTGTGGAGTGTTGTTTTCGGAAGCCGTGTTGGTGAGAGGGTAGTTGAGTGTTGTTGGTAATGAAGGGTAGTATTACCTTTTCCATTGTTTTGGCTATTGGGCTGAGTAGTGCTATTGGTCTGTAAGATGGGCCGAGTGCGTGGTTTTTGTTGGGTTTTGGTATTGGGATTATTTTTGCAGTCTTCCATATTGCGGGGATGGTGTTGGTGTTGAGTGATGTGTTGTAAGTGTGTGTGAGTAGTGTTATTGCTTTGGGGCCTAGGTGTTTCAGATGTCTGATGTTTATGTTGTCTGGGCCTGTGGAGTTGTTGCTTTTGGAGCGTTGTAGTGCTTGTTTGACTTGTTGTTCTGTGATGGTTATGGGCGTGGTGTTGAGTTTTCGTATTTTGCGTTGTAGTTGTCTGTATGTTCTGTTGGTTTTGTGTTGTATTATGTTGGTGAATTGTTTGTTGAATGCTCGTGCTTTCTGTTTGTTGGATATTGCCGTGTGTTGTCCGAACTGTATTGTGGTGTTTTCTGGTGCTTTTTGTTCTTTGTTTGATAGTCTTGTTACTGTGTTCCAGAGTATGTGTTGTTTGTGTCTGTGGTTCCATGCATCCGTTAAGTGTTCTTTCCATAGCTCTTGTTTGTGTTTTTGGATTTGTGTGTCTATTTCTTTGTTTAGGTCTGTGATGCGTGGGTCTTGGTGGTTTTGTTGTCTGATGTCGTTTCTTTGGCTGATGAGTGTTCTGATGTGTTGTGGTAGGAGAAGTGATTTGCTTTTTATTTTTCCGTGGGGTATGTGGTGTTTGTCTGCTGTAAGTATGAGGTTTGTGAGCATGGTGTTGGCTGTGTGGATGTTGTCAGGTATGGTTATGTTCTCCAGTGCTGATTCTATTTCAGAGGTGTATCCTTCCCAGTCTGCTTTCCTGTAATTTGTGTAAGTTTGAAGGTGTTGTTGTAGGCGGAAAGGAGCACGCGTGTTGTGTGTGATTTTGATAGGAAGGTGGTCTGAACTGAGTGCGTGTATTGTGGTCCATGTTGTTCTGTTTGTGATGCTGTTGCTGGCTGTTGTGATGTCCGGTGATGTTGGTTGTTGGTTGATGTTTGTAGGTTTTCTGGTAGGTGTGTTTGCGTTTAGAGTGATTTGTTGGGAGTTCTGTAGTATGTCTGCAATGAGGGTGCCTCTGTGGTCGTCGTAGGGAGAGTGCCATTGTGTTGAGTGAGCGTTGATGTCTGCGGTTAGAATGGTGTTGTTCAGCGAGTTTATGTATTGGAAGGTGTTGGTGATGTCTGTGTCTTCTGTGGCGTGGTCTGGTCGGGTGGTATCTCTGGGGGGTATATACATGTTGCATATGTGTAGTCTTTTGTGGTTGGTTATGTGAATCTTTACGGTTTGAATTTCTGTAGTGTTGGTGTTAATGTTGTTGGGGATGTTCATGGGAGTGAATGTGACTGATTTGTGAATGTATGTGAGCAGTCCTCCTCCTCCCTTGTGTTCTCTGTCTTTCCTAATGCTGGTGTAGTTGGTGAGACGAGGTGTGTTGTGTTGTTTTTCTAGTTTGGTTTCTTGTATGGTGATGATGTCTGCGTGCTGTTGTGAGGCGAGTTCTTCTAGTTCTGTTTTCTTGTTTTGGATGCCGTTGATGTTTATTTGTAGTATGGTCAGTGTGTGTTTGTTGTTTTTGTTGGTGGGTGTTGTTCTTTGTGGGTTGTTCGGGGGTTGTGGTGTTGGGGTGTTTGTTGTTTGCGTGTGTGTTCTGCATGTCCACGTGTTTGTGTATTGGCGGGTGGTGATGCCGGAGCAATGTCTGTGTATCCAGTGTGGGTGTGTTGAGTTGCATCTGAGTGAGGTTTGTCTGCGTGTGATGATTCTATTGCAGCTATTGCAGGTCCAGGTTTGGGGGGGGTGGTCTTGTGTTTGTTGTATCTCTGTTGGAGTTGTCTGTCCGTGTTGCGTTTGAGGGTAGTGTTGGTGAGGCGAGTGTGTTGTTTTGGTCTGTTTGTGCTCTGCTGCCTGTTGGTGTCCTACGAGGTGTTGTTGTTCGTGGTGGTGTTTTGGGATGTAGTCTGCATTTCCATGTTATGTTGTATTGTCTAGTGTTTATGTTTGTGCAATGTTTGTGTACCCAGTGTGGTGTGTGGTGGTTGCATCTGAAGGATGTCTGTCTTCTTGTAATCTGTTGTGTGCAAATGTCGCATGTCCAGGTAGTTTGTTGTGTGTGTGTTTGTTGCGTGCGTGAGAGTGTCTGTGTGGGCCCCGGATTTGTCTCTATGTCCCCCGCCTGGAGCAAAAGGTCCGCCCGCCACCCTGCCAGGTTCAGGGGGCGGTTAGCCGGAAAAAAAAAAAAAAACGGCCGTAAGGGCACCCCGTTCGGGGTGCAGGGATTGGTTCCTTGATTTGTCCCCCCGTTCGGGGGGAACCCTCCAACTGCGAGTAAGCCAAGGAGTTTGGAGGTACAGCAGGTTGACAGCAGTGTGATCGAGCAGATTAGATAGAGTAGAATTTGAATGGGGCTTCACTGATTTATTTCATACAATTCATATCTAAAACACAGTTGAAAAATATTTGATTGTTAAAATATTTAAATACAAGAACTATATCAAGAAATTAACAAAACATAGTTTTTTTAGTTAGGAGAAAAGTCTAAAAACATATCACAAATGACAAACGTTGTGCCTCTCCTCCTCCTGTTCTTCAATGAAGCTGATCACCCTCCAGCTCCCGTTAGAAACATCGTGCTGCTGAAGGTGTGCCGGCAGAATGGTTGTGATACAGGAGGTGCTGTGGACTCTCCCAGAAACGAGGACCTAGTTTAGTTGTAGATCCAGTAAAACATAGTGCAAATGTGACATTATTTATAATGCACAGTTACAGTCTTGTGAATATTAAAAAATGTACTTCATGTAATGCAGGAAGCGAATATTTCAAACGAACTAAGGCAGCAAACAGTAAGAGCAAAATCGTGTTCCAAACATTAACTCTTTTTTTAAATGTCAATTAGCTTGTGAGTAATAAGACAAAATGTGACTGTCAGACAGAGAACTGTCAGAGCAAACGGCAGATTTTAGAAAGTCCTGCCGAAATAAATCTGCACCCGACTGCGACTGTCAGCGTTGAACTGCCGCCATTGCTGTCAAAGTCAGACACATCTCCAAAATTGTTGGAGCAAATTTTTAAGCAGGCTTCATCTTGATAAATTGACCACGTATTTGACATTTACACCATAACGTTACCGCCTAAAATAATCGTAAAACAAAATTTTGTGTAACAACAAGAGTAATATGTACCCCAAAAGCTTTCAAAGCGTCTGAAAGTTTTCTCCTCCGTTTTTCTTGGGGCTTGGCTCGAAATGCATCATGATTGGCCGCCCGAAGTCCACGTGTCTGTCGGACGTGCTCTCATTGGTCTACAATACCATCACGGATGAATAAATACTGCCAGGCAAGCCCTTTGAACCCGTTAAATACTCAATGGGCTTGCCTGGCAAGCCCTTTGAGTATTTATTCCATATTGCCCACTAGTTCACTAGTAAGGTCATTTTGACGCTTACTAGTGAACATGTAAGGCCATAAATGTGCCCACTAGTTCACTAGTAAGTTCATTTTGAGGCTTACTAGTTGACATGTAAGCCACACATCGCCTACTAGTTCACTAGTAAGATCATTTTGAGGCTTACTAGTGAACATGTAAGCCACAAAACGCCCAATAGTTCACTAGTAAGATCATTTTGACGCTTACTAGTGAACATGTAAGCCACAAAACGCTCACTAGTTTACTAGTAAGGTCATTTTGACGCTTACTAGTGAACATGTAAGCCACAAAACGCTCACTAGTTCACTAGTAAGGTCATTTTGACGCTTACTAGTGAACATGTAAGCCACAAAACGCTCACTAGTTCACTAGTAAGGTCATTTTGACGCTTACTAGTGAACATGTAAGCCGCAAAACGCCCACTAGTTCACTAATAAGATTATTTTGACGCTTACTACTGAACATTTAAGGCCATAAATGTGCCCACTAGTTCACTGGTAAGATGATTTTGACGCTTACTAGTGAACATGTAAGGCCATAAATGTGCCCACTTGTAGTGCTAGTGACATTACACTGTACTTGCATTAAATGCAAATAAGGATGATTACGAAAACATGTAACGGTATCCTATTGGCTGTACGTTTCAAAATAGTGTCATCCCACCAGTCAGGGCTCATGATTTTGGAAATTCTGTGCCCACTTAGTTTTTTAAAACAACAATGGCGGACAGTGTCCTGAGACGTATTCGGCGAAGGTGCAGGGCAATAGAGAGTGCCTGTCATCAAGGGTCTGCCGGTGAAAGTGAAGCACGCGCGATAAACATTTCAATTGCTAATTTAAGAAGAGTTAGTGACCAGTTTAGCGCTGATACTATTCAAAGTTTGATTCAAAGTCCAATAGATCTCCGATCTGTCATCATTGCGGGACCCACTCCTAATGGTGGACGTGTTTGTTCCCATGTGGCACATCGTTTGCACACAGGTAAAATGGCTACCATTTTTTGTCATTGGTTTTTCGTATGTATTTTTATTCGAACTACACACGGGTTTTACTGACGACTTGCTGTGACTTACCTTCTATCACCCTGTCAAACGTCGTTTTATACCAGTGGTTTTCCTGCAAATCAGTAGACTATTAAGTAACGCGATGGCTGTACACTTTTAAGCAATAACTAGTGATCTTTTAGTTATTCAATTATAAGTTTGAATTATTTTTTTCTTGAGTAAAATGGTTAGAGAAAATAGCTGCTCGTGGTTTTGAAGCTGCATATACTTTTATGTACATCTGTGTCTATATGCCTGTACTGTATACAGTATATAAAAAACACGTAGTGATTCGTTTGCTTGAATTCCTTAATCCTTTTATTTCCATACTTTAGGTAGACGAGGAAGACCAGCACTTGACATTACAAGTGATCAAATTGAACTGCTCCCCACTCAGGGCTTTACAGTGAGAGCCATCACTGAGATGTTGTGTTGTTCCTCTTCATACCTGCATAAAAAAATGAAGTTTTTTCAGATTTCAGCCAGAAATAGATTTACTCCCATTCATGATGTTGACCTGGAAGAGCATGTCAGAAGATTGCACAGCCAATTTCCCAGATCAGGCTCGGAAGCAAGTGTTCTGCTACATACTCTTGTCCCTTCATGTATATATCATTATATTCATTGTGAAAGTGTACTTTCTTTATTGTGTTGTTTTATGAACCTGTTGCAGATGATGAGGGCATACCTGCGTGCTGATGGTATTGTAGTACAAAGAAAAAGAGTTCGAGAAATCCTCAACCGTATTGAGCCAGCTGCTGCAGCCCAGAGATGGAGCCAGACTGTGGCTAGAAGAACATACTATGTGCCATTCCCCAATAGTTTATGGCACATAGATGGGCATATGCGTCTCATTCGGTAATAAGGGATCATCTTATATTTGTACTCGTGGGAGCATTAGAAAGCCATATTGTATGGACAGCACAGATTAAATTGAATTTTATCATTTGTATGTCCAAATTACACAAACTCCAAATTGCCTCCATGTAGTCTTAAGTGCACAGCAATACCTTCTCTACCGAGATGATATTTCAAACAAGATATGAAACTTGATTGTTTTCTTGTATTTAATCATTATTCTTTTCATGTTTGTTTTACAGGTGGGTGTTTGTGACACATGCCGGCATTGATGGGAATTCCAGGCTAATAACGTACCTTCAACTGGAGCACAGACAACACAGCTTTGACAGTGTTGAAATATTTTGTCCAAGCCACCTGCCTGTATGGGTTACCCTCCAGAGTAAGATCCGACCATGGTGGTGAAAACACTGGTTGCTCTTTTAATGAACCTACTGCAGGGACAAGACACCAAAATTATTTCTAGCTCCAGCCAACACCCCCTCACAATTTACTCACACCTCCCATGGCCTGATTATCCACCAACAGGGGCCCTTTTTGGATTATCATTTTGGCATAGGAACTTTCCTTTCCTATCCTAACCGAGTGAGATGAGCCGGTAGCACCTGGAGCAAAGATCGTCTAAATTTTAATAATGCTTAGGAAAGGTTCTGACCATCCTTTACGAAAGGAAAGGAGATATATTATGCAGCAGTAATATTTAAAGGGGAAGTCTTTTTTTATGTTGTTGTTGTTGTTGTTGTCGACCCCACCCGTGCCCCGACATTGGGGGACCGGGCCCTCACTCCGTCTCCCGGATCCCCAGACCCCACTCCTCCGCCCAGCGGGCGAGCAGGGCCGCCACTCCGCTTGGGTTTCGCCAGAGGTCCTCCGGAGTCAGTGTGGTGGGTATGTTTGTGCAGGTGAACAGGTGTTGTGTGTCGTGCACTTGCGTGCCGCATAGCGCACAGAGTGGTGTTGGGTGTGTGTCCGGTGTAATGTTGTGTAGGTAGGAGTGGAGGGCTGGTGATTTGTTGGTTCGGAGTTGTGCTAGGAGTTGTCTGGTTCTGTGTGGTAGGTCTTGCTCTGATGGGTCTATTTCTGGTGCTGGTGCATGTATTACTTTGTTGTGTTGTCTGGTGTCCAAGTGTGTTTGTACAAAGTGGGTGTGTATGTCTTTCATGTTCTGTTTTATGGTGTCGTTGTTGGTGTCCTGTGGTGCTGTGTCTTTGTTGTGTGTGTAGTTGTTGTTGTGGAAGATTGTTTGTTTCTTTTGTCTGGGTGGTGGTGGTTGTTGAGTGAGTGGGTGTAGTGGGTGGGTTGGGTGTTGGGCTTTTTGTCTGATTTGCGATGCGTGTAGTTTTAGATGGGTGTTCAGTGGGAGAGTTTTTGTTTCCTCATGCAAGTGTTGTATGTTTGTGTCTTGTGTGCATCCTGTTGCTATTCTGAGTGCGGTGTTCTGTGTGGTCTGGAGTTTTGTCTTGTTTGTGTCCGATAGTGTTGGTGACCATATAGTGTTTGCGTATTCGAGGCGTGTGAGTGTGGTTGCTTTGTATGTGGTGAGTATAGTTTCTTTGGATTTTCCCCAGTGAGTGGTTGTTAAGGCTTTAAGTATTTTGTTTGATTGCTTGGCGCGGGTTAGAGTGTGTTGTGTGTGTTTTGAGAAGGTGAGTTTGGGGTCCCATGTTAATCCCAGTATTTTGGGTTCGCGGACTGTGGGTAGGGTGGTGTTATCTATTTGTAAAGTGAGCCTGTTGCTGTATTCTGCCGGATCCGGTGTGAACAGAGTGGTGGTGGTTTTGTCTGCGTTGAGTGTGAGTTGGTTCTGTTTTGTCCAGTTGTATATGTCGTGGAGATATTTTTGTACTTGTTGTTGTGCCTGTTGTGGTTTGACATGTGTGGATAGAATGGTGATGTCGTCTGCATATGTAACTGTGTGTACATTTGGAGGTGGTTGTGGTAAGTCTGCCATGTATATGTTGAATAGTGTTGGTGAAAGTACTCCCCCCTGTGGTACCCCCGTTTTCGTGTTTCTGTGTTCTGATGTTTCCCCCCGGTATTGAGTGTATTGTCTGCGTCCCCTTATGTAGTTGAAGATGTATTTGATGATGATCTTTGGGGTGTTAGTGTTGTTGAGTTTGTTTGTGAGTGTGTGTAGGTTTACCGTGTCAAAGGCTTTGGACATGTCTAGGGCTATGGCAACTGTTCGTTGTGGTGGTTTTTGTTGATTGAAACCTGTGGCTATGATGTTGTGTATGTGGTGTAGTGCTGTGGTTGTGGAGTGTTGTTTTCGGAAGCCGTGTTGGTGAGAGGGTAGTTGAGTGTTGTTGGTAATGAAGGGTAGTATTACCTTTTCCATTGTTTTGGCTATTGGGCTGAGTAGTGCTATTGGTCTGTAAGATGGGCCGAGTGCGTGGTTTTTGTTGGGTTTTGGTATTGGGATTATTTTTGCAGTCTTCCATATTGCGGGGATGGTGTTGGTGTTGAGTGATGTGTTGTAAGTGTGTGTGAGTAGTGTTATTGCTTTGGGGCCTAGGTGTTTCAGATGTCTGATGTTTATGTTGTCTGGGCCTGTGGAGTTGTTTTTTTTGGAGCGCTGTAGTGCTTGTTTGACTTGTTGTTCTGTGATGGTTATGGGCGTGGTGTTGAGTTTTCGTATTTTGCGTTGTAGTTGTCTGTATGTTCTGTTGGTTTTGTGTTGTATTATGTTGGTGAATTGTTTGTTGAATGCTCGTGCTTTCTGTTTGTTGGATATTGCCGTGTGTTGTCCGAACTGTATTGTGGTGTTTTCTGGTGCTTTTTGTGCTTTGTTTGATAGTCTTGTTACTGTGTTCCAGAGTATGTGTTGTTTGTGTCTGTGGTTCCATGCATCCGTTAAGTGTTCTTTCCATAGCTCTTGTTTGTGTTTTTGGATTTGTGTGTCTATTTCTTTGTTTAGGTCTGTGATGCGTGGGTCTTGGTGGTTTTGTTGTCTGATGTCGTTTCTTTGGCTGATGAGTGTTCTGATGTGTTGTGGTAGGAGAAGTGATTTGCTTTTTATTTTTCCGTGGGGTATGTGGTGTTTGTCTGCTGTAAGTATGAGGTTTGTGAGCATGGTGTTGGCTGTGTGGATGTTGTCAGGTATGGTTATGTTCTCCAGTGCTGATTCTATTTCAGAGGTGTATCCTTCCCAGTCTGCTTTCCTGTAATTTGTGTAAGTTTGAAGGTGTTGTTGTAGGCGGAAAGGAGCACGCGTGTTGTGTGTGATTTTGATAGGAAGGTGGTCTGAACTGAGTGCGTGTATTGTGGTCCATGTTGTTCTGTTTGTGATGCTGTTGCTGGCTGTTGTGATGTCCGGTGATGTTGGTTGTTGGTTGATGTTTGTAGGTTTTCTGGTGGGTGTGTTTGCGTTTAGAGTGATTTGTTGGGAGTTTTGTAGTATGTCTGCAATGTGGGTGCCTCTGTGGTCGTCGTAGGGAGAGTGCCATTGTGTTGAGTGAGCGTTGATGTCTGCGGTTAGAATGGTGTTGTTCAGCGAGTTTATGTATTGGAAGGTGTTGGTGATGTCTGTGTCTTCTGTGGCGTGGTCTGGTCGGGTGGTATCTCTGGGGGGTATATACATGTTGCATATGTGTAGTCTTTTGTGGTTGGTTATGTGAATCTTTACGGTTTGAATTTCTGTAGTGTTGGTGTTAATGTTGTTGGGGATGTTCATGGGAGTGAATGTGTATCTACTGTATATCTATAAAAAAAATCCTCGTCTCACCCCTCAGGTGGTGTCCATCCCTCATTCAGCTGGGGTCCTCTACCAGAGGCCAGGAAGCTTGAGGGTTCTGCGCAGTATCCTTGCCGTTCCCAGCACTGCACATTTCTGGACTGAGATGTCCGCTGTTGTTCCCGGGATCTGTTGCAACCACTCATCATCTAGTTTGGGGGTCACTGCCCCGAGTGCTCCGACCACCACAGGCACGACTGTCCCCTTTACCTTCCAGGCTCTCTCCAGCTCCTCTCTGAGCCCTTGGGATTTCTCGAGTTTCTCGTGTTCCTTCTTTCTGATGTTTCCAGCACTTGGGACCGCTACATCCACTACAACGGCTTTCCTCTGCCCTTTATCTATCATCAGGATATCTGGTTGGTTCGCCATTACCATCTTGTCAGTCTGGATCTGGAAGTCCCATAGGATCTTCGCTCTGTCATTCTCCACCACCTTCGGAGGTGTTTCCCATTTTGACCTTGGGGTTTCCAGTCCGTACTCCGCACAGATGTTTCGGTAGACTATGCCAGCCACCTGGTTATGGCGTTCCATATAGGCTTTCCCTGCCAGCACCTTACACCCTGCAGTTATGTGTTAGATCGTCTCAGGTGCCTCTTTGCACAACCTACACCTTGGGTCTTGTCTGGTGTGGTATATCTGGGCCTCAATGGCTCTAGTGCTCAGGGCCTGCTCCTGAGCAGCCAGGATGAGTGCCTCTGTACTGTCCTTCAGGCCAGCCCTCTCTAGCCACTGATGGGAATTCTTGAGATCGGCCACTTCAGTTATGGTCCGGTGGTACATCCCGTGTAGGGGCTTGTCCTCCGATGATGGTCCCTCTTCCAGCGCCTCATCCTCTGTTGCCCATTGTCTGAGACATTCTCTGAGTACGTCATCCGTTGGAGCCTTCTCCTTGATGTATTCATGGAGCTTGGATGTTTCATCCTGGACAGTGACTCTCACACTCACTAGTCCCCAGCCGCTTTCCTTGTTGCCAGTTCAAGGTTGCCATTGGCTTGTGGTACACCGAGGTACTTGTAGCTGTCCTCAATGTCTGCTATTGTTCCTTCGGGGAGTGAGACCCCTTCAGTCCGGACTACCGTTCCTCTCTTAGTCACCATCCGACTATCACATCCCGATGTCGCTGCTGTAGATCCTGGTTGTGTGGATCAGGGAGTCTATGTCCCTTTCACTCTTAGCATACAGCTTTATGTCATCCATGTAGAGGAGGTGACTGATCGTAGCTTCATTTCTGAGGCTGTATCCATAGCCTGTCTTGGTGATTACTTGGCTTAGGGAGTTCAGTCCTATGCAGAACAGCAATGGGGAGAGTGCATCACCTTGGTATATGCCACATTTGATGGACACTTGGGTAAGTGGCTTGCCATTGGCTTCAAGTGTGGTTTTCCACATCCTCATCAAGTTCGCAACGAAGGCTCTTAGGGTCCTGTTCACCTTATACACATCCAAGCATTCACTGATCCATGTATGTGGCATCGAGTCATAGGCTTTCTTTTAATCAATCCAGGCTGTGCACAGGTTGGTACATCGGGACCTGCAGTCTTGTGCGACTGTTCTGTCAACCAGGAGCTGATGTTTGGCTCCCCTGGTATCTCTACCAATGCCCTTCCGTGCTTCGCTCATGTATTGATCCATGTGTGCACTTATCTTAGCCGCAACATGAGCTTCCAAAATTGTGGAGGGACAGGTTATTGGCCGATAGTTGGATGCGACTGCACCCTTTGAGGGATCTTTCATGATAAGGATCGTTCGCCCTTCGGTTAGCCATCCTGGGTGAGTCCCATCCCTAGGCAGCTGGTTCATTTGTGCTGCTGGGCGCTCATGGAGTGCTGTGAGTCTCTTTAGCCAGTAAGTGTGGACCATGTCCGGGCCTGGTGCTGTCCAGTTCTTCATATTTGAGACTATTTCCTTTATGTCTGCCACTGTTATGGTAATTGGGTTCTGTTCAGGGAGGTGTCTGTGCTCCTCTCTTTGGGTGACCAGCCATTGTGCACTGCTGTTATGTGCAACCTCCTTCTCCCATCTGCCTCTCCAGTACCTTTCAGTTTCCAGTCTTGGTGGATCAGCTCTGTTGTTAGGACCCTGCCACTGAGCGTACACTTTCGCAGGTTGTGTTGCAAACAGCCTGTTTATTCGTCTGGCCTCATTCTCTTTCGTGTACCGCTTTAGGCGGCTGGACAAGGCTTGGAGCCTTTGTTTCGAGTGCTTCATATATGGTCATCTGGATGTACCTCTCAGGATCGGCCTTTTCATCACACCTCTCTGGACCTCAGTCAATTGACTCACATCTTTCCGAGCCGCCTTGATCTTAGCCTCCAACCGTCTTTTCCATGGTCGGTAATGTATCTCATGGCTTCCATGGTTGCTCTTATAGCCAAGCATCTCAAGGATCACTGATGCTGAAGCGTATATCAGTTCATTTCCGTGATCGTTACGGTAAGGATCGCCCTCAGTGCTGAATTCACACTTTCCAAGAGACTTTCAGGTGGTACTTCACATAGCCGTTGTAATCGGATTCTAGGTTTCCCAGCTTTCATTCTTGCCATGATCTTAGCTTTCAGGTCAGTTGCTGCCTCGCTCAGCATTTCATTCATTGGGGCTGGCCTCCCAATCTCATCATCTGCATTCACTCTGGTATGAACTCCTCCTCTGATCTGGCAGCCTGGGGCCCCTCACCATGGAACCTGCGTTGTACCTCATCAATCTCAAGTTGTGACAGCAGTTGCCGTTTGTGGATGTTGGAACACTGAGTTACGAGTTGTATCGTGGCCACCCGTGACTGTGGGTTTCGAAGTAACCATTTAGCCCACATTCTCTCCATGTAACCTCTCTGACTAGGCTTGCTTGAGTAGTAGCATTCCAACAGAGCCATGTTATTGCATCTTGCCCATCTCTGCTCCATTTTTCATCAAGGTGCTCTGGTTCCCCAGCACCTGACGCAGACCTTGTTTGGCCGGGCGACGTCTGAGCTGGCATGTCATTCATTTTATTGTCTCTCATCATTGTATGAGGTACGCA
Source organism: Hippocampus zosterae (assembly GCF_025434085.1). Classification (NCBI taxonomy): domain Eukaryota; kingdom Metazoa; phylum Chordata; class Actinopteri; order Syngnathiformes; family Syngnathidae; genus Hippocampus; species Hippocampus zosterae. Next base: position 10,775,029 of record NC_067452.1, on the reverse strand, counting down.
TTAGCGTGAAGGCTCTTGCCCAAGGACCCACACTGGATGGTGTTATGTGCTCATTTTTTGCCCCAAGTGGGGAGCGGAGGGACGGGCGCTGGGGGGGGGGGGACCATCGTGGTGGGGCGGGCCCCTACGCGGGATGTGCCACCGGACCGTGGCTGAGGTGGCTGATCTCAAGAAGTCCTATCGGTGGCTGGAGGGGACTGGCCTGGGGGACAGCGCAGGGGCGCTCATCCTGGCTGCTCAGGAGCGGGCCTTGGGCGCCGGAGCCGTCGAGGCCCGGATGTGCCGCGCCGGACAGGACCCGGGGTGTGGGTTGTGCGGGGAGGCGCCTGGGACGATCCGGCACGTGGCTGCGGGGTGTGGGATGCTGGCAGGGGGGGCCTGCGTGGAGCGCCATGGCCAGGTGGCTGGCGTGGTCTGCCGAGGCATCTGTGCGGAGTGTGGACTGGGGGCCCCGGGGTCGGAGTGGGGGGCACCTCCGAGGGTGGTGGAGGGTGGCGGAGCGGGGATCCTGTGGGACTTCCGGATCCAGACTGGCGGGATGGTGGTGGCGAGCCAGCCAGATGTCGTGGTCGTGGATGGGGGGCGGAGGAGGGCCGTTGTGGTGGATGTGGCGGTCCCAGGTGGTGGAGGCATCGGGAGGGGGGAGCATGGGGGGCTCGGGGGGTACCAGGGGCTCGGGGAGGGGCTGGGGAGGGCCTGGGGGGTGGGGGTGGCGGTCGTGCCTGTGGTGGTCGGGGCGCTCGGGGCAGTGACCCCCGGACTGGATGGGTGGTTGCGACAGATCCCGGGACCAGCGTCGGACATCTCGGTCCGGAGGTGTGCGGTGCTGGGAGCGGCGGGGGTACTGCGCGGGGCCCTCGGGCTTCCTGGCCTCTGGTGGAGGACCCGAGCTGAATGAGGGACGGACACCACCCGAGGACACCTCCTATTGGCTCCATGATAAGAGCTCCACCCAGCAAAGAATTAACCCTTTAAAACCTGATTCTGAGCTTTCACAATTATTTACCGCCATTTGCGTAATATCTACAGTATACAGAAGGAATCAAGCAATTTTTACCAATGTATCTGTAGGTGATGTTTATTTATTATGTACACAGAGATAAAGAGTAATGGCACAGCTCTGCAGTATCTTTCCACTTTTATATATGTATGCTATACTAAATGAAATGAATAGGGCACCATATAATGCAACAGTTATGCAACTCCCTAAATAATGATGTGAATTTTCAGTTGTTGCTAAATCAGTTAGGATGTTATAATTTGTGGTGTAGATGCGAATTTAGGAGAGCAGGACAATATATCGCATTGCAATTGGAGCAGCAGCTTGGTTGATGATGTCCCCAAACCGGCTCATCTATTATATTTGTCGTGCAATACAATGAAAATGAGCACAATTGCAAAACATAGGCTTCTTATATTTTAAAATAAAATAATCACATGTTTACCGTTCTGGGGTTTCTACAATCATGAATGGAGGCATTATTTACAGCAGGTTGATGTTGTTGTTGTTGTTGTCGACCCCACCCGTGCCCCGACATTGGGGGACCGGGCCCTCACTCCGTCTCCCGGGTCCCCAGACCCCCCTCCGCCGCCCAGCGGGCGAGCAGGGCCGCCACTCCGCTTGGGTTTCGCCAGAGGTCCTCCGGAGTCAGTGTGGTGGGTATGTTTGTGCAGGTGAACAGGTGTTGTGTGTCGTGCACTTGCGTGCCGCATAGCGCACAGAGTGGTGTTGGGTGTGTGTCCGGTGTAATGTTGTGTAGGTAGGAGTGGAGGGCTGGTGATTTGTTGGTTCGGAGTTGTGCTAGGAGTTGTCTGGTTCTGTGTGGTAGGTCTTGCTCTGATGGGTCTATTTCTGGTGCTGGTGCATGTATTACTTTGTTGTGTTGTCTGGTGTCCAAGTGTGTTTGTACAAAGTGGGTGTGTATGTCTTTCATGTTCTGTTTTATGGTGTCGTTGTTGGTGTCCTGTGGTGCTGTGTCTTTGTTGTGTGTGTAGTTGTTGTTGTGGAAGATTGTTTGTTTCTTTTGTCTGGGTGGTGGTGGTTGTTGAGTGAGTGGGTGTAGTGGGTGGGTTGGGTGTTGGGCTTTTTGTCTGATTTGCGATGCGTGTAGTTTTAGATGGGTGTTCAGTGGGAGAGTTTTTGTTTCCTCATGCAAGTGTTGTATGTTTGTGTCTTGTGTGCATCCTGTTGCTATTCTGAGTGCTGTGTTCTGTGTGGTCTGGAGTTTTGTCTTGTTTGTGTCCGATAGTGTTGGTGACCATATAGTGTTTGCGTATTCGAGGCGTGTGAGTGTGGTTGCTTTGTATGTGGTGAGTATAGTTTCTTTGGATTTTCCCCAGTGAGTGGTTGTTAAGGCTTTAAGTATTTTGTTTGATTGCTTGGCGCGGGTTAGAGTGTGTTGTGTGTGTTTTGAGAAGGTGAGTTTGCGGTCCCATGTTAATCCCAGTATTTTGGGTTCGCGGACTGTGGGTAGGGTGGTGTTATCTATTTGTAAAGTGAGCCTGTTGCTGTATTCTGCCGGATCCGGTGTGAACAGAGTGGTGGTGGTTTTGTCTGCGTTGAGTGTGAGTTGGTTCTGTTTTGTCCAGTTGTATATGTCGTGGAGATATTTTTGTACTTGTTGTTGTGCCTGTTGTGGTTTGACATGTGTGGATAGAATGGTGATGTCGTCTGCATATGTAACTGTGTGTACATTTGGAGGTGGTTGTGGTAAGTCTGCCATGTATATGTTGAATAGTGTTGGTGAAAGTACTCCCCCCTGTGGTACCCCCGTTTTCGTGTTTCTATGTTCTGATGTTTCCCCCCGGTATTGAGTGTATTGTCTGCGTCCCCTTATGTAGTTGAAGATGTATTTGATGATGATGTTTGGGGTGTTAGTGTTGTTGAGTTTGTTTGTGAGTGTGTGTAGGTTTACCGTGTCAAAGGCTTTGGACATGTCTAGGGCTATGGCAACTGTTCGTTGTGGTGGTTTTTGTTGATTGAAACCTGTGGCTATGATGTTGTGTATGTGGTGTAGTGCTGTGGTTGTGGAGTGTTGTTTTCGGAAGCCGTGTTGGTGAGAGGGTAGTTGAGTGTTGTTGGTAATGAAGGGTAGTATTACCTTTTCCATTGTTTTGGCTATTGGGCTGAGTAGTGCTATTGGTCTGTAAGATGGGCCGAGTGCGTGGTTTTTGTTGGGTTTTGGTATTGGGATTATTTTTGCAGTCTTCCATATTGCGGGGATGGTGTTGGTGTTGAGTGATGTGTTGTAAGTGTGTGTGAGTAGTGTTATTGCTTTGGGGCCTAGGTGTTTCAGATGTCTGATGTTTATGTTGTCTGGGCCTGTGGAGTTGTTGCTTTTGGAGCGTTGTAGTGCTTGTTTGACTTGTTGTTCTGTGATGGTTATGGGCGTGGTGTTGAGTTTTCGTATTTTGCGTTGTAGTTGTCTGTATGTTCTGTTGGTTTTGTGTTGTATTATGTTGGTGAATTGTTTGTTGAATGCTCGTGCTTTCTGTTTGTTGGATATTGCCGTGTGTTGTCCGAACTGTATTGTGGTGTTTTCTGGTGCTTTTTGTTCTTTGTTTGATAGTCTTGTTACTGTGTTCCAGAGTATGTGTTGTTTGTGTCTGTGGTTCCATGCATCCGTTAAGTGTTCTTTCCATAGCTCTTGTTTGTGTTTTTGGATTTGTGTGTCTATTTCTTTGTTTAGGTCTGTGATGCGTGGGTCTTGGTGGTTTTGTTGTCTGATGTCGTTTCTTTGGCTGATGAGTGTTCTGATGTGTTGTGGTAGGAGAAGTGATTTGCTTTTTATTTTTCCGTGGGGTATGTGGTGTTTGTCTGCTGTAAGTATGAGGTTTGTGAGCATGGTGTTGGCTGTGTGGATGTTGTCAGGTATGGTTATGTTCTCCAGTGCTGATTCTATTTCAGAGGTGTATCCTTCCCAGTCTGCTTTCCTGTAATTTGTGTAAGTTTGAAGGTGTTGTTGTAGGCGGAAAGGAGCACGCGTGTTGTGTGTGATTTTGATAGGAAGGTGGTCTGAACTGAGTGCGTGTATTGTGGTCCATGTTGTTCTGTTTGTGATGCTGTTGCTGGCTGTTGTGATGTCCGGTGATGTTGGTTGTTGGTTGATGTTTGTAGGTTTTCTGGTAGGTGTGTTTGCGTTTAGAGTGATTTGTTGGGAGTTCTGTAGTATGTCTGCAATGAGGGTGCCTCTGTGGTCGTCGTAGGGAGAGTGCCATTGTGTTGAGTGAGCGTTGATGTCTGCGGTTAGAATGGTGTTGTTCAGCGAGTTTATGTATTGGAAGGTGTTGGTGATGTCTGTGTCTTCTGTGGCGTGGTCTGGTCGGGTGGTATCTCTGGGGGGTATATACATGTTGCATATGTGTAGTCTTTTGTGGTTGGTTATGTGAATCTTTACGGTTTGAATTTCTGTAGTGTTGGTGTTAATGTTGTTGGGGATGTTCATGGGAGTGAATGTGACTGATTTGTGAATGTATGTGAGCAGTCCTCCTCCTCCCTTGTGTTCTCTGTCTTTCCTAATGCTGGTGTAGTTGGTGAGACGAGGTGTGTTGTGTTGTTTTTCTAGTTTGGTTTCTTGTATGGTGATGATGTCTGCGTGCTGTTGTGAGGCGAGTTCTTCTAGTTCTGTTTTCTTGTTTTGGATGCCGTTGATGTTTATTTGTAGTATGGTCAGTGTGTGTTTGTTGTTTTTGTTGGTGGGTGTTGTTCTTTGTGGGTTGTTCGGGGGTTGTGGTGTTGGGGTGTTTGTTGTTTGCGTGTGTGTTCTGCATGTCCACGTGTTTGTGTATTGGCGGGTGGTGATGCCGGAGCAATGTCTGTGTATCCAGTGTGGGTGTGTTGAGTTGCATCTGAGTGAGGTTTGTCTGCGTGTGATGATTCTATTGCAGCTATTGCAGGTCCAGGTTTGGGGGGGGTGGTCTTGTGTTTGTTGTATCTCTGTTGGAGTTGTCTGTCCGTGTTGCGTTTGAGGGTAGTGTTGGTGAGGCGAGTGTGTTGTTTTGGTCTGTTTGTGCTCTGCTGCCTGTTGGTGTCCTACGAGGTGTTGTTGTTCGTGGTGGTGTTTTGGGATGTAGTCTGCATTTCCATGTTATGTTGTATTGTCTAGTGTTTATGTTTGTGCAATGTTTGTGTACCCAGTGTGGTGTGTGGTGGTTGCATCTGAAGGATGTCTGTCTTCTTGTAATCTGTTGTGTGCAAATGTCGCATGTCCAGGTAGTTTGTTGTGTGTGTGTTTGTTGCGTGCGTGAGAGTGTCTGTGTGGGCCCCGGATTTGTCTCTATGTCCCCCGCCTGGAGCAAAAGGTCCGCCCGCCACCCTGCCAGGTTCAGGGGGCGGTTAGCCGGAAAAAAAAAAAAAAAACGGCCGTAAGGGCACCCCGTTCGGGGTGCAGGGATTGGTTCCTTGATTTGTCCCCCCGTTCGGGGGGAACCCTCCAACTGCGAGTAAGCCAAGGAGTTTGGAGGTACAGCAGGTTGACAGCAGTGTGATCGAGCAGATTAGATAGAGTAGAATTTGAATGGGGCTTCACTGATTTATTTCATACAATTCATATCTAAAACACAGTTGAAAAATATTTGATTGTTAAAATATTTAAATACAAGAACTATATCAAGAAATTAACAAAACATAGTTTTTTTAGTTAGGAGAAAAGTCTAAAAACATATCACAAATGACAAACGTTGTGCCTCTCCTCCTCCTGTTCTTCAATGAAGCTGATCACCCTCCAGCTCCCGTTAGAAACATCGTGCTGCTGAAGGTGTGCCGGCAGAATGGTTGTGATACAGGAGGTGCTGTGGACTCTCCCAGAAACGAGGACCTAGTTTAGTTGTAGATCCAGTAAAACATAGTGCAAATGTGACATTATTTATAATGCACAGTTACAGTCTTGTGAATATTAAAAAATGTACTTCATGTAATGCAGGAAGCGAATATTTCAAACGAACTAAGGCAGCAAACAGTAAGAGCAAAATCGTGTTCCAAACATTAACTCTTTTTTTAAATGTCAATTAGCTTGTGAGTAATAAGACAAAATGTGACTGTCAGACAGAGAACTGTCAGAGCAAACGGCAGATTTTAGAAAGTCCTGCCGAAATAAATCTGCACCCGACTGCGACTGTCAGCGTTGAACTGCCGCCATTGCTGTCAAAGTCAGACACATCTCCAAAATTGTTGGAGCAAATTTTTAAGCAGGCTTCATCTTGATAAATTGACCACGTATTTGACATTTACACCATAACGTTACCGCCTAAAATAATCGTAAAACAAAATTTTGTGTAACAACAAGAGTAATATGTACCCCAAAAGCTTTCAAAGCGTCTGAAAGTTTTCTCCTCCGTTTTTGTTGGGGCTTGGCTCGAAATGCATCATGATTGGCCGCCCGAAGTCCACGTGTCTGTCGGACGTGCTCTCATTGGTCTACAATACCATCACGGATGAATAAATACTGCCAGGCAAGCCCTTTGAACCCGTTAAATACTCAATGGGCTTGCCTGGCAAGCCCTTTGAGTATTTATTCCATATTGCCCACTAGTTCACTAGTAAGGTCATTTTGACGCTTACTAGTGAACATGTAAGGCCATAAATGTGCCCACTAGTTCACTAGTAAGTTCATTTTGAGGCTTACTAGTTGACATGTAAGCCACACATCGCCTACTAGTTCACTAGTAAGATCATTTTGAGGCTTACTAGTGAACATGTAAGCCACAAAACGCCCAATAGTTCACTAGTAAGATCATTTTGACGCTTACTAGTGAACATGTAAGCCACAAAACGCTCACTAGTTTACTAGTAAGGTCATTTTGACGCTTACTAGTGAACATGTAAGCCACAAAACGCTCACTAGTTCACTAGTAAGGTCATTTTGACGCTTACTAGTGAACATGTAAGCCACAAAACGCTCACTAGTTCACTAGTAAGGTCATTTTGACGCTTACTAGTGAACATGTAAGCCGCAAAACGCCCACTAGTTCACTAATAAGATAATTTTGACGCTTACTACTGAACATTTAAGGCCATAAATGTGCCCACTAGTTCACTGGTAAGATGATTTTGACGCTTACTAGTGAACATGTAAGGCCATAAATGTGCCCACTTGTAGTGCTAGTGACATTACACTGTACTTGCATTAAATGCAAATAAGGATGATTACGAAAACATGTAACGGTATCCTATTGGCTGTACGTTTCAAAATAGTGTCATCCCACCAGTCAGGGCTCATGATTTTGGAAATTCTGTGCCCACTTAGTTTTTTAAAACAACAATGGCGGACAGTGTCCTGAGACGTATTCGGCGAAGGTGCAGGGCAATAGAGAGTGCCTGTCATCAAGGGTCTGCCGGTGAAAGTGAAGCACGCGCGATAAACATTTCAATTGCTAATTTAAGAAGAGTTAGTGACCAGTTTAGCGCTGATACTATTCAAAGTTTGATTCAAAGTCCAATAGATCTCCGATCTGTCATCATTGCGGGACCCACTCCTAATGGTGGACGTGTTTGTTCCCATGTGGCACATCGTTTGCACACAGGTAAAATGGCTACCATTTTTTGTCATTGGTTTTTCGTATGTATTTTTATTCGAACTACACACGGGTTTTACTGACGACTTGCTGTGACTTACCTTCTATCACCCTGTCAAACGTCGTTTTATACCAGTGGTTTTCCTGCAAATCAGTAGACTATTAAGTAACGCGATGGCTGTACACTTTTAAGCAATAACTAGTGATCTTTTAGTTATTCAATTATAAGTTTGAATTATTTTTTTCTTGAGTAAAATGGTTAGAGAAAATAGCTGCTCGTGGTTTTGAAGCTGCATATACTTTTATGTACATCTGTGTCTATATGCCTGTACTGTATACAGTATATAAAAAACACGTAGTGATTCGTTTGCTTGAATTCCTTAATCCTTTTATTTCCATACTTTAGGTAGACGAGGAAGACCAGCACTTGACATTACAAGTGATCAAATTGAACTGCTCCCCACTCAGGGCTTTACAGTGAGAGCCATCACTGAGATGTTGTGTTGTTCCTCTTCATACCTGCATAAAAAAATGAAGTTTTTTCAGATTTCAGCCAGAAATAGATTTACTCCCATTCATGATGTTGACCTGGAAGAGCATGTCAGAAGATTGCACAGCCAATTTCCCAGATCAGGCTCGGAAGCAAGTGTTCTGCTACATACTCTTGTCCCTTCATGTATATATCATTATATTCATTGTGAAAGTGTACTTTCTTTATTGTGTTGTTTTATGAACCTGTTGCAGATGATGAGGGCATACCTGCGTGCTGATGGTATTGTAGTACAAAGAAAAAGAGTTCGAGAAATCCTCAACCGTATTGAGCCAGCTGCTGCAGCCCAGAGATGGAGCCAGACTGTGGCTAGAAGAACATACTATGTGCCATTCCCCAATAGTTTATGGCACATAGATGGGCATATGCGTCTCATTCGGTAATAAGGGATCATCTTATATTTGTACTCGTGGGAGCATTAGAAAGCCATATTGTATGGACAGCACAGATTAAATTGAATTTTATCATTTGTATGTCCAAATTACACAAACTCCAAATTGCCTCCATGTAGTCTTAAGTGCACAGCAATACCTTCTCTACCGAGATGATATTTCAAACAAGATATGAAACTTGATTGTTTTCTTGTATTTAATCATTATTCTTTTCATGTTTGTTTTACAGGTGGGTGTTTGTGACACATGCCGGCATTGATGGGAATTCCAGGCTAATAACGTACCTTCAACTGGAGCACAGACAACACAGCTTTGACAGTGTTGAAATATTTTGTCCAAGCCACCTGCCTGTATGGGTTACCCTCCAGAGTAAGATCCGACCATGGTGGTGAAAACACTGGTTGCTCTTTTAATGAACCTACTGCAGGGACAAGACACCAAAATTATTTCTAGCTCCAGCCAACACCCCCTCACAATTTACTCACACCTCCCATGGCCTGATTATCCACCAACAGGGGCCCTTTTTGGATTATCATTTTGGCATAGGAACTTTCCTTTCCTATCCTAACCGAGTGAGATGAGCCGGTAGCACCTGGAGCAAAGATCGTCTAAATTTTAATAATGCTTAGGAAAGGTTCTGACCATCCTTTACGAAAGGAAAGGAGATATATTATGCAGCAGTAATATTTAAAGGGGAAGTCTTTTTTTATGTTGTTGTTGTTGTTGTTGTCGACCCCACCCGTGCCCCGACATTGGGGGACCGGGCCCTCACTCCGTCTCCCGGATCCCCAGACCCCACTCCTCCGCCCAGCGGGCGAGCAGGGCCGCCACTCCGCTTGGGTTTCGCCAGAGGTCCTCCGGAGTCAGTGTGGTGGGTATGTTTGTGCAGGTGAACAGGTGTTGTGTGTCGTGCACTTGCGTGCCGCATAGCGCACAGAGTGGTGTTGGGTGTGTGTCCGGTGTAATGTTGTGTAGGTAGGAGTGGAGGGCTGGTGATTTGTTGGTTCGGAGTTGTGCTAGGAGTTGTCTGGTTCTGTGTGGTAGGTCTTGCTCTGATGGGTCTATTTCTGGTGCTGGTGCATGTATTACTTTGTTGTGTTGTCTGGTGTCCAAGTGTGTTTGTACAAAGTGGGTGTGTATGTCTTTCATGTTCTGTTTTATGGTGTCGTTGTTGGTGTCCTGTGGTGCTGTGTCTTTGTTGTGTGTGTAGTTGTTGTTGTGGAAGATTGTTTGTTTCTTTTGTCTGGGTGGTGGTGGTTGTTGAGTGAGTGGGTGTAGTGGGTGGGTTGGGTGTTGGGCTTTTTGTCTGATTTGCGATGCGTGTAGTTTTAGATGGGTGTTCAGTGGGAGAGTTTTTGTTTCCTCATGCAAGTGTTGTATGTTTGTGTCTTGTGTGCATCCTGTTGCTATTCTGAGTGCGGTGTTCTGTGTGGTCTGGAGTTTTGTCTTGTTTGTGTCCGATAGTGTTGGTGACCATATAGTGTTTGCGTATTCGAGGCGTGTGAGTGTGGTTGCTTTGTATGTGGTGAGTATAGTTTCTTTGGATTTTCCCCAGTGAGTGGTTGTTAAGGCTTTAAGTATTTTGTTTGATTGCTTGGCGCGGGTTAGAGTGTGTTGTGTGTGTTTTGAGAAGGTGAGTTTGGGGTCCCATGTTAATCCCAGTATTTTGGGTTCGCGGACTGTGGGTAGGGTGGTGTTATCTATTTGTAAAGTGAGCCTGTTGCTGTATTCTGCCGGATCCGGTGTGAACAGAGTGGTGGTGGTTTTGTCTGCGTTGAGTGTGAGTTGGTTCTGTTTTGTCCAGTTGTATATGTCGTGGAGATATTTTTGTACTTGTTGTTGTGCCTGTTGTGGTTTGACATGTGTGGATAGAATGGTGATGTCGTCTGCATATGTAACTGTGTGTACATTTGGAGGTGGTTGTGGTAAGTCTGCCATGTATATGTTGAATAGTGTTGGTGAAAGTACTCCCCCCTGTGGTAACCCCGTTTTCGTGTTTCTATGTTCTGATGTTTCCCCCGGTATTGAGTGTATTGTCTGCGTCCCCTTATGTAGTTGAAGATGTATTTGATGATGATGTTTGGGGTGTTAGTGTTGTTGAGTTTGTTTGTGAGTGTGTGTAGGTTTACCGTGTCAAAGGCTTTGGACATGTCTAGGGCTATGGCAACTGTTCGTTGTGGTGGTTTTTGTTGATTGAAACCTGTGGCTATGATGTTGTGTATGTGGTGTAGTGCTGTGGTTGTGGAGTGTTGTTTTCAGAAGCCGTGTTGGTGAGAGGGTAGTTGAGTGTTGTTGGTAATGAAGGGTAGTATTACCTTTTCCATTGTTTTGGCTATTGGGCTGAGTAGTGCTATTGGTCTGTAAGATGGGCCGAGTGCGTGGTTTTTGTTGGGTTTTGGTATTGGGATTATTTTTGCAGTCTTCCATATTGCGGGGATGGTGTTGGTGTTGAGTGATGTGTTGTAAGTGTGTGTGAGTAGTGTTATTGCTTTGGGGCCTAGGTGTTTCAGATGTCTGATGTTTATGTTGTCTGGGCCTGTGGAGTTGTTGCTTTTGGAGCGTTGTAGTGCTTGTTTGACTTGTTGTTCTGTGATGGTTATGGGCGTGGTGTTGAGTTTTCGTATTTTGCGTTGTAGTTGTCTGTATGTTCTGTTGGTTTTGTGTTGTATTATGTTGGTGAATTGTTTGTTGAATGCTCGTGCTTTCTGTTTGTTGGATATTGCCGTGTGTTGTCCGAACTGTATTGTGGTGTTTTCTGGTGCTTTTTGTTCTTTGTTTGATAGTCTTGTTACTGTGTTCCAGAGTATGTGTTGTTTGTGTCTGTGGTTCCATGCATCCGTTAAGTGTTCTTTCCATAGCTCTTGTTTGTGCTTTTGGATTTGTGTGTCTATTTCTTTGTTTAGGTCTGTGATGCGTGGGTCTTGGTGGTTTTGTTGTCTGATGTCGTTTCTTTGGCTGATGAGTGTTCTGATGTGTTGTGGTAGGAGAAGTGATTTGCTTTTTATTTTTCCGTGGGGTATGTGGTGTTTGTCTGCTCTAAGTATGAGGTTTGTGAGCATGGTGTTGGCTGTGTGGATGTTGTCAGGTATGGTTATGTTCTCCAGTGCTGATTCTATTTCAGAGGTGTATCCTTCCCAGTCTGCTTTCCTGTAATTTGTGTAAGTTTGAAGGTGTTGTTGTAGGCGGAAAGGAGCACGCGTGTTGTGTGTGATTTTGATAGGAAGGTGGTCTGAACTGAGTGCGTGTATTGTGGTCCATGTTGTTCTGTTTGTGATGCTGTTGCTGGCTGTTGTGATGTCCGGTGATGTTGGTTGTTGGTTGATGTTTGTAGGTTTTCTGGTGGGTGTGTTTGTGTTTAGAGTGATTTGTTGGGAGTTTTGTAGTATGTCTGCAATGAGGGTGCCTCTGTGGTCGTCGTAGGGCGAGTGCCATTGTGTTGAGTGAGCGTTGATGTCTGCGGTTAGAATGGTGTTGTTCAGCGAGTTTATGTATTGGAAGGTGTTGGTGATGTCTGTGTCTTCTGTGGCGTGGTCTGGTCGGGTGGTATCTCTGGGGGGTATATACATGTTGCATATGTGTAGTCTTTTGTGGTTGGTTATGTGAATCTTTACGGTTTGAATTTCTGTAGTGTTGGTGTTGATGTTGTTGGGGATGTTCATGGGAGTGAATGTGACTGATTTGTGAATGTATGTGAGCAGTCCTCCTCCTCCCTTGTGTTCTCTGTCTTTCCTAATGCTGGTGTAGTTGGTGAGACGAGGTGTGTTGTGTTGTTTTTCTAGTTTGGTTTCTTGTATGGTGATGATGTCTGCGTGCTGTTGTAAGGCGAGTTCTTCTAGTTCTGTTTTCTTGTTTTGGATGCCGTTGATGTTTATTTGTAGTATGGTCAGTGTGTGTTTGTTGTTTTTGTTGGTGGGTGTTGTTCTTTGTGGGTTGTTCGGGGGTTGTGGTGTTGGGGTGTTTGTTGTTTGCGTGTGTGTTCTGCATGTCCACGTGTTTGTGTATATGCGGGTGGTGATGCCGGAGCAATGTCTGTGTATCCAGTGTGGGTGTGTTGAGTTGCATCTGAGTGAGGTTTGTCTGCGTGTGATGATTCTATTGCAGCTATTGCAGGTCCAGGTTTGGGGGGGTGGTCTTGTGTTTGTTGTATCTCTGTTGGAGTTGTCTGTCCGTGTTGCCTTTGAGGGTAGTGTTGGTGAGGCGAGTGTGTTGTTTTGGTCTGTTTGTGCTCTGCTGCCTGTTGGTGTCCTACGAGGTGTTGTTGTTCGTGGTGGTGTTTTGGGATGTAGTCTGCATTTCCATGTTATGTTGTATTGTCTAGTGTTTATGTTTGTGCAATGTTTGTGTACCCAGTGTGGTGTGTGGTGGTTGCATCTGAAGGATGTCTGTCTTCTTGTAATCTGTTGTGTGCAAATGTCGCATGTCCAGGTAGTTTGTTGTGTGTGTGTTTGTTGCATGCGTGAGAGTGTCTGTGTGGGCCCCGGATTTGTCTCTATGTCCCCCGCCTGGAGCAAAAGGTCCGCCCGCCACCCTGCCAGATTCAGGGGGCGGTTAGCCGAAAAAAAAAAAAACGGCCGTAAGGGCACCCCGTTCGGGGTGCAGGGATTGGTTCCTTGATTTGTCCCCCCGTTCGGGGGAAACCCTCCAACTGCGAGTAAGCCAAGGAGTTTGGAGGTACAGCAGGTTGATAGCAGTGTGATCGAGCAGATTAGATAGAGTAGAATTTGAATGGGGCTTCACTGATTTATTTCATACAATTCATATCTAAAACACAGTTGAAAAATATTTGATTGTTAAAATATTTAAATACAAGAACTATATCAAGAAATTAACAAAACATAGTTTTTTTAGTTAGGAGAAAAGTCTAAAAACATATCACAAATGACAAACGTTGTGCCTCTCCTCTTCCTGTTCTTCAATGAAGCTGATCACCCTCCAGCTCCCGTTAGAAACATCGTGCTGCTGAAGGTGTGCCGGCAGAATGGTTGTGATACAGGAGGTGCTGTGGACTCTCCCAGAAACGAGGACCTAGTTTAGTTGTAGATCCAGTAAAACATAGTGCAAATGTGACATTATTTATAATGCACAGTTACAGTCTTGTGAATATTAAAAAATGTACTTCATGTAATGCAGGAAGCGAATATTTCAAACGAACTAAGGCAGCAAACGGTAAGAGCAAAATCGTGTTCCAAACATTAACTCTTTTTTTAAATGTCAATTAGCTTGTGAGTAATAAGACAAAATGTGACTGTCAGACAGAGAACTGTCAGAGCAAACGGGAGATTTTAGAAAGTCCTGCCGAAATAAATCTGCACCCGACTGCGACTGTCAGCGTTGAACTGCCGCCATTGCTGTCAAAGTCAGACACATCTCCAAAATTGTTGGAGCAAATTTTTAAGCAGGCTTCATCTTGATAAATTGACCACGTATTTGACATTTACACCATAACGTTACCGCCTAAAATAATCGTAAAACAAAATTTTGTGTAACAACAAGAGTAATATGTACCCCAAAAGCTTTCAAAGCGTCTGAAAGTTTTCTCCTCCGTTTTTGTTGGGGCTTGGCTCGAAATGCATCATGATTGGCCGCCCGAAGTCCACGTGTCTGTCGGACGTGCTCTCATTGGTCTACAATACCATCACGGATGAATAAATACTCAAAGGGCTTGCCAGGCAAGCCCTTTGAACCCTTTAAATACTCAATGGGCTTGCCTGGCAAGCCCTTTGAGTATTTATTCCATATTGCCCACTAGTTCACTAGTAAGGTCATTTTGACGCTTACTAGTGAACTAGTAAGGTCATTTTGACGCTTACTAGTGAACATGTAAGGCCATAAATGTGCCCACTAGTTCACTAGTAAGATCATTTTGAGGCTTACTAGTTGACATGTAAGCCAC